>NW_022989977.1:712049-1312049 GCF_902827175.1 Gymnodraco acuticeps
AGTCCCTATTCATAACCATCATATATTAAAAATAAGCTACCAGTCTGAAATAATCTTACCTACATGAGATAAGAGAGGAATTATCAGATATGATATGAAGGGTTTCTGGGGTCTGAGTTTATTAATGCTTTGTTTTTATACTACAACAAGATTATGACATTTAAGTAATGGATGAAAGTTGTTTCTTCAAATGATACCAGACTTGAACTTCATTGACACACAGTAGTATTTACTTTTGTGCAGCATTGACATGCATTTGAGAAACCAGTTACTGGGAGGAATCAGATTAAAAGTGTTGCCCACAGAGGAGGAGGTAAAGCTGGAGAGGATAAAGACAAATCTCTCTCTAATTCCAGTCAAACAGCCAATTACCTTAGGGTCTGTTTCTGTTCTGCCAATCTCTGTAGAGCCGGCCTCCTCTGCCTCTTCTGCCTCTTCTGCCTCTTCTGCCTCCAGGAAGCAAAATAAAGTCATCTGTTTGTGGAAGACATTAATGAAATGCTGCCTCCCCTTGTGGTTGCTGTCAATATTGCAGTAGCAAATGGAAAAGTGTATTTATTTGTTATTTATAAGGAAGGGCACGTTGAGAAGTCTTAAACTCAAATCAATGAATGCACTGATTATCACTAAGAATATAGGTATTCATATTTTCTGGTGCCCTTTAAATGTTGTTTACATAATTAAGAAAATGCAGTTTAAAGGTATACTGCATGATCTACAAAACAAACTAATTTGTTTTATATGTGACTTTGCCAGTAATTCATATAGTAAATAGACTGTTAGTTTAGTTGTTCTCCCTGTAGAGGAATTATTTAGGTAAAGGTTTATCAGCACAATGTTTACAATGAAAAAAAGTTACCCCTTTTCATCAGATTATTTTTTACTGAGTTAATACTTTATTGAGTTGGAGCTGATGTCCTATTGTGTAATCATAACAATGAAGCACATTTATTGGGTTTATGTCATATGTGTGTGATTATAATTATAATTTGCAAAGTAGATGTCACATATACTTTGACATTGGAGTAGAGTTATAAAGTAGCATGAAATGAGAAAGTCTTCTTGAGAAAATATAGTACATTTTACCTGCTGATTTCCTTGAAATGTGATAAGAAATCTTATAAAAACTTATAACAACATGTGAGAAAAATATGAATATCTACAGCTACACACAGTCATTCCTTCATTCACCTGTAGAGGGTTCCTTCTACAGACAGGCGCGTGCGCGGGTCCACGTGAGGGAATGATTGCTGCTGTTGTTATGGGTAATTTTTTACCCCGCCCACCTGTGTGTCCTATAATAAAGGCCACATGAGGCTCAGCAGCTCCACACACAGCTGACTCACTGAAAATGGATGCTAACATTGTAGTAATGGGCACAGAAAGCGTTGGGAAGTCAGGTAAAAACATTTCTGTAGCAGAGAAGTAGTTAAATATACATGTGTCTGTGGCAGATGGGTTAATGTTTGTTGTTTTTTGTTTGATTTTAGCGCTGACTGTACGTCTCTTAACTCGGAGATTCATTGGAGAGTATGGAGATATCGGTAAGTGTATCGTTAAACAACATCTTTACATTGATTGCAGCCTTTCAACTTCATCTAACTTGCCATTAACTTAACCTTTGTCCTGCAGAGTCCATCTACAGCCACAGTTTTATGGTAGATGAGAGGAGAACCACCCTCAATATTTGGGATTCACCTTTCTGAGGTAAGGAGATATAAACTACTATCTGCAAATGCTGTCAAATATTTCAGTTCTTAATAATGCTGCTTTATCTGCTGATAAATTATGCTGGTACTAGTGTTAGAGGAAGTAGCCTACTCCTAAATATCTTTAAATTCAGTAGATTTAATACAATGTAAAAATAATTAATTACGAGTAAAGTTCAATTTTTATCAAAAAGTGTAGCATTTAAGTCCATCACATACAAATATATGATGTATTTTAGTATTACTAATTTAAATAAAATGCGAGATAATAATATAGTGTGTAAAATCACAGGTAACTGCAAAAGTATAATTATAGCTCTACTGCAATTGTCTAAAAAAAAATGTATTCAATTATATTTATTTTGTTATTTTCACCAATAAAATAAAATGATCTGTTTTCACAGGATTTGTCTGTGGAGACGTCACTCTTTGAAAAGAAAGTCCAATGGGCAGACGGCTTCGTTCTCGTCTACAGCATCTGCGACAGGGCCAGTTTCAACGCCGTCAGCAGGCTCATTCAGACCATCAAGTCCACCAAAGACTACCTGAATGCAGACAAAGCGCCCATAGTGGTTGTGGGTAACAAAAGGGACTTGCACCACAGGAGGACAGTGCTGAGCGAGGAGGGCTGTCTGCTGGCTCTCAACACAGGCTGCCACTTCTGCGAGGTGTCAGCGGCTGAGAACTACCACAGTGTGCTCATGATGTTTCACGGTCTGGTGGGCAGGATAAAGGGTGCAAAGCTGACCACCAAGAGACCTCTGGGGTTCAAGGGCATCGTGAAAGCATGTCTGCGGTGTTTGCCAGGAGACGGACAGACTCCTTTTAGCAAGACCATAACAGCAGAAGGAGTTTTCTATGAACTGCATGACAGGGGTCACACATAATGAGGGTTTTTACCTGATGGACATCACAGTCTGTCAGGGAAATATTACCATGTGACTGTGCAAAAGATCAGAATGAAGTCCCCTGAGTCAGAGACAAGGCAGAAAGCTGTTCCTGAAAAGAAAACATTTAGACAAAATAATGTGAAAGAGGACATGTTTTGAGGTTAGCTGCACTTCAAGGTTGGACTGATGAAACTAAAGTTATTAATTATACAGATACTTGACATTTTATATTCTATCGTGTGCAGCAAGGTATGTGAAGTTTAAGAAGGGATTTATATTGGAAGAAACGATATGTACAATCTAAATGTGCCTTTAGTCATAATAATGACCAATCTTCAATTTACAACAAAAACTTTTACATCACTAAAAAAAAAGTGATTGAAAACGTGTCGTGCCTAATTTTGTTACAAATTATTGAAAGTAAATCATTCATATTTATATTTATTCAACTCTTTAAAGCATTAAACATAAAAGTGTTTCCTTTTATTTATGAGCTCTCCCATGTTTAATCCATCTACTATGGACAATGTGCCGAGATGTATTTTTTTTATATTGCCTTGTATATGTGTTACAAGGATTTTAAATAAAGCATAAAAATATATTTTCATTTGTGTTGACTCTAGAATTCCAATGTTTGTTTTCCAGTAACATGATTAAACGGTCAGTTGATCCACATTAGGAAAAACCTTGTGCCCTATGAGGAGTGACAGGAGTGGGTCAATTCTCCAAACGGATGCTGTAAAACATATAAATGAATTTCTCTGTAGATCTCTAGGAGAACATTTCCTACATGAAAAATCCCTCTAACTTGTGTCTGGCCTGCCCCAGCACACTCGGTCTGACCCAAAACATTAGGCGGCAGACATTTCTATTCTTCTTATCCTCTCTTTGACCTCTGTCGTTCTGTGTCAGGAACATGTCTATCCACCATGTGCGTCTATTACGGCTATCCATGGGAGGGCAAATGGCAGGTAAGCTGGTGCCAGCTCCCCCCTTTAGTTCTTCAGTGTGAGGAATCTGACAGGAACAAGGCACAGGTTAACTCAGAAAGACTGGGGTGGTCTGGACCATGCAGCTCCTTGTCACAGCCTCTGGTCACTTCACAGCATGACACAGAATCAACTGCAACCCCTACAAGAGCTGCTTTCAAACAAGATTCAATCATATATTAGTCTTTTAGCCAATATAGTCTATTTTGAAAGATTCCTCAGCACTGAATAGTGGCTTGTTTGAAATGCTGGAGCTAAGATTTAAGATTTTGATTGAAAAAGCATCTGCTCACTTGGAACTATGAAATACATATTTAATGGAGAAACTTTCCGTCATTTAAGCATTGATGCTTGAAGAAGATCTCTGACTGAAAATTCCCTTTGAAAGCCTGTTTTCAATTAAAAAGACCACGGAAGTCAAAGAGACTTATAACAAATCTGCTCAAAAACTATTTGAAAATGGATGTTTAGGTATCTGTTTATTTCCTCTGCCAAGGAGGTCATGTGTTCAGTAGCAGGCACATGTGTTTTGTCACATCTGACAACTCCTCCTTAAATGTTTGGATCACTGCAGGAGAGCAAGCTGCTGGGGAGCAACTGGTTCAAAGTCTGCTGAGGTGTAACTGTTCTGAGACTAATACTAAGTTGCTGTTTGAATAAATATGTTCTGTCTGCTATTTTATAAATAAATAAATCATATCCAAAACAAATGTTCCACCCAGAAGCATCATTTGTGTTTACAACACAAAGTAAATTGAATCCCAGGAGTGTATCAGCTCCTGACATGAGTGCATCCAACACTATGACACATTCAAAATAGCATAATGGGACTCTCACATCTAGTCAAACATTAACCAAACAACTAGACCCTGACTGGATGCTTTAAGCCAAAGTCACTTATTGGAAGAATGAGGTGAGTAAACAAGGAAGTACAGTATCCCAGAAAATCTAAACAATGTTTGATGATATGGAATCAAGAACGTTTGATAACAGCTGAACTATATTAAAACGTCTGGTTTGCTCATTACATTTGCGCATTTAACAGTAAACTTTAACTTTTCGATGAATCTGACATCGGACCTTAAATATAATATACCAAAATTCAATAGTTTTTTTGGTAGAAATTAGCTACCGATAAAATAATCGTACACATGCATCATTGTCTCTTAGCTTCCGGTCACAATTTTAACCTCAACTGAATGCCGTTTCCTCTGTCAGTTCCCAACTTTATTTTGAACAGATGTTGTACCAGCCTTGTAGGAAAATGCCATATGTTGGTAGCTCACTATCTTTTATTGGAAGAAATTGATCATAATGTGTTATAATAACCAACAGCATGTAATGTCTCCTGTTTAAGCCGAGGCAGGCTCACACCTGGACTCTTACCTTGTGGCATTACAGGCTTTTTCAACCTGACAATGACTTTCAATTTCCTAATACAGGATTTAAACAGGGGGTCAGGAATGTGAGCACTGAAAGACGGAGATGCTCAGTGAGCCTTTTCGTTAACAAGATTTATAAAGAAATGTGTTAACTGTTGAAGAATGCCAACTATCCTGCATATGCCCTTTTGCCTTCGCTAAGCTCCCCTGCAAAGACTTAAGGACCCCCTGCAGCGCTCTACAGTTTTCCAAATAAAGTCCTGGTGTGTGCACACAGCAATGATAATTCAACCCCTGGCACTGAAAGTTGTGAAGGTTCAAAGTTCAATAGCACTTTGTACTTTTTATTGGCTTATCTTACTTATTAAACAGCACACTTGCACACAGTTAGAGGTCTAAAACCTGTTGAACATAAATACCATACTCAAGATTGCTTTTTCTCAACTATTTTATTTACCATTCTTCCATTTTCTATTTGTCACTAAAGCAAGAAAGGCAGGGGTTTATATTGGCAAGTTGTCAAGGGCTCTTTCATGTGTATATATGTGTATGAGAATCAGGATTACAGGCACAACGCAGCTGTCTGCATGTTGACATGGATATTGCAGGATTTTAGAAAGATTTTGTGACATTTATCATAAAGAAACTTGTCAGACTTCTTTTCTGTCTTAGACCCCCCCCTCTTGATCTCTGAGGCTTTCCATTTTCACAATCATTGAAAAGGATAAGAAACTCACATCATTTCTCACATTGATGATAAATGAATAGTGGAATAGTAGGAGCAATATATACATAAGGTTCAGCATCTGAATGCATCATAACTAACATGATCCCGCAGATCAAAAGATATTTGCTTATTTGAGCCTTTAATAACCAGATCCACCACTGAGAGCAGGGTAGTCGTGTCTGGAGGGCTGAGCTGAAGATAATGCTTTGATCTAATATTAAATGGATGATTGACTTGGGAAAACATTTCTTCTTACAGGAAGGGTTAATGTGGGGGTCAGGTGAGACAGAGCTTTGCGTGTGAGCTGGTAAATAAAATCAGTCATGGTGTTGAGTAACTTGAGTAATGTAATGGATGTTGGGATATTGACCCGGTTTCCCCTGCAGCAGCAGGCAGTATCTAGCAGGTGTCACACAGAGGCACACATAACACTGGGCGTACTGATGTTTTAACTGATTAAATGGTTAAACTGGTTAAATTTATATTAAGGTGGTGTTTTTCTAATAAATAACTATTGTCTCCTTTATTATGTATTTATTCTGAATAATTCACATTGCTAAAAAAATAAAACCACATTTTATTAACACAAATTAAGGCCTTAACTATAACAACTGTCAAACTACACTGAAAAAACTGAAGCATTGACTTAAATGTTTTTGCTCAGTATTTTCAGTACACTAAAACAGTTAACTTAAAAGTAATCAAATACATAATTTGTGGGTTTTACGCTTTCCACTTCAAATAAATCCATTCAGATTAACTTAATGATGAAGGTTATTAACTGACACCAATAACAACATAACCCCTGACCCTATATTTTGGGTACAATGTGCGTTACATGCCTCCCTTATAGATTCCCACAAAACCATATCCACATTCTTAGCTGGATTCAGTTAAACCCAAATAGAATATCAAATAAATGTGTTTTCCTGATGTTCAGCAGTGATATTTCAAATGGATATACATTTACACATAATACTGATCTAATTTAGATTAATTTTGAATGACTTACAAAATACATTTCTTTGATCGGGCAAATGCAATCTCTTTAGAGAATGTGTAAAAACATTTTGTTGGATTTTGAAAAGACAGATTAAATAAAGGTACCAAAATCATTTTCCAACTTGTTATCAATGAAATAGCTTGTTTTACATGATATCCAGTTTACATGCAACATGCTTCACACAGCGGGATCATAGCGTGTCCTCCATGTATGCACATACATCTCGACAGCTTTGGCTGACTGCCAGGCTGAACTCACTGCAGGGGTCCCATGTTGTGTAACAGCCCCTTTGTCTGATATTTATCCTCTGAATTATACTGAGAAAGGGGAGTTGTAGGGAATGTGTACTGAATGTGAAGAATGCCTTTGCTTACATTTTAAACAAGGTCACACACAGAACATCAGACTATGGGTCAAACATTAGAACTACTGACAGGACTAATAGTTTCCTTCATATTTGTATTCATTAAAGACTGTTTCCGCTAAATTAATCTTCAGAGCAACTTTCTGTTCTTTAAGCAAAGGTAGGAAAATACCTTGGACTGATTGCAATGCTATTACATAGACTCCCTGTTACACTAGGAACTTTTGAGGAGGTTGTTGATGATCTCTTTGGAAAAAAGAGTAGCTGGAGGAACTTCTACTGTATTTTTATATAGGGTATTTTGTACAAGGTTGCATTGCAAGGTGCTAAACAAAACCCACAAAATACAACAGTACACAGCACAGTAGAACAAAAGTGTAATATATATTGTGATCGATTAAGATTAAGAAAATGCAAAAGAAGCTGGAACAAGGAGAATACTGAATGTTCACTCCACTGCACCTTCTTGCTGTGCCTCATGGTGAAACTTACTGAACTGTGATCCTACACACAGCTCTAAAACATGCTCTGGTTACAAAAAAATAAGTTCTCAGCATGTGTGATTTCATCAAATTCAGGACAGTTTTAGCAGGAAAAACAATTTTCTAAGTGAATGTCAAAAGCATACAAATCCAACAGATTTGGGTAAACAGCAGACGCCTCTTTGTCAGGGGAAATGAGAAATTCATCAATCATCATAAGCATTGCGCGGTAAACCCTGAAACCTTAATGAAAATGCTTAATAAAGTATTTGGAATCTGTTCAGAAAAGCAGCTGAAATTAAACTTTTTTTAACTCAGCCACATTGTCTTTAATCATACAACAACAGGGGGCTTTCATTTCATGACATTTCATTGTTTTTTGTTTTTATGAAGTTAAACACTGACATCCTAATGATGGATTTATTTGTGACCAAGTGAGGTAAAAAGAATAAGGAATATGATTTTGAATAAATTCAGACGGTTGCTTTGCAGATGTGATGCACATTGAGATAAAAGATGAAAAGCTTTATATTAAATATGGATGTACAGATATGATATTGGTATAGGTATACCTACCCGACTCTTAGCAAAATATACATAGTTTTAAAATATCAAACTATTCCTTTGAATTTTTCCATTTATGTTAGAATGGAAACCATAATTATTGTTTTCTTTATAAAGGTTTGCACATGTCAACGTTGATTTTTGAAATATTATTGGTATATTCTACCATTATAATATTAATTTTCTTAAGCAATGAAACATTGGTTTCCTGCACATCAGTATTTTGATCAGAGGTGCCTTCTCCCTCTTAATTATACTGACAGGCAGCAGAGGTGTAAGACGTGCTCCCATGATTCATGTTTGTGTGTTTGAGCAAGCTGATAGTTATCTGATTGTAAGCTTCACTGCACAAAGTGCTTTTCAGTGTCCAAAGCCTTCTTTATCTGGGCAGCAGGCCATTAGCAGACCCAGAGAGGAATGAGGAAAACACTCAACTGGTGGACAAGAAAATAAGAAGTACTTCATATCTGACAACCTACCTCCCATCATCATTTAATGTCAGTAGCTGAACATCTGATGATTGATCATAAGATGGAACATCAGATTACCACAACACATCAAAGGTTATGCAACTGATTAACAAAAGTACTCTAACATTTAGTTCAGTTTTTCATATTTACATTGATAATAAGGATCCAGACCTACGAGCTGATTTCTAAGTCAAGAGTGCTAAGGCTATATGGGTCATTACAATACATACCATTTTGAATTTCAATTTAAAAGCCTGTTATAATATCTATCTCCTATTGAAATATTTCAGTTTTTGACCTATAGTCTGTTTACACACAAGGCAAGGCTAGGCGAGGCGAGGCGAGGCAAGGCAAGGCAAGGCAAGTTTTTTATATAGCACCTTTCAACACAAGGTGCTTTACAAAAATGAAAGACATTCAGACAAAGGCATTTAAAAACAGTCATTAAAAAGAAAAGATAATGAAAGAAACATTAAAAGAAAAAATACATGAATAAAAAGTACATGGATAAAAGTTACAGTGCAGTCTAAGATATGAATAGTTCAATTAAAAGCAGCGGCAAAAAGAAAAGTCTTCAGCCTGGATTTAAAAGTAGTCAGAGTTGCAGCGGACCTGCAGGTTTCTGGGAGTTTGTTCCAGATATTTGGAGCAGAATAACTGAATGCTGCTTTACCATGTTTAGTTCTGACTCTGGGGACAGAAAGCTGACTAGTCCTGATCCTGAGAGATCTGGATGGACGGTTCATAATTTAGCAGTAGATCAGAAATGTATTTAGGGCCTAACCATTCAGTGCTTTATAAACCAGCAGCAGTATTTTGAAATCAATTATTTGACACACAGGAAGCCAGTGCAAAGACTTCAGAACAGGAGTGATGTGATCCACTTTCCAGTTTCTTCCCCTCCGCTACCAGCCTCTTAAACAAGGCCCGGCCCCCCCGCTGACACTTTACCTCTGCCACATCATAGACTATATGCATTACATTAATGCACACAATGTCATACTCCTTTCTGCACATATTCTGATTTCACATTTCATAGTTTATATGCAAAATTCAAATCATTCATAGCATTCTATTCCCATGTAAATTACTGCTTTATTTAATGTGTATTCTATTACTATTTAACTGTATTATATTACGGTGTAAAAGATTTCTTGTTTTTTATATTTTATATATGCACCATGATGACATCAAGTCAAATTTCTAGTATGCGTGAACCTACCTGGCAATAAACCTGTTTCTGATTCTGATTCTTAGTGTCAGTGAAGACTCGAGCAGCGGCGTTCTGAATCAGCTGCAGCTTTCTAATAGATTTTTTAGCGAGACCTGTAAAGACACCATTGCAGTAGTCGAGTCTACTGAATAAGTCCACTACACAAAGATATATAACTTTGTTTAAGAATAAAATAAAATGCAAAGTTTAGACATCGAACAAAAGAGAGAGGAAAGATAATATACTGTATGGGTTTATTCCTAACTTTTATTTTATCACAACAACAAAAGTTGTATATGCATAATGTATATTAAAATGTGCACATACAACGCATATGTTAACTGTTGATATGGAAGTTGAATTATGGTCTGTTTTGAAGCATGCACATGTTGTTTGTGTGCTTCAAAACATGACCACAGGAGGGCAGCTGTAGCCAAGAATAAACCTGCTCAGTAAACTCCATAATTGGTTTGCTCTCTGTGTGACTCTTTGTTTTTCATTCATTTCATTTCATTTCAAACCTTTATTTAGACAGATAGGTCCCTTGAGATCATGGATCTCTTTTACAGGGGAGACCTGCATCAATTTAGTTCCACATCAAACATAAAAACAACATAAAAACAAACAATAGAGGACATCATATTTACATATTCACCAACACTTACAAACACCCATAGTGTCAGAAAGCATCTCGTGCAGACGTGCCTTAAAAACATTCAGATAAATAAAATTGCTCAATTTCAATTTGGATTGTAGGCTGTTCAAAGCAAGTGGAGCTGCGCACATAAAAGCTGTCTTACCTAAGACAGTCCTTACTCTTGGTACATCTAACAAGACTACATCCTGCGATCTCAGACAATAGCTGCTTGCAACTTTCTGCTTTACCAGAGAACAGATGTAATACGGGAGTTTGCCCAACATAGCTTTATAAATAAAAGTGTACCAGTGACTGAGCCTCCGTACAGAGAGTGATGGTAAACCTGCCTTGGTATACAGTGTTATACAGCGCTTTACAATTTGTGACAAATCTCAGAGTGCTGTGATACGCAGCATCCAATTTGCTCAGGTAATTGGCAGGTGCATTCATATACAACAAATCACCATAGTCCAGCACAGGTAAAAAGGTCACAGTGACTAGCCTTTTCCTGGCCTCAAGCGAGAAACAGGACTTGTTTCTAAAAAAGAACCCTAGCCTAACCCTCAGTTTTTTAAGCAGGTTATTGACATGAAGTTTAAAAGAGAGACAATCATCAAGCCAGATACCTAGGTATTTGTAACAGGCAACAACTTCAAGTTTTGTTCCTTGCGTAGTTACAATATCTAAAACAGGCTCTGGTGTCTTTTTTGCTTTTGAAAAGAGCATTACCTTGGTTTTATCCACATTTAAAAGAAGCTTTAATTCAGAGAGCTGAGTCTGAATAGTGTTAAAAACAGCCTGTAATTTAACAACAGCCTCTTTAATGGAGGGACCTGCACAATACATCACGGTATCATCCGCATAAAAATGTAAAGTAGCTTCATCCACATTATTACCTACGCTGTTAATATATATGGAGAATAAAAGTGGTCCTAAAACAGAACCTTGTGTGGTACACCATTAGAAATGTTTAACCACTCAGAAGACAGCCCATCAAAGTGAACACATTGGGACCTTTCAGAGAGGTAGTTCACAAACCATATGCCAATACTGAGTAGCCTCTGCTTTAAAATGCGATGATCAACGGTGTCAAACGCTTTGGAAAGGTCAATAAACAGAGCTACACAACTCAGCTTATTATCCAAAATACTAGTAATGTCATTTACCACTTTCATTGTGGCAGTGATGGTGCTGTGTCTCTTTCTGAAGCCTGACTGATGTTTAGACAGGATATCATTTATACATAAAAACTCCTTTACTTGTTCACTCACAAGTCGTTCGAGCACCTTAGCCAGAACTGACAATTTGGAGATTGGCCTAAAGTTATTTAAAATAGTTGCCTCCCCTCCTTTCAGTAAAGGCAAGACATAAGCAGACTTCCATACTTTTGGAATTGTATTTGTGCTGAGGGAGAGGTTAAAAAGAGAAGTAAGAGGTGGAGCAATAAAATCTGCAGCTATCTTTAAAAAGAAAGGTTCTAAGTTGTCCGGGCCAGCCGGTTTCCTAGGATAATGCTTCATGAACAATACCAATAGTTAAAGGAGTAAAACTGAAAGGGTTTCCAGACCACATTGTTCAGAGTCAAGGATTGAAGCGTTCACAGAAGCAGAAGTACAGTCAGTGACAGAATCAAACAGCGAGCCACAAGACACAAAATGCTTATTAAAGCAATTTAGCATAGTAGCCCTGATATAATGCCAGATGCTGTGGTGAGGCACGGAGGTAGCTCATTTGGGATATCACCAGTGGAATCGATTTTATGGCTTTCCAAAATTTCCTAGGATTATTCAGGTTTTCTGTGGTAACTGACCAATAGTACTTTGATTTAGCACTTTTCATTCCTGTCAGACTGTGTTATTATTTGTGTTTGCTTTCTGTATTTATCTTTCTGTTTGCATGTCTATTTGTGCGATTGTCTATAAGCCCTGCTCTGTCCGTCGGTCTCTCTGTCCGTCAGCCAGACACCCAGAAATCCAAACTATGAATATAATAAATAGCTATACATATAGACATTTCCCCATTTTTAAAAGTAATCTTGATTAAATAAAATCATAAAAGTCTATTTGTTTTGATTGAAATTACGTAATGTTTGTTGGCCTGGTCTTAGTGGAACAGGATCAGTGACAACAGAGGTTGTGTACACATTTACATTTTGGGCTCAGGCTGAAGCACAGCAAATTAATCTGTTTCTGGATCAAGTGTCAGAGCATCAGTCCAGAGCCAAGGTGCCACATGGTAGTGAAGAATACTGCCGTGTTGATTACTGTGCTGCATTGGGAGGCTGAGAGCAATACACAAATGAGGATGCATTGTAATTGCACAGGAAAATATTGCTTCTGCATTTCAATGTGGATGCTGCTCTACTACACTGTTTACATTTCTACCATCCTATTTTGTAAGCAATATACAATTCAACGCAATCTCAGATGCAAGTGATGCAGCAAACATGTTGTAGATTATAGATAGAAGTATGCAGTAGATGCGCCTTTAAAACGTTTTCCTTTGACACCACTATCCTAGTCATACATCCTTTACAATGTTTCATTACATTACATTACATTACATTGCATTTAGCTGACGCTTTTGTCCAAAGCGACTTACAATAAGTACATTCGACCAGGAAGACACAACCTTGAAGAAAACAGAATCATATAGGATCACTAGGATACATAAGCTGTTAGCTGTATGACTCCAGAGATGACAATGTTGGTCGGTTGGTCGAGATTTGGACCAGATTGTGCACGGCATTTATGGTCCCCAGAAGATGAACCATGGTGTTCATTACATTACATTACATTGCATTTAGCTGACGCTTTTATCCAAAGCGACTTACAATAAGTGCGTTCGACCAACAAATACAAACTTGAAGAAAACAGCATCATATAAGTACATCAGGCTTCATAGAGCAAAAACATTTCAAGTGCTACTCAACTGGCTTTAGATAAGCCAGTCCTTTATTAGTATATAAGTGCTTTGTTAGTAATTCTATCGCTCAAAGTGGAGTCGAAAGAGATGAGTTTCAGTCTGCGCCGGAAGATGTGCAAGCTATCTGCTGTCCTGATGTCAATGGGGAGCTCATTCCACCATTTTGGAGCCAGGATAGCAAACCGACTTGTTTTTGCTGATGGGAACTTGGGTCCCCCTCGCAGTGCGGGTGCAGCGAGCTGTTTGGCTGATGCAGAGCGGAGTGCATGTGCTGGGTTGTACGGTTTAACCATGTCCTGGATGTAGGAAGGGCCTGATCCATTCGCAGCATGGTACGCAAGTACCATTGTCTTGAAGTGGATTCTAGCAGTTACCGGAAGCCAGTGAAGGCAGCGGAGGAGCGGCGTGGTGTGGGAACATTTAGGAAGGTTGAAGACCAGGCGAGCCGCTGCATTCTGGATGAGCTGCAGAGGTCGGATGGCACATGCAGGTAGACCAGCCAGGAGGGAGTTGCAGTAGTCTAGGCGTGAGATGACAAGAGCCTGCGCCAGAACCTGCGTCGCTTTCTGGGGCAGGTGGGGACGTATCCTCCTGATGTTGTAAAGAGTGTATCTGCAGCAGCGGGTTGTAGCAGCGATGTTTGCAGTGAAGGACAGGTTGTTATCTAGGGTCACACCCAGATTCCTTGCAGTCTGAGTCGGGGAAATAACAGAGGTGCCGATGTTGATTGTTAGGTCAAGAGTGGGACAATCTTTTCCCGGAAGGAAAAGCAGCTCAGTCTTGTCAAGGTTGAGCTTGAGGTGGGGAGCAGACATCCACTGAGAGATGTCCGCTAGACAAGCAGAGATGAGTGCGACGACCTGGGTCTCTGAGCGGGGAAAGGACAGAATTAATTGGGTGTCGTCAGCGTAGCAGTGGTAAGAAAAACCATGCGGGCTAATGACAGATCCGAGCGAGTTTGTATACAGGGAGAAGAGGAGGGGACCCTCTCCAAATTACCCTGTAGGTACAGTCTTTGAGGTATGAGGTGAGGAGGGAAAGTGCAGAGCCTAAAACTCCAAGTTCTTGGAGAGTGCGAAGGAGGATCTGATGATCATGATTCCCTGACTTCAGTCAAATGTCTCAACAACCATCGAATGTCATAACTTTCGATCGACACAATTATGTTTATCCTGAATGATGAAGGGCTTCTTTTTTAAGTTTGCACCATCATCAGGTAAATGTATTCAATACTTAATGAACAGATATCTGCAAAACTAATGACATTCCCATCAGCCTCAGCGGTTGTGTTGAGCGCAAACAATCAAAAGGTTAAATTCATGAAAATTGATCAACTTTGTCTGCATCACGTACAATCAGCATGTTCATCAGTCGATGCAAGAGATGATTAAATATCCGATTAAAATTGGCTTTGAACATTTATCAAATAATGAAAAGATGTTTATCATACTCATGAAGATTCTTGTGAATGAAGAGAGAACAGAGAAAAATATACATTATACAAATATTAGAAAGTCAAAGTCAAATGTCAAATCTAACTTTATTTCTAAGTTGGGTTCTCTATTGCCCCTATTTTACACAAATAATGCAATTTTCCAGCGTCAAGCAGCAAATTGCTCAAAAACACTGAGCGCCGCAGGTACAAAATGAGCAAAGTGCAGCAAAAACAAAATTACCTATATGAGAGTTTTGCTGATTTACCCTGTCACTACTACGAAAGCTTGGACTCTTTTAAAAGGTTCAGGCAAATATAAAGGTTGGAACATATTGTCTTCATTGTTAAAAGAATACTTGAGAAAGACACTTTTACTTGCAGTTGGCAATGTGTTTCAGCCTCACAACTGCGAATACAGGACAGGACTCTTTGAAAGTGCTCTTGACCAAAGAAAGCTAAAGAAGAAAAAAAATTCCTGCAAAGGAAACGCAGTCATGAACACTGTGTGGCTACTTGATGAATAAGAGCAAAAACAAACTTTGAAGTTAAATTGATATGCATTAAAATATAAAAACAATAAAGGCAGCAATTACAGTGTGGCTGGATGAAAAATGTAAGTTGTAGACACAAACATTTACTTAAGAAAGCGCTAAAAAGTAGTGTTTATTCAGAAGTTAATTACTTAGGTTCATGTTCAGGTTATATCTACCTGAACGTAGATTGGGTTTTAGATTGCTGTCGTCTGGCAGGCGGTACCGCAGTATCAGGACTAAAACCACCAGACTCAGGGACAGTTTTATCTCACAGGCCACAAGAATGCTAAACACCTGAGCTCTGTTAAGTGCCTCGATAAACATTCATCTGTTGTCATCTTGCAATTAACTTATTTGTCTAAATAGTTATCACCGTAACAAACCGTATTTAATTTCATCTTACTGTACAATATTGCATTTTACATTCTGTTCTTGTATATATCATATTCTATTTACGAGTAGACTTCTTGCACAATTTTTTATTTGTATTTATGTATTTTATTATTTACGTTGCATCGTTGGAGACGCTCGGGTCATAAGATTTTCATTGCCATTTCTTCACTAGCTTATTTGCATATGACAATAAAACCTTTGAATCTTGAGTATAGATAAACATGATAAAAGTACTCCAGGCTACAGTAAACCCTAAAAACGACAAGAATAAAGATGAATAAAAAAAGAAAAGAAAAAAGAGTTGCTTCTATTGCCCACACACAGCCTTCATATGTGGGCATGTTTTTTATCACATCTTTGGTTTTGCATATGAAAGGACTCGTCACACGACATGTCACCAATTACTGAGCTTGTGGCTGGTCTCTTTGTCCTGGATCCTAATAACATTTACAGACGCATCTGCATTCTGTAAAATGGCCGAATGTCAATGTACATCATTCATGTGTATGATGTCGGTCATCCACCACTTTAGTACAGATGGTAATACCTCAACTGCTGTATGGATTCAGCTGATTGAAATGAATACAAACAATAGGGTTTTTCTTTTAGTGCCCCAATCATTTTTTTCCACGAGTAAAATATTTATCAAATATAAGACCATTCAATTTGTTTCATTGACGGCCCACCCCTAGAATAGATTTAATTAAGTTGGCAATCCCACTATAGTTAATCTTGGATAGGTCATCCAATAGGATGTGTTGAAGACATGAAAAATATACTGCAGAATATCACCGGATTCTTAAAGCATAGCCCTTAGTGATGAAGACTTTGTCAAACAGAACTGCTGATGACTCAATGTTGAGTTTCTATACTGCAGTTATTTCATCTGAGCTAACTGCTCGATCACATCACACTCAGGGTTCCCACTCTTTTATAATGATCACTTACAGGACACCTTTCAGTGCTGAACCAGCTAGAAGACAGAAAGGGAAGGCGCCATACAGTAACATGAATCAATTCCAACAGGCAAATAAGAATAAAAGCCTGAAAGCTTGGTCGATGCACACCAGACAATCAAATAGTGGAAATGGACCAGTATGTGACCAGCAGAGGTGGGAAGTAACTAAATACATTTACCCAAGTACTGTGCATAAGTACAATTTTGGGATACTTGTACCTTACTTGAGTATTTCCATTGTATGCTACTGTAATTCTACCCAGTACAATTCAGAAGTACATTTGGTACTTTTATTCGACTACATTTATTTAATATCTTCAGTTACTTTACAGATTTGGATTAATGATGTGAAATATAAACAACACTTAAATAAGACTTTAGTTACACCTGTAGTCACATTCACAAGCTACCCTGCAGTATACAAAGTAATTAAAACTAGCTGCCTATACCAGCTTTGATAAACACTTAAATGCATCAATAATTATGATCAAAACATATGATACATATTATGCTGAAATGGACCAAACTGCATAATGAGTACTTAGTACTTCAAGTATATTATGATGTTAATACTTTACTTGAGTAACATTTTGACTGCAGGACTTGTACTTGTAACAGAATATTCCTACACTCTTTTACTTAAGCACAATATCTGAGTACTTCTCCCACCCCTGGTGACCAGTATGTGAGGTTCAGCTTTTTGCTGTTGACTGTTGTCTGGTGGATTGGATGATTGAAGACATATTGGCAAAAATGTATTCATTAACAATGTATTCATTTAACAAGCTATCTACTGTTAAGCAAAATCATCAACCAACCAGCATGTGTAACTAGTAGCTTTAGATAAGGCAAGGCAAGGCAAGGCAAGGCAAGGCAGGCAAGGCAAGGCAAGGCAAGGCAAGGCAAGGCAAGGCAAGGCAAGGCAAGGCAAGGCAAGGCAAGGCAAGGCAAGGCAAGGCAAGGCAAGGCAGGCAAGGCAAGGCAAGGCAAGGCAAGGCAAGGCAAGGCAAGGCAAGCAAGGCAAGGCAAGGCAAGGCAAGGCAAGGCAAGGCAAGGCTCTTGAAATAAATAAATGCGCCATTATGAAATACAAGTCATCTGAAATAAATAAATATGTCATTATGAAATACGAGTCTCTTGAAATTAAATGTGTCATTATGAAATACAAGTCTCTTGAAATAAATAAATGTGTCATTATGAAATAAAAGTCCCATGAAATAAATAAATGTGTATTTAAATGTACATGTATACATATTTATTGCCTAATTTATTTATTTTAGAATTTATTTCATAGGCATATTTATATATATATGTATTTATTTAATTATTTATTTATTTATTTAATTTTGGCTTAAATGGCATTCCATACAACAAGCCTAATAAAATAATATCCAGGGGATGCATGCAGAGCTGTCATTGGCTGAGATAAGTCCGGTGTCGGTACCATGGATGTATAATAAGAACCTCCACTACTCTACTGTCTCTAGATGGACACAGTGGCTTTTAGCAAAGCTCAAAAATAAAACGAGAGAGAGATGAGTTATTGTTATTACAACGTGACTTCACTATTATTTAACAACTCTTTTTATGGGGTTCTTTTATTTGGGGTTAAGTACATTGTCAGAATAAGTGAGAAAAAATGTAACTTCTGTTAGACAGCTATCATACTGAATACATATTTACTGTGAATGTGTGCAAAAATGTATGGCATATACTAATATACTATATATATATATACAGTGTATATATATATACATATACTAATCCCTCCCTGGACGTCCTTTCCTCCGGAGCGTCACGTGAAGCGACGTCCGTTTGTGATGACGCCGCACAGCCGATCGTCTGACAGCAGCTCTGTCCCCGTTATTTCCACACACACCCCCGCCTCTGTTAGTACACATGGTAACACTTTATTTTGATAGTCCATAGTTAACAATCTATAAGTCATCAGTTGACATTCAACAACACTGTTTCAACAGACAAGTAACATGCATTCAACTAACTGCCAGTAGAATATACATTAAGCATTAGTTGATGATCAACAGATAAGCAACTTTAGAGTTTAGTTGACTATCTGTTGATCGTCAACTAATCTAGAGTTGACTATTAGTATACTTTTAGTAGGTTCTCCACTAAGTGTTTGTAGGCATGTGTTAGGACTATCCAATTAAAGTGAAAAACAGTTGAGAACAGTAGAAAGTCTATAACCTATCAACAGAACACATACATTCATCCACTAATTATATGCAACAGACATGGGAAATAAAGCGAAATGTTTTGCACAACTGATCACGAACACTGGATAACTGAAGTCAATACCAGGTTATAAAGCACAGTAGAACAAACACTATACACAGCATATCAGAGAAAGAAAGCTTTTTTATTTTAATAACATACTACAAGTAAAAACACTGAACAGTTGTGAAATGGTAAAAAAATAAAGTTTGAAACACATTATCTACCAGCTAGTAGTCAATACCAGGCAAACGGAAAAAAATCACTACACTGCAGATTTGTACAGTTTAATAACTATAAATACAATTTTATTTTGCTGTGTTCAGGACGTTTATGGGCGTCAGCAAAGAGCCTTTGGGCCCAATGTGTGGGTCTAACCCCCTGCTAATTACCAGGGTGTGCAGCTCGATCAGTTAACAACAATAATTTGCCTACAGAAAGGTCCTAAACTTATCTGTGGTTAGCATTCCTTATGTCCTTGATAAGTCTTCCAAGTACACCATGTTTATAGGTTCTTGCTAACCAGTAGGTCCACTCTATGAAGGAGAGCTGTTTTTTAAAGTTTTCTCAGAACGATTCCCCCGCATACGCCAAACTTCCCTCTTGTATGTCTGCCATGCTCTCTCAATATTTTGTGTATGTAGTCCTGTTTGTGGATCAACATAATTCTGGCTGTGGTTGACCCTGACATGCCTGTAGCCCTCCTGGGAAAGACTGGCATATGCTCTCCACTCTCACTCACAACAAGACTTTGAGGCTTGACATGCTTCTTGATGATGGGAACAAGGGTCTCCTTGTTTCTTCTCTTTACAAGGCGAAGAATGGGACGTCTGCTTGCAGCTTTGATCTCTAGTATACCAAACACCCAAGATCTCTTTCTTCTCCAGGTGTTACCAAAGCGTCCTCTTCCATACTACCAAAAAACAGTATAAAAAAGTTTTTTTAAAAACAGTGTGAACATTATTACAACATGAATTTGTGCTTTTATTTTTGTCACTATGACCACATTAGGAACCAGAAAATCTTGACTGAAAATGATTGAAAACAATTACCAAATCTTGTGACACTGCAATTCAATTCAATCAATCAATGTTTATTTATATAGCCCAATATCACAAATGTTACATTTGTCTAAGTGGACTTCACAGTTTGTACAGAATATCAGTATGACAATACGACACCCTCTGTCCTTAGACCCTCACATCGTACAAGGAAACACTTCCAGAGAAAACCCACAATTTAGTCTTGACTCTGGCTTTGTGTGAATATTGAATTATTTATTCATTATGTATGTAATGTTTGAGTTAGGAACACCTGTTCCTGTTTTATTTGACTAATATATAAGATAAATACAGAAGCCTAATGCATTCACCCGAGAAAAAAAGGTTTTTCACGAGAACTTTTCCTGGAATTCTGAGATAATAATCTTGTAAATTAATAAAAACAGAAACATTTTATTTCTCACGTGTATGCATTACGCTTCCGTAAATAAACCTTCTTTAGGTTAAACAAATACAATAAAATAAACTTTCCTAAAATGAGTATTTCACATAATCACATTTTTCATCAATGTTTTTTATTAACTGATTGACAACTTTAGGGAGAGTGATATTCATTTCTGCCATTTATTTTGTATATCCCATCTATGACTCTCCCCTCCCACCCACTCTCTATATCTATACTAATGATTCACATAATGATGTAAGCTCTTTGAGGTTATAGAAAATGTAACACATTTAGTCAAGTGTATTGCACATTTAAATTATATTACCTTGCGTTTGTGGCAGAATTTGCTCTCATCAATGTGGACAAGGACATTAACTCCACCGACTTTCTGCTTCTTTTTCTTTTGGTGCTTTCCCAGGCTTTTTACACAGATTCTTCTGAGTTTCTTTGACATCATGGAAAGTGTTGCTGAGCTCTTTGCAATGCCATCTTGAAGCATGTCAACTTGCCGTAGATGCAAACCCTGGGCAAATCTATCAAGGATTAACACAAATAATGAAATAAGGACAGTGCATTTCCAAAAGAAGAAAACATTTATTTGATCAAGCTATAAGTCACGAAGCATCATTTATACCGAGTATATTGTATTTGGGCCATTAGTTTTTTAACTAGCATCAATAACAAGCCAGCCTGTCAATCAACCATCCTGTACATGGCTGACTAAAACTGATGCTCATTGCAACACAGTGTCACATCAATCAATCAATCAATGTTTATTTATATAGCCCAATATCACAAATGTTACATTTGTCTCAGTGGACTTTACAGTTTGTACAAATATCAGTATGACAATACGACACCCTCTGTCCTTAGACCCTCACATCGTACAAGGAAAAACTTCCGACAGAAAACCCCACAGTTTAAAGGGGAAAATGGGGAGAAACCTCAGGGAGAGCAACAGAGGAGGGATCCCTCTCCCAGGACGGACAGACGGGCAATAGATGCCGTGTGTAAATTGAAAAGATAATACATTTGCAACATAGGTAGTCCATCTGGTTGTATAGATAGAATCACCACCATACTCTTCTGTCAGAAGCCCAAACTTATGATTTATAAGAAATCCTAATGCTTGAAAGCAGAACAAAATAATACTTAAGAGCAGAAAAACTAAATATGGTCAACTTATAACATGATGAAATTAGCAAGAGCCAAAAGTAACGTCAGAGAGTTTTTTTGTTACTGTAACATATCTGGCCAATCAAGGCAGGTTATATGACAGGATATGCTCTTGTAATATTCTTTCAGATTGACCATAAATCCATGCCACCATACATTATGATAACAGCAATCTATCAAATACTGTAATAAGATAATACCTTTGCATTGCTTACCTATGGATGTACTTCATCCATGCGAATAAACTGCAGTGTGATTGTGAGAAAAGTGACTTTGTCCTAACACTTCTCCTCAAACGTCCACATCTTTTACGTCGGCATTCCCTGTAAATTGCAGGACATCAAATTGTATAATAAACTGAAACATTTTCTATGTGTGTGTTACGCACACTACACACACTAAATTGGATATATAATGTATTCCAAATAACAGCAGCTGATGTAAAAACCATGATGGTTATGCAAGTAAGCCTAGTTCATGTCAGTGTCATTATCTATACTATACGCTGAAATAATATGTTGTAACATTAGCTAGCTAGCTACTTGTCTAAATTGTATCTTGCCTCCATGGGTAGCTGAGGGAGAGAGAACAAAACTGTACATCCTAGAGGCCTCCTCACACTTGATATCTTCATTTTGTCCATACACAATCCCCACATGTTACTATTTGGTATTACAGCACTTGAAGTTAATTGACAAGGGCATTGACATTTGTGCATATTTCTTGTGGTGTTACAAAATAACAAAAATGTGCCAAGAAAACAATGTACCGTCATAGACATTAATTTGTGAATTGCTTATCCGGGCCTTCTGGTTCCTTCCTATAGCATCCATGGTTCTGTGTGAACATGCCCTCTATTAAGCTAACTTAATGCTTAATATTAGCAAACAATGTAGCAGAAGAATGTCCTATTCCTACCTACAGCCGATTGCATAACAAAATATGGGGCCCTTTAGTTTTGCAAGCATTTTATTCTTACCAGATGTGATGGTCCTTGGTCTGGGGAGGAGACCATCTTCATTTTGTGGCGGCAGTTTTTGCATTTCAATTTGCGTTTCATCAAGCCAATTGTTTGCAACCATTTTATTAATTTTAAAGTTGATTTTTTGTTTCTTTAACATAAACTGTTCTCATAAGTTTTCTCTCCATTGAAGCCATCGGACCGAGCTAGTCAATGTATATATTTATCTACCAGACATCCCAAAAATGCAAAACTGGCGCACTTTAATTTAATTGGCTGGAGAATTTATGGGATACGCCTTGATTTATATATAAACACCTCCCGGGACCCAGCGTTTATATGTACAGTCTATGGTGTTGGCAGAGTTGACACGTGACTAAATTATATTCACCAAGCACTTCTACCAGCGCCATACTTCTACTGCCTGATTGGTCTACCTGCGCAAGTGCGCCTTGGATTCAGATGTTTTGGTCGTCGAGATGGTAAGTGTCAACTTCCTTAGGGTAACATTGTCTTTTTTTTTAGAAAGCATTCCTTTATTACTTGCATGTGAACCAATATTGCTATCTCACTTTTATTTTCAGCATCGACATGGCATTTTTGCTCAGGTGCATTCAGTAACCCGCCCCTCATCTGACAACGGGAGCAGTGCCGTTGGTCCCGTGCATTGTACCCGCGCAAAGTCACGGAGAGAGATTAATGAGGCAGTAGAAGGAGGCGATACCATACAAGAAAGTGGTAAGTTGGGTTTATAAATGTGAAAGTAGTTGACGTTGTGTGCTAACTTCACACTCTAGATATGCGAACTATCCTGACAAACTACCACTAACTTTATTAGCTATGTTAAATAACCGATATGCATGTTTAAGTTAACATGCATATCGGTAAGGTTAACATTGTTAACCTTTCCTACCAGCAAAGCTAACGACGTATAGCCATAGACACGGTCTTAGGAAAAAGCTAATATAACAACTAAAGTTATCCTTACTGGAGCAGCAGGGCTAGCGGTTCATATAGAAGGTTCCTTGGTAGCTCAAACAGAATGCTAGCTAACATGCTTAGTTTGAATCTTCTCCTTAATGAGACCCGCAGGATCGCGGCTGACTTTACTGTCTTTAAGCGGCTGTACCGGGCTCGGTTTTGAAGCTGGTAATGATGATATCATATGAAAGTAGATGACCTAATGGCATACAATGGTACCAACCCGTGATGCTAGCTTGTCGGCAATGGGGCTAAAAAACATTCTACATTTTGGAGGGAAAAACTGACATGGCAATTTTCCACAGGGGTTTCCTTGACATCTAACTTCAAGATACCTGTATGAAATGGGTTCTATGAGTACCCACGAGTCTCCCCCTTTACAGACATAGGCCTACCCCACTTTATGATAATCACATGCAGTTTTGGGCAAAAACGTTTTTTACATGCAGTATAATGTGTTAATTACGCCTTTTCATAATGGTGTATTTCAATATTTCTGCATATTGGGGGCCCTATACAGTCTGGAATTGCATTAATTGGGTTGTTAGACTGTAAAGCGGAGACTCTTGTGTATCCAATGAGCTCAATTGTATGAATGTGTGATGATGTTAGTCCCCATAGTAGTCATTCATAGTGAGACCATGTTTGAAACTTGACATCAATGTATAAAATGAGATGTTGTGGACATCTAGGATAATCACAGCCTCATTGAAACTGTTTCAACCACCAACTAGAGACATTTAGAGAATGTGTAGCTTTCCTAGGTATATTGACAATAAGGGGGTTTCTGAGCAGTTCCAGAACAGAAGTACTCAAACATGTGAAACGTTTTTTCATACCAAATCATCATTTTAGCCTTCTGACATGTATTCCTAATTTGTCATGTCCTATTTTGCAGCTGGTAACGTGGAAAGTAGTATGCCTGTCCAAGCAGCATATGCATGGAGAAAGAAGGCTGAGATGCTCCAGTCTTGGGTGGATGAGCTAGAGAGGAAAATGGCATACTCAAGCAGCAGGCTTGAGGAACAATAACTCTATACAAGAGCAAGGTTTGTACAGGTGGAGCAAAGTTTACATTAGGGCTCTCCAGAACCTGTGTGGCTTCAAAAATAATTATGGCGCAGTATTACCACAACAGTATTTCAGCTATTATTGAATATTATTGCCAGCCTTTCAATATTATTTTTTCTCAAGTAACTATTTTTGATTTGGCCTTATATTTTTTACATTTAGTGCATGTAGATATTTAGCTGGACAATGTGTAGGGTCACTAATGGCGTGTGTCCATATAGGTTTTTCACTGAAAGAAAACTGCTGGCAGGGCGCTTGGGAGCACTTCATTTGTTTTTATGACAGTATCTTGACAGCATATCATCGCCCCTTTGCTTTTACGTATTTGGGCTACTATCAATTGCATTTTTAAAACTGTATAGCCTCCTATTGGCTGCTGCTTTATGTGCATCTTTTGAATTGCAAACAAAAATGGCTGCCAAGCCATCTATTTTTTTATTTTTTTATCAGGGACAGTGCACATTGATAAACATTACTGTAAATATGCCAGAGTTAGCCAAGAGGCTATTTTCATCCGTAGTCCCTGGACATGTACTTTCTACATGTATAGGTCTCTGCTCAGTGTTATACAAAGGGGTTTGTAGTTTGTTCTTGATATTCAGGCAGAGTACTGCAAATGTATTTTGCGTTATAAATCATACTCTTGAAATGTTCAACAAAAATATTAAAAAACAATTTAACAGAGAAAATAAAAATTCCCAGGGAATTCATGTCTCTTATTTGGGCTATAATATTTACAATATTTCAGCTATTGTTGTCATTTTTAAGGAATTCCTTTAGGAATTTAATTAACTTCACTTGTGTATAGGCTGTTGACTGCTGCCTTGTCATAGCATATTGCTCTCCATTTAAAGATGAATTGGCTTAGACCACATGAGCACTAATTGATTGGAATTCATGGAAATACACTAATAGTGATAGAAACATTCTACACAATGCAGTTTGAAAGTAGCAGACTAATGCATTTTCTCATACACAACTCCTTTTTGTATATATAAAACACAAGACATCCCATCTAAAGTTTTGTGCACATTATTTGTACTTCTGCAATGTTTCTTCATACCCAATCTAACCTCCACCGCATCAATTAGTATGCACTTCAGTTCCTGTACAACCTCAAACCACCTTAGGTTATCAGTTGCTCAAGCTCAGTCACACCAATGTAATTCTGTAATGTTGTATATTGTGATAAAAGCAGACTCCTCTGGGCTTTAGGCAAATCCTTTGTGGGGACTCAACTTAAAGTTTATTTCTGTTTGTCATTTATCATTCATCAACAGATGGGAACTGGGAAGTAATGGCCACTGGAGATAAGGAGCCGGAGCCCATGAGGTTGGACTCCAGCACGGATTCCAGCAACAATTCCAGCACTGACTCCAGCACTGACTCAAGCTCTGACTCAAGCTCTACCTCTGACTCTTCTGATGAGGGAAAGAAGAAAAGAAGCAGAAGAAGAAGGCAAGAAGAGAAGCAAAAAAGGGAAGAAGGAAAGCAAAAAAAGGAAGAAGGAAAACAAAAAGGCGAAGACGTCAAAAGGAAAAGGAGAGCGAGGTATAATAAACTAAGACACCTGCTGAATGTATTTAGGTGTTAGGTAATTAGGTTATTATTGTGAGCTTAGTGCTTTATACTGGGTTTGGGTTGGGGCATACAATCCCATTGACCAATCATCATCACTCTTATCACCAATGTACTCTTCATCGTGCCGGAGTGGTTGGGGTGTAGGTTGAATGAACTAAAATAGAGACACACCACATGCTTACTAGAGGTGTAAATCTTCACTGGCCTCACGATTCGATTTGAATACGATTCACCTGTCAACGATTCAAATTCCCAACGATCCTCGATGCATCTCAATGTATTGCATCCTCAATTTTCTATATTACTGCACATAGCAAAACATGTTATCAATTAATACAAGCAGTCAGATAAATCTGAACTCCCCTTTTTTATTTAGAAAGTGCTTTCAAAGATCTGACTGTACAGACTTTAATATAAAAGCTTCTTTTCAATACCAGTATCTGTGTGAGCCACCTCACATAAACTTAATAAAAACAAAACTTAAATAATTCTACAGTGCATTACAAGTGTGTTGTAATCTACAAAAATAAGGTTTTCACATAGAAGCTCAGTGTTTCCCTAGGCTGACTGCTTTGGGGGGGTGAATGGGCAGGGAGATAACTTTTCAGATTATTCCGACATCATGTGAATGCAGCACAAAGTCGATGGCATTTACACTGCCTAGCAGCTACGGACCTTCCCTTACTCATAGTTCTTCTACTATGCGATATCTATGAGCGCACAGCGGACGTTTGATTCTGCAAGGAAGTGCAACCAAACAAAAAGTTGGGGATATTTAAACTTTTAGTGGCGAAGCGCAGCCAGAGAGTACCCGCAGCCAATCAGTAAACAGAGTCCTGACATGTTGACCTATGTTATAAAGAATTTCTTGTCGCCTGAAACACATGAACACGCCTCAGAAAAATGTCATCATTGTGGCGATCTGCTCTTCGCAGCTGCCTGATGTGAATTTGGCATAACAGAGCAGCTGTTATTGGTAGTGAGAGCAACAAGTTAGTGGACTGCAGATCGTTTGAATGCCGCCTCACACCTCCTCACACACAGACACCCCGTGTGTGCGGAGGTGAGAGGCGGCATTCAAAGTGTAAAGCTCTGCCCTCGTTGAAACAGAGATCAGAGGAGAGGAAAGAAAATAGCGCAACAGAAAATGACAGCAGAACGCAGTAAGACTCTCACTAAGCTGATATGAAACCAAACTCCTGATTATGTTCCGTCACTGCATCGATGCAGAATCGTACATCGCGATGCATCTTATAAATGGAGAAATGTCCACACCTCTAATGCTCATCTACTATGGCTGTTTGAGCTGAACCTGTAATGAATAATGAAATATAAATAATGTTCTCACCAGTTTTTACCACCAATATGTTTTTTATCAATAAATAGCCAATTATCTAACTAGATTTGCACACTGCACATACAGGCACACTACCTAGTACCTACTATAAAATACAACACATGTTCTAAAACAAACGGGAAGTCACACACATTCATCCAAGTTGTAGTCCCTTTTCAAGAGAAAATATGTGAGAAACACTATGGCTCACCCTGCAACGAAGACATTGCACACAATACACACCACAACAATTATTGGGGGGCCATAACATTTATTGACATTAATGTATTCTTTATTTTTCAGTGTCTTCCATCTCAGATGTGGTGGGAAGATATCGGCGTGTCCTTAGACTGGTGCAGAGAGGCTTCAAGATGACCAAAGCTTTTAAGAAAGCTCATGTTTCCAGGAATGCTGTGAAAGACACTGCAGCAATTGCTGAAGTATTCCTGGTGGACAAAAGTGTCCTAGACCAGTTTAAGGGTAAAAACACACTTTTAAAATTAGCCCAACTCTGTCAGAAGAAAATAGTCGGTGAACTGGCAGAAAAGATTGCTGAAATGAAAAGCAACAAACAGCTCATCCCCTTTTCTGTCAGGTAATTCTGAATGTGGGTTGAGCGTTGTTGTGGGGGGTGTCACTACCCGATCTGCAGTGTGCATGTGCGAGATGGTCCGCCATATTGGATAACTCCGGATGGCAACCGACGGCAACCCAAGTAGGACAACATTGACACAGTGGCTTTTGGCAAAGCTTAAAAGGAAAACGAGAGAGAGATGAGTTATTGTTATTACAACGTGACTTCACTATTATTTAACAACTCTTTTTATTGGGTTCTTTTATTTGGGGTTCAGTACATTGTCAGAATAAGTAAGGAATGAATTTAACTTCTGTTAGACAGCTATCATACTGAATACATATTGACTGTGAATGCATGCAAACATGTTTGGCATATAGCTGTCTAACAGAAGTTAAATTAACTTCTCACTTATTCTGACAATGTACTTAACCCCAAATAAAAGAACCCAATAAAAATAGTTGTTAAATAATAGTGAAGTCACGTTGTAATAACAATAACTCATCTCTCTCGAGTTTTATTTTTGAGCTTTGCTAAAAGCCACTGTGTCAAGTGTCCATCTTGGGTTGCCGTCCGGAGTTGTTCAATATGGCGGACCATCTCGCACATGCGCACTGCAGATCGGGCAGAGCTGCAGATCGGGTAGTGACAGGGGGGACGGTTTTTCATTTTGGGAAGCTACTTTGGGGAAGTGTTTTGGCGACCTGTTAATGATTATGTTTAGATGTCCTTTAGTAGGATTGAATGTGGTTCACAACTGTTCAGTGTTTTTACTTGTAGTATGTTATTAAAATAAAAAAGCTTTCTTTCTCTGATATGCTGTGTATAGTGTTTGTTCTACTGTGCTTTATAACCTGGTATTGACTTCAGTTATCCAGTGTTCGTGATCAGTTGTGCAAAACATTTCGCTTTATTTCCCATGTCTGTTGCATATAATTAGTGGATGAATGAATGTGTTCTGTTGATAGGTTATAGACTTTCTACTGTTCTCAACTGTTTTTCACTTTAATTGGATAGTCCTAACACATGCCTACAAACACTTAGTGGAGAACCTACTAAAAGTATACTAATAGTCAACTCTAGATTAGTTGACGATCAACAGATAGTCAACTAAACTCTAAAGTTGCTTATCTGTTGATCATCAACTAATGCTTAATGTAATAGTCAACTGAACTTTAGTTGCTTATCTGTTGATCATCAACTAATGCTTAGTTACTTGTCGGTTTGAACGGTGCTGTTGAATGTCAACTGATGCACTGTTGACATGCTACTAAATGTCAACTGATGACTTATAGAGTATTAACTATGGACTATCAAAATAAAGTGTTACCCAAGTATATTCTCAGCCTGAGTGTCGTCAACCAACATCAGTCATCCGTGACCTTATTAAAGAGGCTGTTTGGGGAAAATGCAGACATCTGGTCCACAAATGTAATGTTCCAAGGCCCGAATTCAGAATAAAATCGAATAAAGTAACTAGATGCCACAACAAACGGTTCACAAAGGATGTACGTATATGCTTCAGTATTAAATAGGCTTTCTTCAGTAGCCTATGCATTTTTGTTTATTTGCAAAAGGATAAAAAACAAAAGGAAAAACGGTTTCTGATGTCCATATTCAGAGGAAAATATCTCGTTGAAAAAGAGGAAACATTTAAATGGAGGACAATTACATCATAAAAAAGGAAGAGAAATTAGCAAAAAGATGGAGAAAGTTATAAAAAAAAAGACCAGGGTTCATACACTTTTTCACCAATGATTTTCAATGACTTTTCCATGACTTCTCAATGACCTTTACCTCATTTTCCATGACCAAAAAAAATTACCACTGAAAATGGTTTATTTTAACATGGAACAGGAAAATAAGGTCTGCATATGAAACATGTTGTGCCTATCTAAAACAAATCAAATAGTAGGCTTACTAGCTTCTACACGCTAAAGCAACTGTAGTCAGGGAGGCAAACTCATCAGGTATGAAAAAGGTGACAAGGATCCGAGCCCCCCGACCCCCCGGAATATCGGCTTTAAAATGAGGAATAACAGATGATTTTAGCAGTCAGAACAACTAAAGCAGCAGTGTTAATAACAGAAACGCCAGAGTCACATCTAGTAGAAATATATAAAAGCATTTATTTTAATTGTGTAGCAGTCAGTTTATAATTTTGGCAGCACTGTTGAGCATTTTGGAAATGTATTTTCATGCCTCTGTGCAAGGCTTAGTCTTTCTATCTTTATAGCCACTTGTGTAAAGTAACTAAGTTCATAAACTCAACAAGTACTATACTTGGGTACAATTTTGAGATACTTGTACTTTATTTAAGTATTTCAATGTTTTGCTACTTTGTACTTCTACTCCTCTATAAGTTCAGAGGTACATGGTGTACTTCTACTCCTCTACAGTTCAGAGGTACATGGTGTACTTCTACTCCACTACAGTTCAGAGGTACATGGTGTACTTTTCCTCCACTACATGTATTTAATACCTTTAGTTACTTTACAGATGTGGATAAATGATGTGAAATATAACCAATTGTTGAATCAGACTTTAGTTCCACCTGGAGTAAATCCACAAGCTACCCTGCAGTATACAAAGTCATTCAAACTAGCTGCACCTTTACCAGCTTTGAGAAGACTTTCATGATCAATCATTATAAAACATATCATATATATTATTCTGAAATGGACCTGTCTGCACAATGACAACTTTTACTGTCGCTACTTTAACTATATTTTGATGATAATACTTTTGTACTTTTACTTGAGTAACATTTTGAATGCAGGACTTTTACTGTAACAGAGTATTCCTACACTCTGGCATGCCCGGCGCCGTGGGAGGGCCAGGCCCTCCCATTTGACATTCCTGCCCCATTGTGTCATACCCAGGGTTCTTACACCTTTTCCAAAGTCAAATTCAAGCACTTTTCAAGCATTTTCAAGGTGCATTTTCCAGCTTTTCAAGCATCTTACAGCTGTTGTAAATTACATATTTATATACACATACTCAAATGATTATTTCCCTACCTCACATTAAATCAGATGTTCTTTATGCTATAAACAAACAAATGTGTGTTTAATAATAGCATTCTACTTGAAGATAAAAAATTAAAGAAAAAAAAACTAAGTTTAATATTTCAAAATGAGTGACCCATCTGTATGTCCCATATAACCTGTCTGAGCCAATATAAAACAATCAGCCAAATAACTTTTCAATACATTATTGATTACTATTTTTGAGGTACTTTTAGGTTGGCAGTAAACACAAGTCAGAGGTACATGGTGTACTTCTACTCCACTACAGTTCAGAGGTACATGGTGTACTTCTACTCCTCTACAGTTTAGAGGTACATGGTGTTCTTCTACTCCACTACAGTTCAGAGGTACATGGTGTACTTCTACTCCTCTACAGTTTAGAGGTACATGGTGTACTTCTACTCCTCTACAGTTCAGAGGTACATGGTGTACTTCTACTCCTCTACAGTTTAGAGGTACATGGTGGTCTTCTACTCCACTACAGTTCAGAGGTACATGGTGTACTTTTCCTCCACTAAATATTTAATACCTTTAGTCAGGGCTCGACATTATAAATGGCCCGCTGGCCCGGAAGCACTATTTAGACACCCCGGGCCAGCATAACGTACTTTCCACTTGCCCGCTCGGGCCACTAAAAATATTGTTTAAAAAAAAAATGTTTCCTGTGGTATTGGTATTTTAACTAGCAATTTTGTTAAATTGTTTTGTTTATTAACGCTACAACATAGCGTTTCGTGAGTCGCTTGTCGTTGTTGGGTGAAAAGCAAACAGCTGTTTCCTGCGGAGCGCAGCGTGAGCAGGCTCCCGTGAGCGGGAGCGCGCTCCTTCACTACAGACTATCGCGCCACCTAACCATTCGCCAAAAATGTTTTTAATACCAGCGGTAACCGGCCAAGCGCCGGGCAAAAAACAATCTTCAAATAAAAGAAAGTCACCGGAGGAGTTAAAGGAGAGTGACAGGGAGCATGAGAAGAAGAGGGAGAGAAAGTTTCAGCTTGATCACTGGATTTGGCTTCTAGTGGTGTAGTGACGCGTCCTAAAACCCTTTTATAATCTATCGTTTAGATTTATGATTAGAAAATTATAAAAGTAGGGTAGACATGTGGAGATTATCCGGCTGAACAAAACGTGCATTTATCAAACAGGTTTGTTTTCCACAGACCTTATTTCCAGCTATTTTCCAAAACCCTGTGGAGAAATCCCATTGCTCTTTTGTCGAGGGAACCAGCAGCTTACTTCCTGGTTTTAGGACGCGTCACTGCACCACTCTATATGATGCCAATACAAACAAGGTCTTCTGTCGGCTCTGTACATCAATGCCGACCTATGCTGACAAGTAAGTGAAGAGTAGACAATATAAAGGTATTGGCTATAGGGAAATGTCCCAGCAGTTTAGGATAATGAAGGATCTAATCTAATATAGCCATTACATTTTCTAACTCCTAATGACAGGAAGGCAGAAAGTGCATTATACAAATAATAATACTCATAATAATAGCACACATTTTTTAACAATGACCACAATATCATTATTTTAATAAACCAAATATGAACAATTGAGGAAAATGAGGAAGAACTGATTGTTCAAATGTTGTAGTACAAGTAGTTGTAAGGGAAACTTCTGTAGCAATGGAGAGTCAGGACTCAGAGAGACACGGGACGAGCAGGAGTTCTGATGTCAAACACTGGCAGTTTATTGCAAGAGTCGGCCGGAGAATTCATATCACAAATCACAGCAGCAGAAAGTTCTGACTGCACCGGTGGGTTGCCATGTCAATTCTGAATCCCTTCTCATCTTGGCAGACCTTTAATTCGCTTCACTCAGTCAACTCACATATTGGGGGAAGGTGTAGTGACCACCTGGAGGTACTGAATTATTTACTTGACTTTATGGCTCTTGTGACCGAGAGTTGACCGGTCATAAAACTCATAATGTCAGTAATAGGTGAAACTTCCCATTCCTTAAGACAGATAACAGACATCGGCTTCTTCGTAAACGTCAACAGGCCGAAAGGTCAGATATCTTAAGTAAAGACAAAATTAATCCCTCACAGTAGTAATGTAGTTAGTGCATAAATTACTATTGCAACAAATGTGTTAATTTTCTTCATTATAAGTCGATTTTTTTTGGACGAATGCTCCGGGCCAGTGGTTACAATGGTGGGGCCAGTGACAATACAATTCCACCGGCCCGGAGGGCCAGTGGCTTTTTACCCTTAATGTCTACCCCTGCCTTTAGTTACTTCACAGATGTGGATAAATGATGTGAAATATAACCAATTGTTGAATCAGACTTTAGTTCCACCTGGAGTAAATTCACAAGCTACCCTGCAGTATACAAAGTCATTCAAACTAGCTGCACCTTTACCAGCTTTGAGAACACTTTCATGATCAATCATTATAAAACATATCATATATATTATTCTGAAATGGACCAATCTGCACAATGACTACTTTTACTGTCGCTACTTTCACTATATTTTGATGAGAATACTTTTCTACTTTTACTTGAGGAACATTTTGAATGCAGGACTTTTACTGTGACAGAGTATTCCTACACTCTGGTACTTCTACTTTTGCTAAGTACAAGATCTGAGTACTTATAATTTCACTACAAGATCTGAGTACTTGTACTTTTACTCAAGTACAAGATCTGAGTACTTATTCCACCTCTGGTAGTGTATTAGTCTGAATTGTAGCCACAAAATCACGCAGAGCTGCATAAAAATAGCCTCACAATGGTAACAAGTGGAAAATAATATTTACAAATGTGTACAATGATTTGTAGGTAATGCTGACTACTCAAGACACCTGACTTATACATCTGCAAAGGAAGACTGTGTTCATTCTACAATTACATGGGATTAAAGCAAAATGTAGTTTTACTTGTATAATACTTCAATTTGATATAAAAGACAGTTTGTTTTCATCTGTTTTCAAATAAACAAAGTCTTGGCTTTCAGAATATTAAACTTGTTTCGGCAAATTCAGATGATAAATACAACTTTGAAGCTTCGGCATAATTACAAGCAGAGAACGGACTAATGTATCGTCACAGCAGGCATAACAACAGCCGGTGTTTTTTGTGAGTGTTTCCCCGGTACACAAACACACACACACTCGCGAGCTTCCCCCAGACCAGTAATACAAACGAAAATGTGTCTTCGGGTCAATGTGACTGATTTCGATAGAGCAAGTCACATTTGGTTTAGGCACGAAACATACTACCAGTAGAAATACATTGCTTTAAAATCGCTCTGTGTCGAATCAATAGATTATATTTCGTGACTATAACACGAAATGCCGTGAGTGCTTCATCCTCTGAACACCACACGATGGCGACTGTAACGCACATAACATAGGTTACGCTCCTCTGAAATGATTGTCCCCTGCAATTATTATTATCCCTCAATAGCTGTTTTATGTAGAAGCGAAGCAATTCTTTTCTTTTAATCTAAAAAGCGAACTATTCAGTCAGACAGCAATTTATTGTAAAAGTAAAGCATTTACATTTTCAAGCACTTTATCTCAATTTCAAGCACCATTCCCAAAATTCAAGCACTTTCCCAAAACACCACGTCAAATTTCAAGCATTTTCAAGGATTTCAAGCACCCGTACGAACCCTGCATACCGTCACCACCTGCGTTGCCACACCCTGTACCACACCCGCCAGCATCCTCCTCCTTCTCCTTCGTGCCGGTGCCTCCACTACAGACGCTACCTTGCAGCACATCAACAGGTACTATTGGGCCAGCAACCGCTCAAAGACCAACAGCCCCAGATGATCTTGGGGTTAATAAACCCAACCAGGTGAAACTGGATCGTTATCCAGGGAGATTGTTTTCAGGAAAGAAGCGCACTTTTGCCGCTGCATGGTACAACAACAGACCACGGCTTGAAGATTCGTTAAAAGCAGACGCAGCCTTTTGTTTCCCCTGTAGACAGTTTAAAGTAAATACGTCTTCATCTGATGCGGCTTTTACTGTCAAAGGCATTACAGACTGATAAAGGACTGCTAAGGCATGCCGCATCAAAAGATCACATTTCATGTGAGAGTTTGTGGAGAGAGAGACAGATACGCGAGGAAACAAATAAGGAAATGAGTACTTTGGTGCGCACAGATCAGCTGGCACGGAACCTTTATTACGTGTCAGCTGTCGTTGATATTATAGCTTTTTTAGCTGTCAACCAACTCCCTCTCAGAGGTGACTCGATTCACTCCACAGCATGTCCGAGTGCAGTGCATAGGAGAATAAACCATGCCCAAGGCGGGCTAAACAGTTCATCGTCTCCGTCTCTACTATTTCTCTCCGAGTGCAGCGATGAGGAAGCTGCCATCCTTAACCAGTGTGCCTTGCTCGTGATTTACCAGTGTTTGCGCTGCCACGCACACAATGTTTCAAAAGTGGTTTCTATGTTGCCCCTTATTCGTGTATGTATTTGCGATAAGTGTGCGTCTTTACGCAATGCTGTTGGCCTTGCTGTTTGATATATATTGTGCCGCAGGCCCGCAGCACATGACGGTTTTGTGTGCCCTCCCATGAAAATCATATGCCCTCCCTTTAGATTTGTTCTGGCGCCGGGTCTGCACTCTGGTACTTCTACTTTTACTCAAGTACAAGATCTGAGTACTTCTACGTTTACTACAAGATCAGAGTACTTCTACTTTTACTCAAGTACAAGATCTGAGTACTTCTACTTACTCAAGTACAACATCTGAGTGATTCTACTTTTACTCAAGTACAATATCTGAGTACTTTACTTTTATTAAGTACAAGATCTGAGTACTTCCACTTCTACTAAAGTACAATATCTGAGTACTTCTAATAAAGTACAAGATCTGAGTACTTCTACTAAAGTACAAGATCTGAGTACTTCTACTCGAGTACAAGATCTGAGTACTTTTACTTATCTGAGTACTTCTACTTTAACTCAAGTACAAGATCTGAGTACTTCTACTTTTACTCAAGTACAAGACCTGAGTACTTCTACTTTTACTCTAGCACAATATCTATACTTATACCACCTCCGTTTATAGCCTATGAAAAAAACTATTAGAAAACGAAGGCTAAAGCTAACGTTAGCAGATAGTGACAATGTATGCTAGCTAGCTAGCTCAACGATTCCTTAAATGATATTGCGACAGAAAAACGTTTCAGTTCACATCACGCTCTGCCGCTCTGCTCTGAACACCTGAACGGCCCGTTCTAACAGCTGTTCACCAGCGGCTCAGTCTGTGCCACAGTGACTCCGCACAGTTAACGAACGCACCGTAGCTAATGTAGCTGACCCTCATCCCGGAGCAGCAGAGTTCAGCCGACAGGCAGGAAGACTCGCGCTTCATATATTAAAAAATAACACTATGCGCGTCATGATGGCACATAACAGCTCGCGACCGCAGATTATTTCGGCGATTAGATCAAATGTAAATTATATTTGACGCAACTTTAGTTACATTTCCATGACTTTTCCAAAACTTTGGGAAAAATATTGTTTTCCATAACTTTTCCAGTGCCTGGAATTAGCATTTTGAATTTCCATGACTTTTCCAGGTTTTCAATGACCGTACGAACCCTGAAAGACACGTATGTCTTGCCCTTGCTTTTTTAAGAATCAATTTGCCCTGCAGACCAATTTTGTCCCAAGCTGTCAAGAACGCGGGGCTGCGGAGGTAAAACTATCTGCTAGAAAGGAGAGAAAAAAAGGAGGGAAGGTTTTAGAATGGCGTCCAGAATGATAATCTCTCTCTCAGCGGGTTTGGAGGAGGTGTGCCTCGCTGCGAGCCCATTTGTTGGCGGCAGCTCTGCAGTCTGCTGCCAGATGTTGGGAGCGTTGCGTGTGATCGCTGGTCCCTCGTGGTGCTCTCGCCTCTGCTTGTGCACACACACTCACATCACACACCTGCATGTTAAAGTGGAAGCATTCACATGTGGATATGCACACACATGCATGCACTCTCACTTCCATCAAACACACACACTTCCTCCCTTCCCACCTGCGTCACGCCCTTCATTCCTGGCTCTCAACGGGCCATGTGTCCCGGTTACGACTGCAGTCACTTGGTCAAGGTGTGCCCTCGAGCTAGAGCTCACCAGCAGGTCTGACACATTGCTGAAGCCGCAGTCTTGACCTGTTTGTTAACCCCGTCCCTCACTAATTTGTTCCATGTTTGACAGACCCATTACGGGGTTATTACATGTTTCTAGCACAGTTAGAAAGAGAGGTATGTCAGTGACTGTTTGCTTTGTGCTTACCATTTGTTCTGTCATAAGTAGTTACTTGAGCTAATGCATACTTTCGCACTTTGGCTAAGAATAATTGAGTCTTTTGTTTAAATCAAAAATGAAAGAAAATCATGTGGCATCATGTGCAAAAATAGTTGCTAAAGAAAAGAAACAAAGAAAACTTTGAATGTCATATTGCTGCAGCATATGTTTAAAGTTGGCCAAACAGAGAAAAGGTTGTTTATATAGGGCAACTTCTTGATACACGTGTACACATTTTTATAGGCATTAACCATTTCAAACTTTTCAAAATTCAAATACATTTACAATGGGGAAGGATACTTAAAAAATTAAAAAAGTTGCGTGCCATTAATTTCCCCAACATTTTGGTAAAAAAACCACACGTTTAATCCATGTTGGTGTACAACTACAAAAAGCGTCGGTTTGTTTTCTCATCAGGAAATGCAGACCGGCTCAAACAAACGATTTTTAAATCATCATCCTCACGATCATTTAATGTATCATATGTTTGCCGAATTGACATGAAAGCACTAATAAATGTAGTTTCATCCACTTGAGTTTACAACTACAAAAATAATCGATTTGTTTTTATATCACATCTGACGGGAGGAAATTCAGCAGCTCCGATTTTAATCCTAATTTAATCATCTTCACCACGATCATTTATGTTTATGTTCGCTGAATTGACATGGAAGCACTGACAAATATGAATATTACGGTGGCCCTGAAGTGCAAGACACCACAGCATTTCACAAAACACAACAGCATTTCACAAAACACAACAGCATTTCACAAAACACAACAGCATTTCACAAAACGCCACAGCATTTCAGAAAAACACCACAGCATTTCACAAAACGCCGCAGCATTTCACAAAACACCGCAGCATTTCACAAAACACAACAGCATTTCACAAAACACAACAGCATTTCACAAAACACAACAGCATTTCACAAAACACCGCAGCATTTCACAAAACACAACAGCATTTCAGAAAACACAACAGCATTTCAGAAAACACAACCGCATTTCACAAAACACAACAGCATTTCACAAAACACCGCAGCATTTCAGAAAACACAACAGCATTTCACAAAACACAACAGCATTTCACAAAACACAACAGCATTTCAGAAAACACCACAGCATTTCACAAAACACCACAGCATTTCACAAAACACCACAGCATTTCACAAAACACCACAGCATTTCACAAAACGCCGCAGCATTTCACAAAACACCACAGCATTTCACAAAACACCACAGCATTTCACAAAACACCACAGCATTTCACATTGGACGGAAAGGGTATTCCTTAGGGAGAACACTTCTTGTTTGTGATTGGACAGAGCCAGCCAGAGAAGCACTGCTGTGATTGGTTGTTTTTGCTGCCAGTCAAGAAATGACGCTTCGTGATTGGCCCAACACATCAGCTGTTAGCTGTTAGCACACACTCAGAGCTCACAGCTCCTCATATCTGTTCAGAAACTGGACAAAAGTTCAACATATAAAAAACACAGACTGTCTATGTCATGGTGAATACAGTCGCTGCTTTATTTGTGTCTATATGACGTTGTTGTGAGTGTGGACGGAGCAGCTACAGGTTAGTTTAGCCTGATGGATCCGATTCCGATAGGATTTACATGGAGATACGCCCCGCCCCCTCTCCAGCGTCTTGTTTGAATAACAGGAGTAAACACAGAATGAATGCTTTATTAATTCATGGTTTTTAAGGGGCTTATCTCCATGTAAATACTATGGTAGACTACTCAATATTCGCATCGCTCTAATCACTCGAGTTTCACGCGGCTGTCAGCTGTGTTTGCTCCTGTCATTCAAACAAGACGCGCTGGAGAGGGGGCGTGGCGTATCTCCATGTAAATTTATGGGAGATACCAACTACAACAAAATGAACATATTTGACCGTGATTTAATGGTGATACATGTTTCAAAGTGATGCCGAAGCAACTACATACTGATAACGGTTAGTAAAAACCATGAATTAACGCTTTGACAAGTTTGCAGACAAGACGGCAGGCGAAAAGCTTTTAAAATGCGTGTTTTCTGAATGGAATCGGATCCATCAGGCTAAACTAACCTGTAGCTGCTCCGTCCACACTCACAACAACGTCATACAGACATAAATAAAGCAGCGACTGTATTCGCCATGACACAGACAGTCTGTGTACATGTTTAACTTTTGTCCAGTTTCTGAACAGATATGAGGAGCTGTGAGCTCTGAGTGTGTGCTAACGGCTGATGTGTTGGGACGGGACCGGTTGGGACATATTGCGCTGTCGGGCGTTGACCAATCACAAAGCGTCATTTCTTGACTGGCAGCAAAAACAACCAATCACAGCAGTGCTTCTCTGGCTGGCTCTGTCCAATCATAAACAAGAAGTGTTCTCCCTAAAGGAATACCTTTTCCGTCCAATGTGAAATGCGGCGTTTTGTGAAATGCTGTAGTGTTTTGTGAAATGGTGATGTGTTTTGTGAAATGCTGTAGTGCTTTGTGAAATGCTGTGGTGTTTTGGGAAATGCTGTTGTGTTTTGGGAAATGCTGTGGCGTTTTCTGAAATGCTGTGGTGTTTTGGGAAATGCTGTTGTGTTTTGTGAAATGCTGTAGAGTTTTGTGAAATGCTGTTGTGTTTTGTGAAATGCTGTAGAGTTTTGTGAAATGCTGTTGTGTTTTATGAAATGCTGTAGTGTTTTGTGAAATGCTGTAGTGTTTTGTGAAATGCTGTGGCGTTTTGTGAAATGCTGTAGTGTTTTGTGAAATGCTGTTGTGTTTTGTGAAATGCTGTTGTGTTTTGTGAAATGCTGCGGCGTTTTGTGAAATGCTGTAGTGTTTTCTGAAATGCTGTTGTGTTTTGTAAAATGCTGTGGTGTCTTGCACTTCAGGGCCACCGTAGGGAGCTGTAGTCTGTAGTCAAATTCATTAAAACGTTATTAACGTGCCTAAACTCAGTAATTCACCATTTCTACGCTTGACAACACACTTTGTCCGTGTTTGGCTCTCTCGCCCATACATCCATGCTCTCGCCGCACAGTGAAGCGTTCCCGCATTGACGTCACTTCCGGCTTCCCCCAAAACTTCAAAATGAGTCGAAGGAATTTCCCCGCGATGTTCGAAATTATTGATATTTATCGGAACGGTATCGCACCTTCTTTTTTAAACTGACGGTTCAAGATGACTAGTAGCCCAATATTTCATTGCACACCAGTTGTTGGGAGGCTGTCACAGGCTCTTTAAGCTAACATGCTAACTATCTTACCACTATCAGCAGTGGTTCTCAACTGGTCAGGCCTCGGGACCCACTTTTTACTTGGTCAATACATCGCGACCCAACATTTTGAAGCACTGAAATCTATTCAACAAAAAATTGTGCTGTAATATATACACTTTTCAGCATACAATATTAACTAAAGTGAAGTACAGTGCATATATCCCTTATATCCCTTCACATAACTAAAGTATGCTTTTAAAAAAGGTTTAATGAGATGATGGAATCAAAGCTGAACTATATAAAAAGGCACACATGCTGAAAACCCAACCCCAGCAGGGGGGTCTGGGGGGATTCTCCCCCAGGAGATTTTTAGAAATACTAACATAAACTATGCATTCTGGTACACTCTGAGAAGAAAATAAATAAATCTATTATTACCCGACATATTAATAATATTTTATGCCATTGTTTGTTTTTTACTTTGTTCTGACATCTTGCTGCGAGAAGAGTAAAGAGGAGATAGTCTGTGTGGCTCCCATTGTTCTGTGACCTGTCAATCATCAAACCGGGGGTCATATTTCAATGTGTTCATTTGTATCTGAAGTTGTACCTATGGATGTATAAAGAATAGTTCTACCGCAAAGTTATTCTCCGTGGGGACTTCCGGCAACAATCTTGATTCTGATTGGCCACAAGACTCGAAAAAACATCAGCAAAGATATTTTATTGAGAAGATGATCACTATGTGACAGAAGTTTTCAAAACCGTTTATGGTCCCCGGTACTTACGGCCCGTCCACACAGCGGCGTGCGTTGAAGCTTCCAACGCTTCTGCCCATTCACTTTGAATGGGGTCACGCCGAACTGCATCGTGGGAAGCGACGCGGAGGTTGCTGGCGTGGCTCGCTGCAAAAGTTGAGCAATGTTCAACTTTTGACGCCTCGGCAGAAGCGTCAGCCAATCGAATCATATGCCAGTACAAGCTCTAGCCAATCAAACCGCTGCTTGTGTGTCAGGGGCAGGAGATTCATGTGATTGGTTGTTGGTCGAGTGTCAGACACGCCCGCCGGCAAGCGTCAACGCACGCCGCTGTGTGGACGGGCCTACAGTCCAACGCCTACTGCATGCAAAGCGTTAGAAAATTGGGCCTTCAAAATAAAAGTTTGACTTTTTCCCCAAAAAAAAGAAATTCCAATTTTTTTTTCTTCACTCACACATCCGCGACCCACTCGAAACGGGTCCGCGACCCACTTTTGGGTCGCGACCCACCAGTTGAGAACCACTGATCTAGAGGACTTTGCTGTATTTATAAGACAATTAAGTTTCATGGTGTGTTTTTTCTAGCCCTGATCTTTAAAGCAAACAATGAGATCCTTTTTTCCGCCAGTGCAGCTCTGCTCAGACAAATGTTTGTGGTCTCCAATCTGCCAATACATTGTGGCTTAAGACCATTTTCTCCAGACTGGTGAAGGGAAATAAACATGGATCACAAGACATGAAAGTCCTGCAAGATTTAAACTCTTCTTCCAAGACAAATATTCAAGCTGAGACACAGCTTGAAACTGTCTTGTTTTCACAGTTTGTAACAGTGCTGAATCTTGATTATCTGTGTCTGTGTGTGTGTGTGTGTGTGTGTGTGTGTGTGTGTGTGTGTGTGTGTGTGTGTGTGTGTGTGTGTGTGTGTGTGTGTGTGTGTGTGTGTGTGTGTGTGTGTGTGTGTGTGTGTGTGTGTGTGTGTGTGTGTGTGTGTGTGTGTGTGTGTGTGTGTGTGTGTGTGTGTGTGTGTGTGTGTGTGTGTGTGTGTGTGTGTGTGTGTGTGTGTGTGTGTGTGTGTGTGTAGGCTACTCCTTTCTTTGTAGGGCTGATGGTGCTGGAGCTGGTGGTGGGTTTTCTGAAGACAGGAGCCCCAGTGGTCACCCTCAGTGATGGACTCACCTCTGTATCTGCTGGAATGATCTCCAGAATCCCACTGTGAGTGTTTGAGCTGCTCATAGTTGGGCCGTACTATACTTTATAATCAGATAGTGGAGCTGCATGTCATACCAGAAAAAAATACTTTTTTGTTAACTCATTTGTATCAATATGGTACTGTAGATAGTAAAAGTGTGTCAAGATGCACAAATGAACTGAACTGAACATGTTCTCTGTGTACTGACTCCCTCAGGTTGTTCATGAGAGGCTGTGAGCTGACTGCTTACATGTTCGTGTGGGACCGGTACCGCCTGTTGGAGCTGCCCTGGGACTCGGCCTGGACCTGGTGGATCGCCTTTCTTGGCGTGGACTTCTGCTACTACTGGGTGCACCGCCTCGCTCACGGTACCAGCACCAACACTCACACTGACGTTCACAGCTCACAACTAAGGCTTTAGTTAATCACGGCTTAAAAGTGTAGTTTATTAAAATGTTTAATGTGTATTATACTATGGTATTACACAGAAACTTTTACCTCTGTTGGCTTAAAAGGAAGATGTGACATATTTTTAAGTTTTGCTTCATCGCAAAGCACAGTGTATGTGGTCCGCTTGGATTCATGGTGGTTTTAAATTGTGACCACATTTTCTGTTGGAATCGATTTGAACGTCAGTCAAAACTTGACAAATATGCCTGCAGTGTAATCCTCTTCTCCACTGATAATACAAATCGTTAGTTTGTTTTGAACTTATATTTTCTTTTAAATATGGCTAAATTCAGTAGGCATCTCATACATGATATAAAGATGCATTTTGTAAGTTTTACATATTTTAAATTCTAAAAATAATGGTGTTGTGTTTTCAGTGATAAGCATATTGAATTGTACATTTACTTTGCCAGTATAACTCCACTACCTACCAGAATCATACCAACAGACTCATCTATCACGTGTGCCTCAGATAATACTAACACAAAACTACAAAGCCAGCTGATGATAAATGGTTGTAATATGTTGATTAGTTACCATCCCTGTAGGGAGGAGCACACACATCATGCTGTCCTGGACATTGTGGAGGAAGCAATTATTTTTGAGTTACATGCAGCTGCTTTGGAGCTGTGCAGATGTGAGAGGCCGTGGCCTCCAGAGAGATGTGGTCTTAACCCGGAGCTCTCACAGCAACAAGCTGCATACAGTCACAACTCTAAAGCAGCGATGTCCTGCAGCATCACTATAACACCAGTTATAAAATATAGAGCGGATACAGTTTTGTACAGTAGTGGCTCAACATGTTTTTAAAAATGACTCTTCCTTTGTGTGTTGGCTCAACTGATGCACGTGCCAGATGCTCAGCTGCCACAAAGCACACCGGAAGAGAGTTATTTATCTGTGGCCTGCACTAGATGTTTATTTGTGTCAGTGGCACATCAAGCTGCCCGCTGTCTAGTCCACATAGTTTTGGCTGAAAGTCGAAAATCTGGTTAAACATACGTTTTTTTTTTAACCGACTCACCAAGAACTGACCGACATGATTTTGAGGTGACCGTGACTGTGAACATTGTCCTTGGATTTAAGAACATTTTGCAGCATCAGATTAGTGAAAATGCCCTTGCTTTTGTGAAGAGTAAATCAATCAAAGTGTACTGTATCTGTGACATTATAATGGAACTTTTTAATATGAACTCTTAAAATGTTGTGTAAATTGTGTGAAAACCTTAGTAAGATTTTTGGCGGGGGGTGTGTGTGTCTACAAAAGGTCTAGTAGTGATAGTAGTTTGCCACTGCTGCAGACTGATGCATTGGCATGCAAAATCAATACTTGTATCTGTTCGCCCCTGAAACCCAAATAATGTAATCCAAAGTCTGCCTGAAACTGAAAGTAAACTGAGATGATCGATTATTCAACAAAATGCTTAGAGCTCTTGTTAAATTGAAAGCAGAGACTGCCTGTCCCGTTCTTTTCATCCTCTTAATGACATTTGTGCACATTCATATTAATATATTCATTTGTACATCAAAACATGATTCCAATGTGCAGCACTCTACTACATAAGACTTGTCCTGTACTTGGGTTGTGCAATTAATCGTTTTTTAATCGCAATTACGATTTTGGCCTGCCACAATTACGAAAACAACATAATCGAAAGAAACGATTATTTTGCTTTGCTAGGTTGTGACAGTGCACTGCAACATATTTGATCTAATTTATTTTAGTCTAATTGATTTATTTTTATTTATCATATTTATATATGTTTAGTAGCTTGTGGAAGTATGCTCCAAAATATTTGTTGATCTTGTTTATTGGTATTTATTATTTTGATATTATTTATTTAAATGTATAATTTATTTAATTTATTTTTGTATTGGTTTTTCAGTTGAATTATACATTCAGGGTAATCAACAGTTAAAACGATACTGATCAAATTATTATTTGTATTTGTTTTAAAGTTCAATATATGGATGTTTTAAAAGTCAATGAATAATCGTATTTAATAATTGTGATATCAATTATTGACCAAAAATAATCGTGATTATGATTTTTGCCATAATCGAGCAGCCCTATCCTGTACAGATACACAGTTTTGGGGCATTATCATTTTGTGTAAAATGTTGGCATGTTGCTGTGGCTGAGCAGTTTTTGTTATTTAACCCTCTGTGTTCGAGCCTAATTCATCATGCATACAACCCATGGTTTGTTGATCTATGAAACCAGGCTGAGCAGCACATATGGATGTTCCAACCTTATTTTTAGAATTGCAGCTGTAATGTGTGACTGAATGAAGTGTGTGTTCCCGCTGTTGCCCTCATTGCCTCACGGTGCAGAGGAATGACGTTCACTGTATCACATATCTGCTTGGTTTATTTGGTCGGATTTTTTATTTATTTTTAACTGCAGAATCATTTAGACGTCTCAATATTTTTTCCACTTGCTTTCATTTCCTCAGAAGTGCTCACTCAGGATATAAGCTTTTCCCCTCGTTACCAAAGTGAAGCGGTTGTCCCTGACCGCAGCGCAGGCTCCGCACGGTCCTCACTCGTCACTCTGGTCAGCCGAGGTCATCTCGGTTAACCTCCGACCTCCATCTTTTCCTAGAACAAGATTCAACCAAAGCCTTTCAGTGTGTGGAATATATGTTTCCTATAATAATGCACCGAGGAATGAGACAGATGTAGGATGCAGCTATAACGTATTTTTCAGCAATTTAACGAGTGTCAAACTGTCATGTAACGCTTCTTTAGAAGTCTTATTTTATAGTACTCATATTCGTAGTTGATTTTTGCCTCAAAACAGCAAGAACCCTGCATCTCTAATCCAATTGTGTCAAGACATATGAGATATCATCTTAATCTTTCATAATAAGACAAACGAGGGAAATATGACATCCTCTGCTGGGAAGTACTGTAAGAGCCCTTATTAGCCTCAGTGAAGAATATCATTTTCAGTGTGACCAGTTTTATGGCCCCTTTTCTCATATTTTCCCTCACATGACTTCCACATGAAAGGGCAGCTAAAAACTAATTAAGTGGAAAGAGCTTTGAAAGGCCATCGGCCTGTGCTGATGCCATCTTTACTCAGGAGACGTTACCGCTTGGTTTTGCCAGACGCTGTGATCTTTGTGATAACAACAGATTTGAAGTAAGTGAGCTGCCCCTGTCTGCAGGCTTTTGGATGAAGTTCAGGATTCTGCAATGACAGATGTATTGTGGCTTGTGGCTAGACCATATTTGTGGCCTTTGTTTGGCATTAGATCTGATCCGCGTAGCCAAAGACCAGTTGTGGTTCAAGAGGTAAATGTGGAAGATCAAACTTTTGAATGAACTTTGTGCACACACAGACTCAAATGAAGTGCTCGTTTATCTAAACTTTTGATATCTATATTTACTTAAACTCTTATCACTGCTGCATGTCCAAGAATCGATATACTGCAGCTTTAGTGAGTCATGGTTGTATCTGTTCTTGCTGTTTAAAAAAAATGTGGTTTGATATTGTGTTTGAGAAGAGAAGAGGCTTTCAGTTGGTGACAGATTGCTGGTACTGTATATCTCTTACCCCTGAAATAACATGCTCCTTGCTAAGTATTTAACCATTTATTATAGACATTGGTTTAATAACCTGGTGAACTATAAGAATTGAAAATAAATTCCAAGTTCACCCACATTGTCTGCTGCTTTCGCTGTCAGACAGACTATATATTTAAAACGTTTCTATTCCTGACCGTCCTGAAACCAGATGCTTTTGGGTGAGCAGGAGGCTGACTGTTCGGATGCGGCCATATTGTTGACAGCCCTGTTGATTCTGTTTATTCTAACCTCATATCGCAAGCGCCACTAATAGCAGCTCTGCTCTCGGGCGGCATCTATATGCAGGCATGTCAGCTAAGTTGAGGCCATTAATCAGCCAGTCAGCTGTCTGTACTCTTGATTATACGTGAGGTAATGGAGTTGCGCGACAGTCGTCTCACCACACTGGCTGCTGCTGCTGCTCTGTAGCCCAGAAACATCCGATAATCACCTAAAAGTCCCTGTGGAATGTTATCATTGCTTCCTAATATGATGGATTTCCTGTTGGGTAGTGAGTGATGGATTCATTTTCAGTGTGAAGCTGTTGGTTATGGAGAGAAGGGGGGGTATAATTGACAGGAAATCTAGGATTGTTGAATAATTTGTTTTTGGTTCAATTTATTTTGTAATACCAATAAATGTAATCCCAGATGAATGTTGACAGTCCTGAGAGAAACATGGAGAAATCTGTGGTTGTCAATCAAAACAGTGACATATACATCAATTAAGAGAATAAAGGCTGTGTCAAAATGAAAGATCAAAATGTGATTGCTGCTACATCCATTTACAAATAGTACAATACAACATAAAAGGTACACTGCAAGTTAGCATTATGCTACTGCTAGAAACAAATAACATATTTGCCAGTGACAGGCTTCAGGATTGTCCTCTTTTCCTCTGAGCATGGTGCCAGCACTAGAACCACATTTTTTTCGTTCGACACACGGGAGCAGTGCTGATGGATGATGACATGTCTCCGTTTAAATCTGTTTCTTTCTTTCCTAAATCGCAGTGCCGCGACAGATTAATAGCACCATTTGACAGATTGAAACAGATTGTGTGAAGTGCAATCAGCTTGTAAGATTGTTGTTATTGCACAGACTTATTTTCTAAAAGTGCCTTTTCAAAGCAAATTGTTTTGTCAGGTGATGTAAGAAAATTGCCTTAAGCAACAAAGCGGGTTTCTCCAATCTGTCTCTGCTGAACATTATTTTCTGTGTGTTTTGTCTTACTGAATCTTTCTGGTCATTACTCACCTGCCATTTTAGTTAATTTCCTCTTAAGGTTTTATCCTGTGTTGTCGCAAATCTTTATGGTTTACTGTGTTACCTGTGATTCTAATATGTCCAGTCTTGAAATGGAAATGCAGGAGGTGGCAGCCAGACTATTACATTTAGAGGTACGAGTTTTGCATATTGCATTTAAGTCATTAGGGAAATGAGCAACACATCCTCATCTCTTCATCCCTTCTCTCAGAATAGTATCTCTTTATAGGATGTATAATGTTATGTTGTAAAATACTAACACTTTATAAATACAACACAATGTTGACCCATTCACGTTCCAGTCGTGGTCAATTTTTCTCCTGAGTTTTTTTTGTGTATATTTTTCTCTATTATATCACAAAAGATGTGATAGTTTCTTTTTTGTAAAACACATCACTTCAAAAATGTTAGCAGACAATATGTACAGTATTGAACAGTTTCTACCCTCAGGTCCTTGCCGAGCAGCCCTTATCAACATTTCCTCTCCTAGCACCTCACTACATCCTCTTCTCCCTGTCTGCGGGTGTGTCCGCACCCCCCCCCCCCACTCCCCTCAGCAGCAGTTGTCAAGAGAAACAGATGTGCTCAGCATATCTCCTCTGCTCCTCCGTCGGGACTCAAACGATGTGGATGTTATTGTTTAAAGAGGAGCTCCTCTGGGCTGTGTGGCAGGGCGGAGGTGGTCGGGGGCTGGGGGGGTTAACCTGCACCCTCCCCGGGCGCTCAGGTCTCCATAAATCTTCACCATGACGGCGAGTTCCTGGCCCGGTGCAGGTTGCAGGGCCTACAGAAGAATATGGGCCCCCACTTGCTTTGCTAGGTCTGTCTGTACAGTGTGGTCAGGATGTGGGGGTCTCGCTCACGGCAGCAGCAGAGACCAAGTGAAAGGTCTCATGGGAGGCAGGGATAACATCAACAGTGATCTATAGGTCACTGCGCTCACACTCTCTGTCTGCTGTGTGCGCGATGAAAGAGAGAGAACGTCTACTGAGAGGGAGAGAGAGAAATGCTCTGATTGAACCTAGTCATCACAAAGAGATAATGTCCACAGGGCCTGTGTGCGCGGCATTTTAACAAAGTGTAGAAAAGAAGAGTGTGTTATGATCGTTGAGAGGGTCGCTGAGCTCAGCGGAGGCCATCGTTAGGATGTCTGCTGCCCTTGTGTGCTTCCTTCCCTACAGACTTCCCTCTATCAACAGGTGACCAGCAAGCAGTGCTGAGGACAAACCTGCACTGACTGAAGTGTGAATGAAACATGAAGATGAGTGCTAATGCCTCACATGTGGATTGCTTGTAGTTTCAGAGTACGGTCACAACCTTTTCATCAAGCTAACTCGGCCATGTCTCATCTTGTCGCCCCAAAGAAACACATGAAAAACTAAAATGCAGAACTCTTCTTTATTTAGTTTCCTGTATTTGAATTTAATTTGGATGGAAATTCTGATCAAAATGGAAAAACAATTATTATTCAGTTATTAGGATAAAAACGATTGCCCTTTTTATATTCGTCATAAATATGTCGAAATATTCATTTTATAATTCATTGACAAACACACGTACAAAATGGGAGTTGATTTCTTTTTATCTAGGTATTATAAATCTCCCATAAACCCTGGGTTTTTACAGCATCAAATATAAAATCTATCATCTCCTTTATGTTAACAACAGAGAGCAGCAGCAAAGTATAAAACAGTTTTATATACGGGATTTCAGTAAGTGAGCATTAATAGAATTGTAAGTGATACAGTGTTGATTATATTAAATATAACAGAAAAGCCACTTTATGTCACCCTTCACTTTCTATACGTTTTTTAAAGCCTGTTTGTGAGAGCTGTAAGTGGGCCTGACCTGGGTTAGTGTGTTTAGTTTAGTGTGTGTGACTGAGCTGCGTGGACAGCATGAAGTATGGCAGCAGCGGAGGGGAGTTGGCTGACTGTCCCACCGAGTCCAGAACTCGCTGTTTGTGTTGGCACCCCATCCAAGAACCCGCCAATCCAAACACTAGAGGGCTGTTCACAGGCCATTACCCGTGTGATTGACACGTCGGCCCACCACTCAGAGGACTGCACATGAAGGACACCGTGTGTTAGTGCCAGGAATTTGTCGCTGAGGGTGATGATATGGCAGCTGATTGATTGACCTGTTAAAGCGTTTCACAGGGTTTTGTTGGTTAAATAGAGTCGATTGGGACTTCATTCTCTGATGATTATTTTTCTTTTTGACTAGTCATACTTTCCTTTTGTGGCAGCATTATCGAGATACCGATTGATCATTATCGGCACTTACTGCAGGACTCCACTGGAGCTAAAGTCATGGAGCTCAATAGGACTTTGCATTCTGGCGTTTATACGACTCGGTTATGTAAGCATTGCTCCTGACAGGGTTGATTTGAACATAAACACACTCTGTTAAAGTCTAACTCAGCCATGTAACATGACTGATGATGACTTATAGGCCTTGATTATGTGTCATGATATAATTCAACAGTATTGACCAGGTCATTATGATCGGAAATCGTAGAATTACATCACCCTACTGCCAGACCTCGTCTCACAGTATGGTGATTCCTGGTTTTGAATACCAGAATAGCAAGGCTTACAGTATTTTAGTTGCAGGTGGGCTCATATTGAAGGAGGCCATCTGAACAAAGGTACGTTATTAGTCGTCATTCACACAGCCACTTTTAAAGTTAGAGTAGGTAAGAATGGAGAAACCAGCTCGAGTAAGCTAGCATTTGAAAGTACACAACCGAAAAAAAATCTGCCCCTTCCTTCAGACTTCCTTACAGAGCCCCTCCTCCAACACACACAAACGCGCACATGACCAATGAGGGCACGAGACAAGTTTGTGCGCGAGGTGGAAGGCTGACAGGCAGGTAGGCCATCCAATGATCTGCCGGGCCGAGGCAGATAATTGGACTTGCTTTTCACAGCGCCACGGCTTCCACAGAAGAAATATTTGTATATTATATTTATTGTCAAAGCATTTAATTTATTCGTTGCTATCGGGATGTTAAGAGCATTCCATGGAATATAACAAAAAGTGTTTCTGAAGGGAATTACCTACCCCACCTTTAAGGTACTTGTCTGGTAAACATTTTGAATAATCAACCAATGCTGTAATTTTACCTGCCAAGACTCATACAAAGTGTCAAAACTGTCTATCATTAGCGCGTCTCATGCATGTTATTCCTGAGAAAACGTGAGTTAAGGCATGCTGGCGGCCTCATGGAAGTGCCGTCCTCAGCGTTTCTGTGCTGGGAAAGCGAGCTCTGTGGCATTGGTTCTCACCATTAACAGGGTTTCCCTCCTGAATAGGCCCTGCCAAACTATGCAGCGTCCCGCAGAGTCCGAGATGAGGACATGGGCTTGCAGTGAAGCCTAGCGATTCCTACTTCCTATCAATGACAAGAAGCATCAATCTTAGCTGCCCTTAGTCCTAGGCCCTGCCAAGCACGATTCCATTGTGAAGAAAAAAAGAAAACTGCTGGAATTAAACAAAGACTGGATTATCCTCTCAATATGTCTTTTAGCAGGACAGTTCTTCTCTGAATCCCCCATGGTTCAGAGCGGAAGAAGCGTCATAATTTTAGAGCTTGACTGCTGTAGATGCCGTCAGATTTATTGGTGTGTTTCCTCTCTCATCTCACACCCTTGCCTTGTCTGCAAACTATTGCGTTGAGAGGGCAAATAAAGTTTGAAATAAAGTCCAGCCCTTTTCCTTAGACTTAATACAAAAAAACACAATTTAACACTGTATGTGACGCTTCCAAAAACATTCCTTGTGACATTTATTCTCTCACACCTTCTGAAACCCAGCAATAACCCTGTTAAATAAGCAAGGTGTGGAGATTGCTTGGGAGCTCCTCTGGGTTTCCCCAAACACTTGAGGAAGTCCTCCTAGTTGCAGTGATTGGGAACGTGTCCGGACAGATTGTGGTGCTACTCCGCTCACACTGCACACCTTCAATACCTTCAGTTCTGTGTTTGTTCAGGTGCAGCAGACCAGTGTTTTTTCGACTGCCTTGCTACCATTCACAAGTATATTAAAAAGCGAGAGAGGAAGAGTTTTACGAGCTTTAACACTTTTACAATGTAAAAACCTCACAAATTCAAATGTGATGGTTTTGGCATTCTCAGATAGGTTAAAGGACTAGTTGACATTTTAAGAAATCTTTTTTTTACCTTGTCAGCCATGGACTTAGATGTTAGACGATAACATTAAGACAACCCTCATGTCTGCACAGTAAATATAAAGCTACATAAAGGAGAGGCTTAAGTTGGCAAAAAGAAATGAGCCTACAGCTCTGGAGAAAATTAGGAGACTACTCAGTTGTTATATGTATGGCAGCCATTCTATTCCAGTGTCTGTTGAATTCCAACAAAGAGAAATGTTGTCAGTAAATTATAGAATACAAATAAATAAATAATAAAACCAGAGAAACTGATAATGCTGCAGTGGCCACAGTTTAAAGGTGGTTATTTGATATATTTTATATCCTCGTTTCAGTTGGCCATGACATATTTTTCCTCATAACCCCTTGTAAAACAACACATTGCTGTTTTGCTATATTGCATATTGCTATCTTCTGTTCTTTACTATCCACTAGAAGCGAATAATCACATTTCTCAAGATGTCGGTGTGATGAAATTATTGGAGCAAAGAACTGGAAACACATGGTAGACATTTACTGAGACACCGTAGTGACACCACAGCCTCCGCTCAAACCAACACACTTAACCACTCCTAATCAGTAATCAGCATTATACTACAAGACGCTGCAGGTTCTGTCCCTGGCAGGGTCAAACTGTCATGTTGTTGTCTAAAAGAAAATATTTGTTTACGGTCCTATCTAAGACACATACAACTTTTTAGACAAATAAAAGATGTGCATCGTCATCAAGCTAAAAATAGTGTTAAATGTGTATTTGGGCTCACACACAGTGTGTAATGCTAGAAGTTTAATTGCTTGATAATTGATCCCTTAATCACACATCAAGGCTGCTTCATAAAACTTAAACCTCATTTAATAACTTGGGCTGCTTTTATTATAACAAATACATCTCTATACATAGACTATATGGGGCTCTGTGGTTCTGGGATATTTGAAGGTTACTTTTCTCTCTTGTACTGCTGCAAAGGCCAGAGTGGACTGGAGGTGCCAAAAAGCACAGACTAGACGGGGTGGTCCGGAAACAGCCCAAAATCCAGTGAAACTTAACAAGCATGTTTCCGTTGGATGTTAAAATGAAGTGTAACACAGATATTAATGTAGCAAGTATCACAACACAGCAGAGGAATGTAAACTGGAGCACTGGGACATCAAGCTGGACACTAACCAGCTGCAGCCGAATACCCCCAACCGCCATAAGAACCTGAACGCCTCCTCCTCCAGCGGCCAGTTACACTCAAGCCTCAGGTTTTCATCACGGCTGGCCAGGAGCAGGACTCAAACTACTCCTTATGGGGTTGAACGTGTTTAGTTACTCATCTGGGGAGGTTGGGTTTTGAGATAAATCACTTGTGGTGATGTAAAGGCAGCTGTATGTGTGTGAGGGTTCAAGGCCCGCATATAAATCTCATGAAAGATTATATGTTAGCTCTGTAACATGTTAATGAGCAGGTAATGCAGCGATAACCGCTGAGATTTGGACTCTTGGGCTCCTGTTTCATGTTGGATCTATGTGTGTGTTTGTTATTTTCCTACAGAGGTGTCCTTCATTTGGGCTGCTCACCAGGTTCACCACAGTTCAGAGTACTACAACCTAACCACCGCCCTCAGACAGTCCCTCACCCAGCAGTTCACGTCATGGGTAAGATATAATTCATGCTCTCAAAGGATAGGTTGGTTGATTATCTAATTGTCAACATATAAATGAGAATAATACATTCATTATTTATAATACTAAGTGGTGTCTGTGAAGAAATATCTTATTCTTCTTCCCTCATACTGAATTCAATTAGTTCAATAACAATTAAATGGGACAAAAATGTATCAGAATGGATCAGAATGGATGACAAGTACGGTGACAAATTCAATTATACCTGTGATAATGACTATTAGGATTTGATGCCATTTTTTGTTTGCATTCTCGATGACGTCATGCACGTTGTGTAGCAAGAAGAGCTATGATTGGTCGGAAACCAATGTGTCTGTCATGTCAGAGCCATGGCAAAAATGTTCGACTACATTCATTTGACACATTGACCATATTAACAGACACAAATATTATATTGTCTCAACCACTAAAGCTCTAAACTATTAAAAGTAGGTCACATGTGGCTGAGTAGCACAGACAACGTAGAAACGTTGGACTAATATTTTGGTAAGAGATCGACTATTGGCGGAATTATCTGTAAATCTGTCGAAGTTATATCAAGTGCTCCTAATTTCAGAGTGACATTACTAGCTGAGAGATTTTAAATGGAAAAGAACACCAGTAATTCCCTGTGTCAGATTTTCTACCAGCATCCACACATCTGGAGCAATAATGTAAGATATGTTAGTGATAGTGTTACTTGAATGTTTCATCTGTTGCACATAAATCCCTGGATGTGTTCCTAAATGAAGCTTTATGCTAGTGAAATAGGACATTGTGTATAAAGTATTCTCTTTTTTCTCCTCAGATTTTCTACCTGCCCATGGCTCTGTTTGCACCCCCCACGGTCTTCGCCGTCCACATACAGTTAAACCTTCTCTACCAGTTCTGGATCCACACTGAGGTAAATGTTTAAACACTGGTCATATATTTTGTTATTAATTGACTGTTTTTGTGGAAAACTCTAAAACAGCGATATGATCTGGATCTTTAAAAAATTGAAAGATGGGATAATGGGGAGTGGGCATCGATAATGATGTTTAATGGTTAAAGAATGTGACCATTGGACAGATGCAGTAAAACAACAACTACTATCAGTCATTACCTCCTGTACCTCCTGCGTCCTGTTTTATGTCTCTGAGTGAAACTCTGACTTTTTACCTGCATTTGAAGTGTTAGGAAAAGATTAAGATGCTCTTTGTGACATTGCCCTTGTGTACTGTATACTGCAGGGGAATGAAATGATCAATTGATTTGTTTAAATAGACATTTTCTTTCAATTGAATACATTGTTAGTTGTAACTCAAATAGAATAATGGATAAAGAAAATACTTCTCAAATAGGAATATGTAATATTAGTCAAATCTGTAAATATATTGTCTATTCGTGCAGCACGTGTAGCTCTGTCTGCATTTCTTCTCCTCCATTCATGGTTGGTGTGCAAAGTTAAAAGGGTAATCCGACTGAACACAAGTCTGTAAAGTTATCTTTCTCCCCGTGCCAATACTAATATGTCTGCTGAGTCGAGCCTTTGTAGACCCCGTGTTGCAGTGGAACCTGTATTCAATAAAAAATAATGAGATTTTATGAAATATTCCAAACAGAAGCATGACCGCTCTCAGCCTTTAAAGCGACTGGGAGTATCACTGTTACAAGCCCCACAATCTGGAGAGGGAATGAATGGATTTGGAACGCCTTCCATCTTTTAGTGCACTATTAGTGAAAACAGTCGTAATAGTCACAATTTTCTGGAGGGATGTAATTTATGCCTCCTTTATGGGGCTTTTTTTTTTTGATGTCATGTAATTTATTGGCACGCTATACGCTGCGCCGCTTCAGCCTCAGAGCCGGAGTGAAGTGGTGGAGACCCTTTTCATTCAAGATAAAACTCTCACGCTCGACTGCCAGACGCAGCCATTACATGGGAATAATGAATCACTGAGAAATTCTGTCCAGCCGTGCACGTTTCTACAGACTGAGGGGTCTGCAGTACTGATGCCAAACATCAAAATATCTGAGAGTTTCATCAAGAATAGAAACATGAAGTTTGTGAAATATGCTCTGTGTGACCTCTGTAATCTTTAATGACTCACTGGGGCATCTGTTTAATATCAAAGAAAATAACATGATTTATGTTTCTTAGTTTTATGCAAAAAATGTCCTTTTACATGAGATTATTTTTACAAACTGCCATATTGTTCTCTTATCCTACCAGCAGACACATACTGTTCTCCACTAAACAATTGAACTGATTTGAGCTGATTTTGATTGAGGAAACAAACAAAATGATGGTTATTTGTGAGTGTTTGATTGATACTGATATTAATGGTGCTCTTCTTTTTCACATAAAAACAAACATAGGTGACCTAACTCAATACAAGAAACAAGTCTACCATAAAGCATCATTCGCAAAGTTATCCAAGGCAATCTGTTTGTTTTCTGGTTGGTCAGAATTACAGTATTACATAAAATTGGCAAGTACATCTTTGATACAAAAGAATACATTAGAGTAAATGATTAGTCAGTTGTCAGTAGTCAGATGAACTGGCACATATTTATGATCTTCAGACGATGAACCTTTATGACTTTGTTAACCCTCTGACCTTTTGTCTAGTGCCCCTGTCAAGTCAGAATATGTCTCTACCCCAAAATTGTAATACATTGAAATGTATATCCTCCCAAAATAATCTCCATGTAAACAACAAAATATTAAAATGGACATGTTGCGATAGAATTATGTAACACAATTACAGTATTCTCCCCGGTGGATGAACTGGAGATTGGGTTGTGATGATATTTACAGAACACATTATATGTTTACATTTCTTACTAATTTGTTGGGTTTCATTATTCTATTTTAGTTGATCAAAAACCTTGGACCTCTAGAGTGGGTTTTCAACACACCAACACATCATAAAGTTCATCATGGTGAGAACGACATTCTTGTCTTTAGATTTTTCCATGGCTTAGACTTAACATTAACAGGAAGAGCAAACATAAATATGTGATACAGGCTGAAATGTTAAAATGACACTTGGACTGATTTGGTTAGTTTAAATATGTTTGTTGTTCATCAGACAAAATATTATTCCAACAGGGAGGAACAGCTACTGCATTGACAAGAATTACGGAGGAATTCTCATCATATGGGACCGATTATTTGGTAAGAAAAAGTAATCAGAAATGTGGTTTTAATCCTGAAGATAATCTCAGTGCTGCTAACTATAGAGATCAGTGCGGGCATTAGCATTTGATCAGTACCAGAAGTAAAGATTCTGAATGTTTTTGATGAACAGTTATATTCATAATATAGGATTAGGATTAAAACTAAAGACTGCCTCCATTTCTTAGCTTTGCAATAAAACATACCCTATCCTCTTCTTTCATGAACTGCTAAATTAGCATTTACTGCTAAATGACAGCCTTATCTCCCCCTACGGACATAGAAGATATTAACTCTTGCTCACTGCTGCAAGATTATCTTCTTTTAAGGAGGGATGTTTTAGTGTACTTAACACTAGGAAGTGCTAAAGCATACCCTGACTTTGATGATGTGTAGCCAACTCACATTTATGATGATATAAATGTGTTTGTTTTTTTAAAGTTATGCCCCATATTAATGTATATTTATATGCATTTTTTGTAAATATTATTAAAAATCAATAGTTCAATTTTGCAGAGAGTGTTCGGTGCTTTATATTAATGAGTCATATAAAGATATTAGCAGCCTGTGGTTTCACAGGGCTTTTAGATGTGACTGTTACGTGTCTCTCTTTAAAAATATAATAGTCTCCTCCTGTGTCCCATGAAACGGTTGAAAGATGATATTAGTGAGCTGTTTTCAGCGTTCGTATCAGTACTGGTGTCTGTGACGCTTTGCCTCTCATTATTCTATAAAAAGTTGCGGTACTATCCATTATAGCATCAGCATGAAGGGAAACAGTGACTCTTTAAAATGTAGGTTTGCCTGCAGCCTTCATACACGACTCAGCAATTCTTCCACTAAACGTCAGCGAGAGGTAACTGATTACATTTTGTGGTTAATGTTATCCAGAGTTCCCTTCGGCTGTTTTTTTCTGTGGCTGCAGAAGGATTTACGTGTTTTATCCCAGGAGCTGTGATGCCAACTTTATCAATGTTCTTCTTTTGCAGGTTTTATATATTACTCTTTAAAGTATTGTATTGTATTTGGAGCAGTGGTGGTTCTAGACCAATTTGACTGGGGGGGCCACTGGGGGGCCAGTTATTTTCTGAGGGGGGCACAATAAATGCAGGACGAAAAAGAGAACTAGACAGTATGAAGTAATTGCGCATTAGAAAACAATGCAATACAGTTATTGGTATTTGTTTCAGTACACTTATTTATTTCAGATAGATCTTATAGTTATTACTGTTAGCTTCAGCTTAAGTTATAGTGCAATGTTTGCACTAACACCATATTTATATAAAAATAAAGGCAATGAACAGTTACATCTCTACTTTACATAAGGGTGTCTGCACAATCTCACATTACAGAAACAAAATCCTGCGGTTTTTGGAAAACCGAGTACCAGAAAATATACATTTAAAAAAAAAAAAAAAAAAAAACTTTCATTGTTAGGGGGGCCACAGGGGGGGTCAGGGGTCAGTGTTAGGGGGGGCACTGCCCTGCCCCCCCCCCCCTAGAACCGCCCCTGATTTGGAGTATTCATATCCACAAGTTGGGAAAATGTATATGTCATATTCCAGACTGGACTAATTTTGCAATCAATGCTTGAAAGCTCTTAATGCTGGTTACAAGTGTACATAGGAAGAGTTAATGATATTTTTCACATTATTGTACATGTCCTTGTCAGGTACCTTTGCTGCAGAGAAAGACAAAGTGGTGTTTGGCCTGGTGTCCCCTATCAACACCTTTGAGATCCTCTATGTTCAGGTGGGTTCCATCCGCCATCATTGGTGCGACCAGCATCTCACCTCCATCCCTCTGAGTGCAAACACCTTTTAGTAAATGAGGCATAGGCTCATGTTTCCCTTTGCTGGCTGAGTGGCTATTTGGTAATCATAACATTACTCCACTCTAAACAAACTGCCCAGCTGAGGGTGAAGGAGGCCAATAAAGTGAAATGCCAGGAGGTGGATGTTGTGATTATTTTCACTGCCCTCACTGTGAGCAATGACCTGCCCAATGAAAGCAGAAACGTTTCTACTCATGATAAGCCATAGCCGTTACGGCTTCATTAACATCCATCAGTTGAATGTTGTGTCTGATGTTTGACCTTTTGAATTTATTCTCTTTTAGTTACACTACTATTTGTATTTGGGGAGAAGATCTACCACTTTCAAGACTATCAGCGACAAATGTTTGACATTCATCAACGGCCCGAGTTGGAAACCTGGTAAACCTCGGCTTGGTGACCATCTCGACAATCCCAAGGTAGTAAACAACAATGTCCCTGTTTTTATATCTGTTTTTTCAGAATAGCACACTGGCTTCATTACCCATCATTTTTACACACGCAACACACTAAATGACTCAGAGCATTCCTTATTGAAGGATTCACATATTCTACAAGTTTTACAAGGAACTGCCACATCAAATAAAAGCTGCAAAGCCTTTGTTGAGGGAACACAATAAGTTCATTTTCACCGTCTTTAAACGCAGTCTGCGGGATTAAAACCGCATGCAGTTGAGTGTGAATGTGTGTGTGTGCAGAAAGAAATACAGGCTCCAGTCGAATGCCCCGGCGGTTAGCTTTGAAATAACGCTGATGGTGTCACATATTTAGTTCCCTCATGCTTCACACTCAAAAAATAAACCTCCCCTTTGCCTTAACAATTAAATTGGCCCCTTTAAACCCAGCGGTGTGATTCTAAACACGGACAGAGCTGGAATTGAACCGAAATATCTTGAAAGGCCTTGTGTAGACGGCTGCTAGTTGATATCTGCCGCTGAGGGAAAGAAAGGAAAAAGAGGGGGAGTGAGGGAGGAGAGGAGGCTGAACGTGTTTCAGCTCTTTGAGAATAAGCAGAGCAGCGTGCTGAAATACCTACAGGGCTGGGGATGGGATGCGGGGGAACCCACATGTGGTGGTTTGGTTCCTCGGGATCCTGGGAAACCCCCTGAATAAGACACAGGAATCATTGGCTAGGTTTTTTTACTCCATTCCAAAAAGGATGCAGTTTCAACACAAGGCCCTCAGGCATAATTACTTTTGGTCCGAAACAGACTAAAACAGGTCAATGACTCAGGGAATTCTTAAGAAAGGACTCATATAATACTGTGTGTTTGGGGAAAACAGCTGCACCCAGTAAATGCTTGTTGACTTTCTGCACGGAACAAAGCAGACTAATTGTCACCCATTTTTATAATTCAGCCTGAAAGAGATTGAAGCAACTTAAGTACTTTTTGTGGTGAAAATAAACACATTGGAAGTAAAAAAATTATCGGAAGAAAGTAAGATTATCAGAGAGTTTTAAACATGACATTTATGAGTTCAATTAATACATTTTCCTTTTTGAAAGGCTTCAAATATTCTCACTGACTCACTTTTCCTCTCTATTAGTTTTCATTTGGCATTACTTTATTCCAACTCTTGCCCTGATGCTGTTTTAATTCTCCTTTCCTTTATAAAAACAACAAGCTGAAAACAAAGTTTGTTTTGGTTGCAGTGTAAAAGTGCACGATTGAGTGTGAAATTGAAATAGAAAGCAAAAGAAGAAATGAATGAGTGGTTAAAAGGTGACATGCATGGATGCATAACCTCTGGGTTAAAAGAGCCTAAACAAGGACAATTACTAAATCCCTTCTACGAGAGAATGGATGCTACACAATCTATATCAGTACAACTTATATTTTGAAAAGGACACATTTGTATAACAACACATGTTTTTGTAGCGTTTTGCTCATTTTTGTAGCTTTACTGGTTTCTAAACAGTTGAATGGTCCTTGAGAAATAATACACCCAAAATTATATTTCATATGTATTTTTGCTGGTTGTTAATAAATAGTCATGTTATGAGTGTTTCACTGCCCTGACCAGTACAACCATACTGTAAATCTTCTGAACATGTTTAAATAAACATGAGATAAACTTCAGTGAATCATCGTCAAAATGTGGTGTGAGAATCAGTCCAGAATATTACTCTCCTTACCACAATAATTAGGGATTGAGAAATTAAAAATATTTTATTTTCCATGTGCAGTTGACCGGACAGGAAGTGCCTCATGATCCCAGCTGGTCGCTGCCTTTACAAATTTATGTGATCATACATTTCCTGCTGGCGCTGGGGACCTACCAAGATGTGTTTGACAACAAGATGGTATGTATTTGTCCTATACGACAAACTGTAAATGTTAAAAGCACATTGGGAGTCCTTTTGAAGGAGGGAGTGAATTCTGTAAGGTTGAAACTGTTGACCTTCTAGGTCACACACTGACTACTGTTATGTTTAGGTTACATTTATCCCTCATATAAAGTATGACAAGGTGGTCCAGGGCTCCTAATTTAAGACTGAGTGCTGCATGTTTGTATGCCAACATTATTTCACCCAATTATGCAGTTTGTTGTGGCTGGTCCATGGTCGAGTAGAGTCCTCTACTTAGCCAGCAGGAAAAGACTAGCTCTGACTAACATCATGACAGAGTGACTGATCGGCATTCCCCTTTAGAACAACCTTTGTCTATTATTTTCCACTCAACGAGCCAAAAGACCCCCTTCCTCCTCCGTCACAAAAAAGAGAAACAGGTCTCCTCAGCAGTTATCTTTGGAAGCCTTTTTTCCCCAGGCATAGTTTTGGTTAGCCAAAAAGTGCTGCCACGCCCAGCCCCTTCAAACTCCCAAATAAAATGGCCTGTCTTTTTCTGATCACTACCTCCGTGGTGCTCCTTCAGTTGTGGTACACAAACTCGCACACGCACACACACACACACACACACACACACACACACACACACACACACACACACACACACACACACACACACACACACACACACACACACACACACACACACACACACACACACACACACACACACACACACACCACACACACACACACACACACACACACACACACACACACACACCACACACACACACACACACACACACACACACACACACACACACACACCACACACACACACACACACACACACACACACACTTCCTTTCCAGGGTCGAGGGCTCCCCTCCCTCTCGGCGAATGAAACACCAGCTGGTGGTCCAGCAGTGAACACAAACGCCTTAATTGTCGAGTCAACCATTTCCCAACCCAAATAGCCTTCAGGATGCAGCAATCAGGACTTGGAAGGAAAATAACAAAGTGAGCGTTCTGGCCCAACAATAAATCATGTCACTCTTATGTATTTATACCCACATGTTCGCTAGGCGCTTATTCAGCTTGACAATTGATTATACACTGCCGGGCAATTTATGAGTATTGCATTAATCTGAAGCCATGAAAACATAAAGGAAGGCTAGTCTTCAATTACATCAGCAGCAGGCCAACGTTCACATTTTATTATAGGGTGCTAAACTGTTTCTATTACAGGCAGGGAGAGGAACTGACCATGCCATAAAGTCTTATCTCAGAACAACTCAATAACATTCGTGTGTTATGATGATTGCTAAAGGTGTGGACTTCAGACTCTAATTATGTGTAATCTGGGTGTGATTAAAGCAGATTTATTCTAAAAGCTCATACTAATTTGTGTCAGATGTCAACCCTCAGCATTTACAATGGTGCAAAGAAACTAAGTACATTTACCAAACATTTGTAAATACTGTACTACTTCTACTTCACTATACATCAGAGGTTAATATTGAACTTTGTACAATGCTATCCTTATGCAGATTCAGATTTATACTCACACAAATATGATGTATTATTATTATAGGTAAGATGAAAACTGATGCTGACACACGACTGCATCAATAATTATCATCCAGGTTTTATGTTATACATTAGTCTTAAAATAGGCACTTCTGATTTTGGTTTTCTATCTTAATGCCAATACTTTAGTAGTACTTAAATTAAATATCTTAGTACTTTGTTCACCGAGCAGTTAAATCTCTGGGAGTGAAAATAATCCTAAATAAGAAAATGTCCATAGCGTGTGAAGTTTTGAATGAAGATTTGAATTTTATATTTAAAAAAGTATGAAGAGTATAGGATGTATATTATCTTAGTAACATTTTGCTACTGCTGAATTTCCTCAATGGTTACTCTGTCCTGCAAACCCTCATGAACTTCCCCATAATAACGGCTGCAATAAAAGCCTGAATAATGACTTAATCTGCCTCGTCTCAGGGGACAACAGAATAACACAATCATTACGCTGCCACCAGATGTTAACTTTCATTTCTATCCTGTTCTGTTATTGCTGCAGTTTGACACTTGTTCAACGTACAATTGAACACGAAGAAAAAAGCATTTCTTCATCCATGTTCTTTTTGAAAGGGTTTCATATGTGTAACCCCACCTGACGACTCTGAGGGATTTGGAGGGGATTTTCTCTCGAGCATGGCGTCTTGACCGCATGTGTTGACAGAGAGTCAAACAAACACATAAGATCATGTGACAAGAGTGTCTCAGCAGCTGAACCCCCTGGGTTATTGAACACAGATAAGTTCACATAACCTTTGATACCAAAATAATTCCTCTCGCTAAAAATAACTATATCTGTAGCCTTTGAACTCTCATGCAAGAATCAACTTTAATACACTTTGACAGTCTGGTTCCTTCAGTCTGATAGATGGAACAAGGCCAGAATTCCCCCCCCCTGTTTGATTCACAGAAAACATAATTATATCATCCCTTTATGTTCCCATGAGGGTCTCCACACAATAAAGTTCTTGTCGGGGCTTATGGATTACGACTCTTGGATAAGACATACAGTTTTATTGCATCCTGTTGATGGGTTGATTTTATGTTTACTTTATATGGCCTTCTGGGTCGGAACAGTATGGGAGCAGTCAGTAAGATTTGGCTGTTAGACTCTGTATTGAGTGTCGGAGAAATATAAACCTAAGATGACAGCCCGTGGCATCCTCAGGAGACACCGGGCTTCCAGCTGCGGCCCCTGCCAAGGCCATAGGTTAGATAACACGAATTAGGCCGTACATCACGTTCTATACCGCTCAGTTTTTTTGTGTTCATCCCAAATAGCTCTCAAAAGGTCAGTGAGAGTCTGCATGGAATTTCTGATGCGATGTTGGTTGTTTTGGCTCAGCTTAGGGGCTATCGGGATACAAACTGCAGGCTCTTCCACTGTGGTCAAGTCCCCCGTCAAGACCCATCGTGTCTATATGAACTAGGCATGTCAGTGTAAAGTAAGAGGCCGATTACATTTGCTGCGGGATACTGAATGTGCCAGTACACTTATTCTGAAGGTAAGAGATGTTTTGGTTGGCATTGCCAAGTAAACAGTCAAACAGACGTGTGGTTTGTTACTGCTCTCCCACTAAGGTCTCCTGTGATCGTTACTTAACCAGCCATGATATTAATTTAAGGTTTCAATTCTAATGTATTTTTTCCCAACCACAAAAGTCTCATGGCATGCGAACATATGTTGATTCCTAGACGCTGTCACAGTTTAACATGCTGGGGATGACCGGCTACGTTCTGCTCACCCTCACTTCCATGGGCTTCCTTATCGATCAGAGGTACAGTACTGACATTTGTTCCTGTTTTAATTATGTTATAGTAACTTGTAAATGTATTAAGTAAGACTAGAAAAAGGGAAATGGCTCTACCCCCAGCATGTTGACTCCAAGGGGTCACAAGATACATCTGAACGGTCTTTATATAAGAATAACACTCACCCATCTGAGTAAGGCTTCTCCATCTCTTTTACTGGAATTGACGTCTTAGTAGATCGCAATCTCATCTTCGTCAGGGGTCAAATGTATTTGGACTCAATCAGCTCTGGAAATTGAATGGCCTCCCATTAAAAAATGTGATTATCTCTGTTACACCACAGCAGAAATGTGTCCTGGATATTTAGTCAAGGTACATACAGGTGAAGGTATTAAGCTGAAAGTGTTGTTGGTTGACATTTGCAGGCCAAGAGCGGCTGTCCTGGAGATGCTACGCTGCGTCCTCATGGTGACAATGCAGAGGTACGGCTATATGAAGCCCCTGCTGCCTACACTGGCTGTGACCACACAGGTAAGACCACGTGTAGTGTGTTATAATTCATTTTAAAGTAGCAGTGTTATAAGGCTGTATACTTCCTCCACTGACAAATATACCAAATAGCTTGCATTTAGAAGACTTTTGTGTTATACTTAGCATAGTGGACACAAAATAAGATAACACTTTTCTTCTGGAGATTTCAATCATTACATTGCATTTAGCTGACGCTTTTATCCAAAGCGACTTACAATAAGTGCGTTCGACCAACAAAATACAAACTTGAAGAAAACAGAATCATATAAGTACATCATGTTTCATAGAGCTAAAACATTTCAAGTGCTACTCAACTGGCTTTAGATAAGCCAGCCCTTTATTAGTATATAAGTGCTTTGTTAATAGTTCTATCGCTCAAAATGGAGTCGAAAGAGATGAGTTTTCAGTCTGCGCCGGAAGACATGCAAGCTTTCTCCTGTCCTGATGTCAATGGGGAGCTCATTCCACCATCTTGGAACCAGGACAGCAAACCCACGTGTTTTTACTGATGGGAACTTGGGTCCCCCTCGCAGCGAGGGTGCAGCGAGCCGTTTGGTTGATGCAGAGCGGAGTGCACGTGCTGGGGTGTACGGTTTAACCATGTCCTGGATGTAGGAAGGGCCAGATCCATTCGCTGCATGGTAAGCAAGTACCATTGTCTTGAAGTGGATTCTAGCAGTTACCGGAAGCCAGTGAACCTTCATTTAGGGTTTTTTCCTTACTTTTGCATTTTCAGATTCATCATACATACTTTCCAACTGTCAATTTGACAGACAGACAATCTTTCTTATTATAGCCCTAAACTAAATCTTCAAATGACAGCATTATGTACCCCTTTGTGTGTGTGTGTGTGTGTGTGTGTGTGTGTGTGTGTGTGTGTGTGTGTGTGTGTGTGTGTGTGTGTGTGTGTGTGTGTGTGTGTGTGTGTGTGTGTGTGTGTGTGTGGTGTGTGTGTGTGTGTGTGTGTGTGTGTGTGTGTGTGTGTGTGTGTGTGTGTGTGTGTGTGTGTGTGTGTGTGTGTGTGTGTGTGTGTGTGTGTGTGTGTGTGTGTGTGTGTGTGTGTGTGTGTGTGGGTGTGTGTGTGTGTGTAGCGTCTGATTGTGTGTGTTGTGTGGTCTGAAATGTGTTTGAGCTGGGTGCTAAGTCCAGCCCAGCAGCTCTGTGATCTATGAGTCCAGATGCGCCTCCCAATTGACCATAAAATTGGCGTGCCTTTCTGGCTCTGGCAGCCTAACTGTAGATGGCGGCTGACCTCTCATTACTTGCCCCCCCCTCCCTCCCTTCGACGGCCTCTTTTTTTTTGTTCTGCCCGCCCTCGGTGCTTGCCATCTTAGCCAGTGTGAACAAAAGCAACACTTCTGGAACCAATTAGTGCCGTCTGCCGCTAACTAGAGCTGCCTGATGAGATTTGCACGTGAGCGCTGAATCGCAGCTTTTTTTGTTCTCTGACTCCACATCTGTGCTGCTCAGGTGTTCAAAAGACAACTCGAGGCTTTGCCACCTTTTCGTTTTCTCATCGTAAAATGGAATGAAACTGAATGAATTATAATGTCTTAAGTGCATATCCAATCAGCTTCAGAGCATAAAACGTCTTGATTCATGCTGCACGTGCTGCAAGGCTGTGTCACTTTGACAACGCTGTAAGTTGTATGCAGCCGTTTCCTTAAGCGAATCATTAGGCCTCATTTCAAGTCGCAGTACATCAACTTGAGCTAAATAAATGTCCTGCTTGCAGGTGGGGCTCATTGAAAATCCACACAATTTACTTCAATTGGTTCCTGACATATTTGTGCCATTTGCTCAGATCTACAGCAAAGGGAAAAAACATGAAACCACCCCCAAACTTGAAGGTACTTTAATGATATATGGGTTTGACGTGTGAGGTGAACGGCCAACTCTTTGTTGCAGTGGGGGGGCGTGTTTTGAAGTCGGGCCAATCAATTAACAGTCACTCGAAATGGAGGAGGGTAAATTCACATTTAATTGTATTCAGGCTCATGCGACTGTACAGTTCGGAAAAGGGGGGGTGACTGAAAAAAAAACTAGGTTGGTTTGTGGTCCATCAAACCCAGTGGTGTGATATACTGCACCCTTAAAGCTCACAGTGGTATTTATAGTGGCTCTGGAGATTTCCCTTGTAAAGCTGCAGGCTTGACCTGTAAACCAGGGCTGCCTCTCTCTCCCATCCGCCCACTCGCCCGCCCCAAACCCCCGTCTGTGTGGCGCACATGAAGAATTGGTTCAGATGAGACGAGGCTGGTATCCGGGTGTGAGAATGAGCAGGGGGGCGGGTTGTATGAGGTTATAGCTGTCTGTGCGAGTGCCGTTGTGTGTGTTTGTGTATGAGCATCTTTACTTGTGTGTATAGAGTAGTTGTACTCATCTCAATCCTAAACCAATCTCAGGTTGTGTCATTATGGACGCACACAAAAACAACCCAACTGATTATGGCTTTTTGATGCATGCACTGAGATCAATAGAGATTTAGGAAATCTGGTAATAATACATTAGCGCGTTTTCCTTTTTAAGATACATGTATAAGATTAATAAAAGTTTTTATGACTAAGATGTAACCGACTGAGTGGGACATTTTATAGAGACTGCACAAACTATATAATGGGGACATTTTCTAAATATGTTTTTGGGCCAATAAATGCCAAAATCCAGAGATCTTGAATATGCAAAAGTTTGCTCGGCTTATTCATCAGATTTACAAAAATAAACAATTATCACTGCAATTAGCAACTTTACAGACCCCTACCTCACGCACAGTGCAACTGCTTCTGATATCTGCAACCAAGGACTGGAGCTAATACAGTATCTGCAAATCAGGCCCGGTTCCAGAACAAAATGACTCGGGGTGCATCTGAGATTAGAGAGGGTGCAGTGGTAAAGTGCTATTTTTATAAGTGGGGAGTGCAGCCTAACACCCTCTATGGGGGTCTTCACCTCCTCTAGGGGGGTCCGGGGGCATGCTCCCCCAGGAAGATTTTTTTTTAAATATTGAAGTTAAAAGCATCAATCTGGTGCACTTTGAGAGCAAAATGAAGAGATCTATGGATAAATCTCAACACCCATATGAAACAGAACTGTAAACAGATTTACTTTTTCTTTGTGGATATTTTACAAATCACTCCCCTTTCAAGACCGAAATGTCTACATGCATACTGTAGCAGAAGATGGCATCTTTTTTACAGGAATATTCCAGCCAATCTGTTTTGAAACCATGAGCTGCAAAATGAGCGCCTTACAGTACAGTACACTGTACAGGCGAGTTGGGTACTTTTTTTAATATACCTGGGCAGGCTCTGTTTTGCCGAGGTCCTCTGGCACTTGCGGGCCCCTGAGGGGTGGGGGGTGTTTGGGGCAACGGAGACGGCTGCGGCTGCTCCGCCTCCGTGGGCGAGGCGGGCAAAGCCGTTGAGTCGGGCGGGAGGACGTTATTGTCCACGACAGTGGCCGGGGGTAACTTAATGTCCCCATGATCTGAACTGTTATTACCTGCAGTAGATGCAGTGTTACTGCTGGCGATAAGGGCTGGTTGTTTTAACCATTTTCTGATGTCCATCATTGACTGCTGTGTAAGCACCTTGCAGGTGACGAACGTGCAGCGGCACAGGTCACGCGCACCTGACATAATAACGTTACTTACCGTTTAAAGTGACCAAATAAATGCAGCAGACAATGTTATTTAACCACAATTACAATTTATTTTATTTAAATTATATTCTTCTTCTTCTTCTTCTTCTTATTATTACTACTATTGTTATTGTTATTATATATGTAATATTTTTCACTTTTCATTTTTCTAATGAGGGTGCATAACGACTCAACTGAGGGTGCAATGCACCCTTATGCACCCCCGTAGAACCGGGCCTGCTGCAAATGCTTGACGTTTGTACTTGAAATAAACATTTAAATGATCAGGATTTTCACTATTCCATCAAAAAGCCCACCTATATTTTCACCTTTGTGCATGTGGGGTTCTCAGTAATTACCTAAATAAGCACTTTTCTTGCAATTTGTCAACAGCAAATCCACAATATAAACATAGTTTTTATTGCAGGGTTGTACTTGATAGCATTATAATGTCTGTGGGATATCCCGCTGTCTAATCATGTATTTCTGTGTGTTGAGTATCAGGGGTGTTGGTTTGTACTGTAATTATGTAACACATGCTTTTGTTACTGTGTGGGCCCCTGGTTTGCCTGAAGGCACAGGGCATCATGCTGTGGAGCTGAACTCAGACGCTGTATATCGCAGAGTAATTAATCAGCTCTTCTCTCAAAACGGCAACTGCTGGTGAAGTCACAGTAATTTAAGAGGAGAGCTCATAAAAATACACCTGTCTTTGGTTGAGAGCGAGAGAGCGTCTCAGGGCTTCCTGTTGAGTAGAAATAATGTTTAAATTTAACTTTTTGGTTTAAAATCCACTGAAAGTGTAGTCTACACGCCATTCAGTTTTTATTTCTGTCAGTTCTCCTTTTATGTAGTTATGAAAGATGCAAACATAAGCCATAAGGAATAATAAAGCCTCAGAATATTGTCTACTTTCCTATTATTTTACAATATGACTGGGTTGTTTCCATATCATTAATAGGTTCAAGAAGTGGTACATTGGCTCATGCAAGTTGGACATTTGAGAAGCAGATATAAATCTATGTGATCCAGTCCAATCTTGAACATTAAAATCTTTCCATCTCTGTGCTGATAGGGTTCCAATCTGAAATCACTTTTGTCAGACATTCAAGGGAAAGATAAATGATCCATGGCCAGAGGAAGAGGTCAGAACAATATTGTTAAGGTTATGTCAAACAGAAAGGCACAAAGTGATGTTATCTTAAACACATCACCTGATTTGTCTGCAAAAGTGAAAAACCCAACCCTTTGTCCTGCTATCGCAGCCATGAGCCATGAGATAAGGCAGCATAAGGTGAGAGGTCAGCGTTATCTGAGAGTGTAGTTTCCACTCGCCAAATCTCAGGTGCAAGGGGTCAGTGGCCTTTTTTTGAAGCAGGAATGTGTGGTAGCAAGAAGCAGCGCTGAGGTTAACAGGATTGTTTTGGAGCAATGGAAACTCTGCGAGCATGACATCATCTGAGAGCTTGCAGGAATGGAAAGGAAAGGAAATCTCCTCCCAGGGAGAAAATGGAGGGATTTGAAAGAGAAATGCTGGGTAGAACTGTTCCGTTGGAGTAAACAGCGGGGTGGTCGACAATACACAGTGTGAAATATTATCACTCAATGTGCAGGGGATCGGGCCCGTCAAAGAGTAACCGCTTGGTTTATGTTGTCAAACCACTTGCCAGGTAAAGCTATGGAAATCTTACAGCAATTGGCCCTTTGGGGGTTCTCTAGCAGTGTTTGGTTTGGCTTTTGTGGGCTAAGACTCTGGGTCCAACGTTGACTTTCTTTTGAATTTGTCTTCCTATTTGTGCTTTAATTCATGGGTGAAACACAACAGTCATCCAGTTTATGATAGAGCCTCAGAGCCAACATGTGAACCTGATTGAACCGGACGGTAGTATTTTTTTCTTACAGTATCATTTCTCCCTCTTCTGAAAGGCACATAAAGCAGATTTCACAGAACTGTAACGCCAATTTCCAAAATTTAAAACATAACAAATGATAAAAGACTTTCCTAAAGTTCAAATAGAAATAAGTCAATGATTTTTACTGAAAACGTTTTCAGACTGAATAAAGGCTAAGCTTATTAATTTAGCAATCTTTATTACAGTGCAAGCTTTCATCACTCTTCCCTCAGTTTATTACTCTCTCTCCCCGCCACGCTCATTGGCTTACTGGCTAACAATCACACGTCTGATGTTGTAGTAAAATGAAATTCCTTATGGTGCTTTTTCCCAATAGTTTGCGCTACAGTATCTCGGCTGAAGTGAGCTGGAAAATGTCTCCAGATGCCAGGAGTTGTGAGCAGTAGGGGGTTCGAACAGACTTCAGGTTTAAGGTTGCAAAACTGGAAATGGCAACTATAACACACAGACCTCAACAAATACATATTTTCTACATTGACAGTGAACCAATTGACAGGGTCTGACGAGAAGGTCTCTAGATTGAAGTATTTACCCCTTATAATACCCAGTCTCAGGGTGCTAGGATTATTATTGTGCAAGCCCCTAGCCGGCTGATCTTCTACCCTTAATCAGTCAATATCTGTTTATTTTAAATTTTATTTTGGGCCTTTTAGAGATCTTCTGTGGCAATCAGATGGCAAACATACAGTACAGCCCATGTTAAATGTTTTTACAAATAAATGATTCAGGTGTTCCTGCTTTCTTCTTCAACAGTGGCCTTTGAGTTTGATTGCTACAGTATACACAGCTCCCACTACAGAAAGCAAAGGCCACTCAATAGAAAGGTTTGTACAGAATAACTGTTGCAGGCAAAAGCACACAGAGTCAAAGGAGATGTTTCGAGGGTAAGCACAATGCCAGGCCTTAAGGACTCTACTTGACTGCTCTAGAGCTTGACTTCCTTAATGTAAACAGGTTTTTAGTTGGGGTGCACTGGCATCTGAAAGCTCAGTGATTTGCCGTAGGAATCTCTCTTATATATGAAATATTCCATCTCGCTCTCAGAGATTGTGTTTGTGATGTAAAAAGATGGGCTCTTGAGTTAAAGGCAACACTTTGATCTGGTTAGTCAAATATACATACCTGACAACTCACAACATCATTATGACTCTCCCAGCCTTTTTCTCTGAGGTCCTGACGTTCCTTTTAGAACAGACTTCCTTTTATTTTAAAAGTGGCTCAACGTTTCTCTTCTCAAAATCCCTTAGCGGCCTTCTCAGCCTTGCACTTTTCAACCAGATGTGTGGGTTGTAGTAATATCTGTGGAGATAAATGGTGTTCTTTATCTGATCCTATTCCAGATTTAGATAAGTCGAATAAATATTCGTAGGATGACAGATCTGTATTGATTATGTTTGTTGCGCAGATTTCAGCCATACCATCTGTGTTGCCATATTTGTTGGTTATTGCCTCTTTAAACACACCCAGACAACTTCTCTCATTGTGAATACAAACAGGGACTTGATTTTGCCAGTAAATCAGTGTTCTGTCCAATCCACCATATTGTGTGTTTGTCTTTTATCTTCGCTTCCTGGACATGTGTCTTTCACTCTGAATTCCACATTTCTGCCGACTAGTGCACCATCTGGTCCAGCAGTGTGGCCCCCAGGGAACTGTGCTTAGTGATGGACTCAGGGCTTCTATTATTGAGGCTGAAGCGGTGCCATGCTGCTGGGGTCTGAAGTGAAGTAAAAAGATACTCTCAAGGATTTATCTTTCCAGACATAATGGTCTGGATGAGTCATTATTTGATGTTAATTATGACCTCCTAGCAGACACATGGTGAAAGAAGACAAACACCATATGTGAAAAGCAAAACCTCTAAACAACTGTATCTTCCATATTGGCGTATCATCAGACCACTTTGTATTTTTCTACACATTCACCGCGCAACTGCTGTTTCACATGTGTTTTCTCTGGCTGCACTGTGTGTGTGTGTGTGTGTGTGTGTGTATGTGTGTGTGTGTGTGTACGTGTGTGTGTGTGTGTCTGTCTGTGTGTTTGTGTTATGTGTGGGAGTGTGAGGGCGATATTTCTCATGGCTCTGCTACAGAGCAGGCACTTTTCTAAATCTCTGGTGGGACATTAACCTGCTCAGCATATCCTTCCTGAGTCTGGTCTAACAACCCGAGCACAGAGACTGAATACATACAACGACATTTCGTTTTAATAGTACACTCTGTGTCTTGTTGAAATGACAATAAAGTATGTCTAAGTCTAATATCTGCTCATAATGAGCAGGAAGTCCTCTCTCTGTGTGTGTGTGTGTGTGTGTGTGTGTGTGTGTGTGTGTGTGTGTGTGTGTGTGTGTGTGTGTGTGTGTGTGTGTGTGTGTGTAAATGCTTGTGTGTTTGTGTGTGTGTGCGTGCGCGCAGGTGTACTTCTGTAGGATTGTGCACTGTCTGTGGCTGAACTATACATGCAGTAAAAGAATGTGAGAATGGGTTTTGCGTTGTTTACCCGAACTCTTTTTATTTAAATACGGCTTAAATACGGCTCCACGTTATAACAATTATTTACTATTGTTTATTTTCACTAATGTAATCAGGATGCAGCAAACTCCACCCACTCCGGCTCTGCAGCCAGGTTAAAACAAAAAGTTATTTTCCGACACAGTTCAGTCCAGGTCTGGTGGACTGTAGGCAGCCATATGGAGAGGGAGCTCTGAAAACATCCCATTTACAGGTCATATATCACACGTCTGACAGCAGCCATTCTGCCTTGTTTTCATTTCAATCACGACTGCAGCTGCGTTTCAGAACAGCGAGGCTCTGCCATGTTAACCCGCTGAAGGCTGGAAGATGGAAGTCACCAGAATGCACTCTGGGTGTTTAATGTATCTGCTGCCCAATGCTATATATCCATCACCAGCTCACAAAATGACTCAGATCCCTGTTGAGTTGAGCAGCTCTATTCTGGAGTTCAATACTGATATTTTGATGTTGGAGCTACAGATGGCTGTTAATAATTATTTTAATATTTAACCATCTTTTAAGTACTGAGAGTTTTCCCTTTCAGGCAAAGATATTTAGAACAATGATGACACCGTCTGGGAGAATAAAACTCCCAAGATGGGAAATGATATGTCTTAAGTTAACGAAGCTCTTATCTTAACTAGTCGTTTCTGTTGCAGCTAGTTCAACAATATTACATTTGGGATTTAAGAAACTTGCAATACAATACACCAGGCTTGTAATGCTAGTTGAATTACATATTTGAATGTTTATTTTAAAGGTTGAAAAACAACTTTGTTATTCCTAGATCTAGGGCTTGGCAGTATACCCTTAAATCATGTAAATTAAATTTTCTCAATCCTTGGGAGGATTTACAATTATTCTATTTCAGAAGCATCACATTTTAGGTGTTATTGAAGGCGAGAAAGTTGACCAACAATAATACAAGTCTTGAACTACCTGCAAAGCACCGTTACACATATTTAAAATACAGGTTATCTGATCCAGTTATGGACTGTCAGTACCACATGCTTTAACTTAATAATCCGTTTCAGCTCAGATAGAGTAAGAACATCTGCACAATCAATTAATCTGCTGTTTTTGATTTTGGAAATCTTCAGATAGCTAGCAAGCTAACATTAGCTGCCTGAATACATCGCAGACACTGATACAGGCTACCACATCAAATACAAAGCAAAAGGTCTATGACCCTTGTAGATGAATGCAAGCCAGAGCCAGCAAGCCACCTGGAGTCACAATAGTCCTTTAAACTGTGTACAGAGTGCATAGAAACATATCGAGAGTAGAACTGGCATTGAACTGCCATAATAATTTGACTATTTAAAAATGACATAGCGCTTGTAATGTGCATAGACAATAGAAATACAATGGGTTAGTCTGATACAACTTTCACAGTATTTTCAATAGCAAAAGAACACATACAAGTAGCTGCCAGTCTGACCATCCTGCTGCTACGTTGATTCTGGTGATAAATAGGAATATCCCTTTTTACTGTCTTCCTATTTGTATTAGTGCAGCTATTTACATCACAGTTTACGGGACTGTTGTGAGTACTCTCAGATAGGATAGCTTGTTTTACCAGTTTTATTTCAGGTATCTCTTCATGGATACTTACCATTACTGGGATAAAAAATAAATGACGTTTGTTCCTAGTGTGGCATAAGAATACAAAACAGTCAGAATGACGTCCATTTCTGACTTTTTTGCATCCCATACCAACATTCAGAAAGTGTGCTGTTCATGGAGCGTGGCAGAAAGTGTTAGTACTTTCATTAATGATACCAAAGTGCATATAATGTTAAAGTAGAAATATTAAAAACGTTGGTAGTGGATGTTATCCCCTCGAGAACACTCCAATATTGATGTACTTGTCAGACTATAAGTGCTACCTAACATCTGCCATGTCAAAGTTATTTTGAAGAACGTTTGGCCAGTAAAAGACTAAGAGCTGTATCCCCCTAAGTAAATAAACTTCAACAATGAGGCAGGAAAAAAAACCCTACAAAAGCCACATGTCCGTGCCTTTATTGTATTACTTCCCTTAACAAAGTACCTTCTGCCCAAAACAAAGTGAGTGTGAGACGATTTGCTGAGATCTCTACTTTGGGAGCCGCTGCTGTCTGGCTGTAGTGCTTATTTGTAGACGATCAAACCCGCTTCCTTCCACTATGTAATCTGTCCCACATGAATTTCCTCCATAGTCCATTAAAATGTAGCGTAGTGGGGCTAGAGGAGAGATGGGAACATAGAACAATAGGTGCCCTTCCTTTGCCTCAACATGCGGCTTTGATAGAAACTTCTGGCATGTTTCAATCAGACTGAAATGTGATTTGCAAGGTTCAGGAAAACCTCTCAATCCCAATCCATCTCCAAGATGGATGCAAATAAGCCCCATGTAATTGTATTGTTGCATCTGTTTTTCCTTTAATGAATTTAGACTTTTAATTGTCATATTTAAATTATTGTTAAGTGGATTTACCAGGAGCAGCAGGGTGTGGGTTACAACTTTATCGAGTAGAAGCCACATTTTTGTATAATGTTTACTTTTGATATGAGTCCTGATTCCCTTGTTGGAAACTACTTGTATCCACAACTCCCGGTAAGCCCGCGGGTAATCCAGTATTCAGTTCCTTTACTTTTACTTTGGGTAAATGCCAGACTGCAAAAGTATTCCGTTATGATTATTTAAAAGTACATATTAATTGCGAAATGTTCTTAAAGTTTTAAAGTTAAGGTATTAACTTACTATATAGCTACGTATATATATATAATATATATGTTGCTTATTCTATAACATTTCAACATATTTTATGAGCTCATCATATTGTCTTCTATTTGAAAAATAAACTAGTAAAAAGTCAAATACTTTCAATAAATAATCGAAAATACTCTGTATAAATATATACATTCCACCAAAGATCAGAATATAGTTTTATAATCTTGTGATTGATCTCATATCTCCAAGTTTAACAGTACAGGTATATGAATGATGTGGGAACGCACACATTTGACAGGTAGGTGTAAGTGGATTAAAAAAACACCTTTTTAAAAAGTTGTTTTATTTCCTTTTTTTCTATCGTTAATCTTTTATTGTCCCTCAGTGGAGGCAGGTAGTGCGAGGTTGAACAGAAGAGAGGGGTCTGTGTTATATTCTCTCACTCCGAGTCTTTCTCAGAGGAAAACAGCTGCGGTTTCCAGGAGGAAACGTTGCTTTTTCCCATCAGGCTTTTTTGCCTGTGATGGACAGCGGTCTGGTTTTGGCTCGGCCTGCGATGTAGGATGCAGTTTATGAGCCAGAGCACAGCGAGGGGTGGAGGCGAGGGCGTATTCTGGCACAACCCCCCCCCCCCCCTGCTCGGAAAACGAAGTCCCCCGTGACGGAGACCTTTTCGACCTCATCGTGAGAGCATCAGGGGAGAAGACCTGCTCCTTAACCTCTGAGCCCACTTTCTACATAATCCTGAGACCGCAGCCTCTCACTGTTATCTTTCAATTAGGGATTCACTTTCAGTGTTTGTGTTGACTGGTCGTAAATGATACCTTTCACACTTTCTTATTATTATATGAAAACCATCTTGTTTTTACTCAGTGTAACATTTTGCAGCATGCAAATCAGAATCAAAATAATTTTTCTCTAGTCAACCAACGTAGTGCTTTCAGTGTCCTGTCGAGGTACAGAAATGTTTGTCAGTTAATATCCACATGAAAATGTATATAAATAAATCACTTCAAATCATGCAAGGGGAAAAAGGTCAAGTTAATGTTTCAAAACGTACTGTTCTGTTACAAATAAGGGATTATTCTCTGTCGAGAGTGGGGCACATTTACAGATATCAATTAGTTGATTATTCAGAGAATGAATCAACAGTTTTGCTGGTTCCAGTTTCTCAATATGTGATGACATTTCTGGAGCAAAGAACAAGAATACAAGGAGCACACAGGAGAGCTTTGAATTGATGTCAGATACTTTAGATTTATTGGAATTTACAGCCGGAGAATTGACATAGACATATTCTGAGACACCGATGTGACACAGTTTTGCGCAAAAGTTATCTTCCCCTGTCACTGATACTTAACCACTCCTAATCCATAATCACCATTATTCTACAAGACGCTGTAAATCCTGTCTCCGGCAGGTTAAACTGTCCCCAGGGACGTATCCCCCGATAAGATGGACCCAGATGTCCTTCCTGCTCTCTGACCCTCTCCATCAACGCTGTCCTGTGATTATCTGAATCAGATATCGTTAATGACTCTGCCTTATCACAGGAGAAGGCAATGTGCCTGTGCTTGGAGAAAAAAAGGAGTGAGAGGGGAGGTAAAGGCCCACATAATTCAAACTTAGCTAAATAAACTAACCAGATAAATACATTCCCTGGCGGTATTATACTTAAATGTAAGTAAACATCGAGAAAATTGAACGTCTATTTCACAAAGCAACAGCATTTTTTATTTAACTGGGCTAAACATTAAACAAGCAATACAAACAAAAAAAACATAGGTAAACTATTCTCTGAAATTGTAATGTTTTTTGGTCTATTTTCTGATATTTAATAGAACAAACAATGAATCACTTAAATGGCAGTTTAATTGGCGATCCATTTAAATGAAAATAACATCCAACACTGGATATTCAATATATCAACACAGCATTTTATTATATGCCCTACAAACTGTCGGCTCATTAACCCTTTTACAGTCAAACATCTTAGCCGGTTTTCAAACCCGTTTAGAGAACAGACTGCTGGTGTCTGTTCTTAATGATTCTCTGACAGTCACCTACACTGTCATCTTGGCTAAATCAGTGTAGCTTCACGTTCTGATTTCCTACATGGTACCACATTCGTTATTTTGAAGAAAGTATAATGAGTTATCTGCTGCTAACCCTTCTCTCTGTGTGTGTTGTCCAGGCCTTTGTCTCCCTCTCTCTGCTCTACTGGGCTCTGCGGAGTTTCTCCCAGATGTTCAGCATCAGGAAGAAGACCGACTGAGTCAACATAAGAAGACTCAGACCACATTTGACTTTTTTAAGTCAAAATTGACATTGACATAAATCCATATTTATACGTTTTAATCACCTTAAATATTTGTTTAATAACGTATCTGCATGTAAGGCAAGGCAAGGCAAGTTTATTTATATAGCACTTTTCAACACAAGGCAATTCAAAGTGCTTTACAAAAAATGAAAGACATTAAGAAAATGGCATTTAAAATCAGTCATTAAAAAGAAAAGCTAATAAAATAAACATTAAAAGAAAAAATAGATGGATAAAAGTTACAGTGCAGTCTAAGATGTGAATAGTTCAATTAAAAGCAGCGACAAAAAGAAAAGTCTTCAGCCTGGATTTAAAAGTAGTCAGAGTTGCAGCGGACCTGCAGGTTTCTGGGAGTTTGTTCCAGATATTTGGAACATAATAACTGAACGCTGCTTTACCATGTTTAGAGTACGAGACGCAGTTATCTCAGCTTTTGCTTGATTCACTTTATACGTTTTATGTATAACTGTTTAAGGTCTGTTTATGCTTTACCATGCAGCCATAAAACAAGACTCTCACATGACACATTTCTCTCTCCTTATAAATGCCTTCTGTGCTTTTGTCTACACTGTAATAACAGAGGTGCTGCGGTGCTAATTAAAGTACTAATACATTAACATTTTTAATATTACCTTTACTATGCAACATATATATATATAAATGCTGCTTGTACTTTTGCCTTTTAATTTTGATTTGCACTACACATTGTTTTTCAATTTCTTATTGCAATAAAAGATTTGTAATCTCCACTTTTAATTTTCCCTAAAAATACCAGACAACCTGGAGGTTTGTGACGTGTGTGTGTGCGTGTGCGAGCATGTGTGTGTGTGTGTGTGTGTGTATGTGTGTGTGTGTGTGGAAAGAGCAGATTGTCCGCATTAATTCCTCCTCCCAGCCTCCAGATCTTGTGTGGGAGTGACACACAGTCCTCAGCAGATGGTGCTGTTATCAACCGCCAAAAGTCTTGTAAATCCACAAACTGTTTACAAGTGGCAGCTGTGTTCAACAACACTACATCCATGGTTTTGGGAGGCATTAAGTCATACACTCAAATATTAAGGTCAAGTAAAAAAAGCAGGAAAAATACTTTGATGTTAGATGTTAAAAATATATTGTTATGATAGATTATAATTTCATTTCATTCGGGTGTAATGCATAAAGATGAATATTCCATGTCATTTAAATATGTTGATATTAAATAAATTATTGGGTGTGAGATCAGTCTCATCACAAAGAAACCAAATGCAAAAATATCCTATGCCTGCGCCCTGTGTGTAAAATCTGTACTTTTATATGATACTACTTAAACATAACTTTAATATTAACCCCTGATATATCAAAGTCATATTTATAAATAATAGGAAAATCCTCCTCTCACAAAATCATACCTAGATAAATAATTAACAACTGTTTAGTATTGTCATACTGATATTCTGTACACACTGTGAAGACCACTGAGACAAATGTAACATTTGTGATATTGGGCTATATAAATAAACATTGATTGATTGATTGATTTAGTGATAAACAATGCAAAATATGAGTTTGTGGAAATTATGAGAAAGATATCTTATTATATGTATGTTTGATCTCATTCCCACAACACATTATTTCATAAAAGCAGTACTGTTTACATACTAAGGTAAACATTATAATTTCAGTGTGAAACTATGAAAGAATTATGATAACACCACAGTACTGTATGCGGTTTATGTAAATGACTGGATTTTGTGAAAACGGTATGAATATTCATGATGTGTCATATTAACAGGTCTACAGATGCTGTACATATGTACAGCATCTGTATGCAGCATCTGATGCTGTACATATGTACAGCATCTGTACCCATGGGCTTCACTGAAATATCAGAAATCTTAATAAATGTGTTCACACCACAGGTGCACATCACATCTGTTGGTACATAATGACCTCATTTGGATGTACATGTGCACTATTAAAATGACTCTGGGAATACCTAGAACACTAATCACCTCTGTGTTTTATAACTACAAGAAGATACATCTTTTTGTTTTTATATTCAGGTACAATGACATTTTGCAACACTTTTTATGGTGTAGGTAAAAAAAGCAAATGAATAAAAGCAGTAATAGTTTTACATTGACTACATTCCTGTTTACATCTTTGAATATGTATTTATAATTGTGCATATACAGTACTACCTCTCTTTATTAGTTCAGTTCATTTATTTGAAATACTGTCAAATATGAATGCTTTATACTTTACTTTAATTGATTGTCGTTTTTATATTTGAGCCCTATATTTTAACTTGCTTTATTTTTGGTTTAAAATCTCATTACATGTTCTACTTGTGTAACTTTCAATTACATAAACATATTTAAAAAAGGTTTTCACTGCAAATGCTTCACTGTTACTGTTGCGCATATAAATCAAAAATGGAATTTTTTTAATTAATTAATTAATTTTTATTTTTTCATCTACTCAACATCATACATGAACATCATACATTCTACATACATACAACAAAGTCCAGGGGCGGACATACAAAGCAACAAGACATTACATAGAGTAAAGAAAGAAAAAAAGGAAAGAAAAATACATTTTGATACTTCAGATTAAATATTTTGGAGTTGAACCTTTTGTCCCGTCTTTTTCCTAATAAAACATTCTACATCATACCACAATATTCTACAATACAAGCATTCATAAAAAAAATTGCCAATAGTCTCTTCTTGTAGATTACAAAATGTACAGGAATCTTCAATATCAAGTCCAAATCGTTGCAGTGTCTTTTTTGCTGGATATATTGTGTGTACAATTTTAAAAGAAACCTCCTCAACTTTATTATTGAGCAATAGTTTATTTCGAATTTGAATCTTGAAACTGTTCATGTCTTGGTCAGTGATGTCACTGCCACTAATTTCCAGCAGGGGTGAAAACCAAGCACCTGCTGTGACATCACTAATTAGGGTGTGGCCAACTCATGGTTACAGGTTTGAACCATGGTTTGAACCCATGAGGGGGTCACATAGAATGCATTTTTATATATATTATATCATTACAATATGCTGGATTTTATTTGAGATTATTTTGAGTGGTCCATTTTGTGTTTTGTAAAGAAACCCACAATGTTCACCACAGAAAAAAGCCGAGGTTAGACCCTCTGTTCTCTAAGCTAATGGTATCAGCAATTAGCATGTCTTCATTCCTCCACTACATGCAAAGTAAATGGAGTTGGAAGTTTTCTTCCCAGCCTTTTTCAACAACAGAAAATGTCAACAAACAGATGTGAGTATCATGACTGCAATAACGTTTCAGGTAAATGTGTTCTTTTGCATTTAGCTAGCAAGACTTGCTAATGTCTTTAGCTATAGCCTACATGATAAGGAACAAGAAGCTGGGTTTGAGTGTTAAAGGAAGCTTGTCTGAAGAGGATTACACTTCAACTTTGAACTGAAACAATGTATATTAATTTGCAGGTTACTTTTATCCAGTGGAGAAAGATGTATTCTGATTCTTACCTAGGTTAAAGTATACTCCAAAAACAAAATTTAAAGTCCTGCATTCAAATCTCTTCTTGAGTAACAGTATGTACATATTATAACTAGGGCCGGGACTCGATTAAAAAAATTAATCTAATTAATTAGAGGCTTTGTAATTAATTAATCGAAATTAATCGCATTTTTAATCACATAAATATTTGACCTGAGAACAGTGAGAAGCAATTTTTTTCACATGGATTTTAGTATACCATTAGGCGCATTCACACCGCAGTACTTTTCCCACAAAGGTTCATGAGAACTCTTTGAACCTGGGGGTGGATTAGGCAAATGAAGCCGCTGACGTCACTTGTTCTTCTTCTGCTTTGGGTTTACTGGCAGGCCGCAAACCACTTCACGGCGTATACTGCCGCCCAAAGTCCCCGGCCGGAGGTCCCCGGAGTTGGGGAAGGCTTCAGTAGAAGCTGCTGGGACTCCCAGCAGCTTCTACTGAAGCCTTCCGAGTAAATCGCCAGAACGCCGACACCTCCTCATCTCCACCGCTCCCATGTTTTATTTTGTGTTGCCATAAGTTAGTCTCTCTGCGTTTCTGCGCTGGGATAATGCTAATGCTAATAATGCTAATGCGAGGATAATAAAATGGCGGCTTCACAAAACTTTTTGGGAGTTTTACGGGGCGTGGTTTGCAATCCGCCCAGCCAATCAGAAATATTGCTCTTTTCTCACAAGAGAGCCGTACGAAAGTCCCTGCTCTCTAGCAGCTCTCTGCTCTCTAGCAGGGACTTTCGTGGGGGTAAAAAGGTTCTCATGAACTAATTTTAGTACCGGCTCTTTTTGGTGTGAACGCGATAAAAGAGGCTAACGTCCACGCTAGCTTCCACGCTAGCTGCTATATGTTTTACATTGAGGTGATACTTGAGGCTTGATGTGCTGCGGTGATATGCGAATTCCTTTTTGCATAATTTGCACACAACCGTGCTCTTATCGACGCTTCCATCCGTCGGTTTTTCAAAACAACATTTCCCACTGTTGTTCACTGTGGTTTGTTGTTGTCTGAAGTCATGAACGTTAGTTGGTGCTCCAGTATAATCGGTACGCCTGAAACTCATCCAGTGAGAAACGTTCCGCGGTGCAAAAATAAGTGCGATTAAAATGCGTTAATTTTTTTAACGCGTTAATTTTTGTGTAATTAATTAATCTTAATTAACGCGTTAAAGTCCCGGCCCTAATTATAACATAACATACTTAAACTATAGATAGAGCAGTACAATCATCCCTGTCAGTATTTCACAAGTATACATTCAGAAGATGTTTTTAGTTATAATGCCACTGCATTTTTCTGGTCTAAATGTTTAATGTTGTGCTAATTTTAGCTCTTTTTATATAGACTACTCTTGGGCTGTACGGAACCACATATCTCCACAAAATAGATTTCTACATGAATGTAAGTATAGCTTATTCAGCCTAATAAGTAGAATCATTTCTTAGCACTTAAAATAACACTAAATACTTCAGTCCTTCAAATTCCTTCACTAAAATAGCATTCAAAATATGGAGATACAGTACTTACCCAGAGATTTGAGACAAATGTAATGGAGTTAAAGTGTAGTATTTGTGGAGTAGAATTCAAACACTTCAAGTATCAGGATCATAAAGGCAAATACAGAAGCAGTAATCTACTCATTAGGTATAAAAGAGAAAAATAAACCCATTTCTCCCACGTTGATCGACTGATATTTTTCTTTTCATTATATGAAAGGTGACCTTATAGTTACTGAATACTATTTTACAGGCAAATATGCAGAGCCCTTCTCTGTGCTGCTCTGCTTTTATTCTCTGCTCTTTAATGATCCACTGGGTTATTGAAGCGATCATCCGACCAGTGGAGAAGCTGACATATTGATCTCAGTGTGGAAGGATATGGCCTTCACCTTTATATGAAATCCTCCTAATGGGCGGTGAGGGAATTCTGCCGGGGGTCTCGCTTAATGGAACGAGGAAATGTTGCTAGAGAAAGACGATCAATGAGTGAGCCAATGAGAATTATCTGGCTGTAATGTAAAAGAGGGCAAAAAAACAAACAGTGGTTATTTATTTGTTTACAGTCTCTGGTTTATCTGAAAATAGCAACAATGCATTTTGAAAAACTATTTCATCTAAACATTTAATCTTATTTCAACTATTGCCTAAGAATGGCAATAACTCTCTGTCTCTCTCTTGATAAACATGTGGTTCTTTAGAGCATATTACAATGTGTGTGTTCATGGTAAAGAGGAATTGTGTCAGTCAGTGCAACAGTGGCTCTTTGATGGTTGTACACACAGCATGTAGACAGCAAAGCTTTCTGTACAGACATTCATGGTTCCAAGAGGATTCATTTTAGGGAATTCAAATGTGGTTATACAACATGGGTTATAAGTGTAACCAGGTGAACAACTATTAATAGAGATGGTTACTGACAAACTGTTGTAAATGAACAGCTGTCACTTTAGGAGACCTGTTGACATTTAGAGATCCGCAAAGAGAGGCACACAGTGATGATGTCACGAAATGTAAAAAACTTGCTCTATCCTTTATGACCAGGCTACATTAGTAAGATGTCTCAACAAGTAATAAGACCACTATCATGATTAACTAAGATGGTAACCATTGTAAACTTCCTACCTTCCTGTAACTTCCAGCATTTTAACATTGTCTTTGTGCCGTTATGCTAGTGTTAACATTAATTTAGTGCTACTGTTTCAAAGTACAGCCCCGCAGTTAGTATGGCTGTAATCTTAGTCTTGTAAGCTTTTTTTTGGACAACCTCTATGCTACAGGGGAATATGCTTAGCGCCTTAGATACAAATTGGATTTGTTAATGATAAAAAAAGAAAATGAAATATGGCCAGACAAAACCACACTCAAAAAATGTCAACCTACCGCAGAGAAAGTCAGGAGTGCAGCTCCCTTTCTGCTCCCCACGAGATGTGAATGAAGATATTCACATGCCAGTTTGATATCATCACAGTGCTTGCGTTAGCGTAAGAATGTGTTCTGCTCACTGGGTCGAGTACAAATCACATCAGCAGTGTTCAGGAAAACGTTTGAACGCCCGAATGCTCCAGACAACTTCACCTTTGTTGTGCTGACGACTGCTACAGTACTTGAGGTACATGCATGGTTGTGATTCACGGTTGTGATTCACCTCATTAGTACACCTCAGTGCATTCACAACATTTTGAACCAAGTGTTGAGAAAGAAGTATTTTTTAAAACAGTGGCGTGAATGAGTTATGACTTTTAAAGCAACATTTGAATCTTTTAATGTGTATCAGGGTACTCATCTTTTCAGAATGATAGGGGGTCATGGGCTAGTTAAAAACACAATTTCCAACTTTGACTTACTTACTTTTAACATTTCTGTCTACATTTTTTCCCTGTACACCTGCATTACATCATAATTTCCCCTCATTACAGTATGCAATTTACAAGATTGCCTACCACTTGTTTAGTTGGCACTTTCATCATTGGTGAAATGGTAAGTGACTTTAAGTTAATTTGTAATCACATTGGTTCGTCCCTTTTTGATGGTGATAAATAATGTCAAAGTGATTTTAAAGAGCTGTCAAGATAAATAAAAGTACAGTAGCCGCAGATACTCGAACTGCATCAACGGAAATCTAAATAAGTCCGACCCACACTGCAGCAAAAATGGAAAGAATAACAGAGCAGATTCTCAATGATATGTAATTGTATCTGTATGTCATCACATTTAAATGTGTGTTTAATCTATACATGTTCGTTTTATCTTTGTATTAACACTTAAACCAAATTCACACTACAGCTCAACTTGTATGTCTGCGTGGCTCCCTCTTTTTCCTCTTTTCCTCATTACATGGCAGATGGGAAGAGCGAACAAATGTGATTTGCTCCCTCAGAGCCACAGCATGTTCCAGTGACTCATGCTCTGATAATATAGTTCAATGCTTTGCACCAACTGTCTGCAGGGGAAAGGAGGGGAGTCCCACCACACACACATATATATTCTAAGCAATTTTAAAGTATTTTGCAGTATTTCCATACCTTCTCTCTAACCTGACATTGCAACACACTCTCAGTCCATAATCGTCCAGGAGCGACGTTTGGTCAGGGTCCCGTGGCGTGCAGTTGTGACGCTCCTAGGCTCCTTCAGCTTCAATAGGGACGCAAATAGCTTTCAACTGATTGCAATGTATTCCCATCTGCGGCGGGATTTGACGCTCATGGAAGCACGGCATTCGTTAGTGTTGGCTGCCCTTAAAGGAAATGTGAGCGTCCATTCTCATTGGATAACGGAGAATTGTACACCCGGAAGTAAGTATTCCCCTTACTGTCGATTGATTTTACAGTAATATCTGCACTACTCATCGACTAAAAAACACCAGATTATCCTTGTTAATTACACAACATTGATTGATTTAAATTGTGTGCAATGCTTTTGTATTTTTCCCCTTCGATTCGGAGAAACAAATATTTTTTCGGAGTAAAGGATGGCAGAAGACACTACACTACCCAGAATCCCCAGCTATCGTTTAGGACTACACCATGTGCTCTTTTTGACAAACCCCGTGATTAGTTCTCAAGCTCTGTGATTGGTTGACCTCCAACCAGAGATGTTCACAAGTCTTTTTTTGCAAGTCCAAGTCAAGTCTCAAGTCTTTGGTCACGAGTCCAAGTCAAGTCTCAAGTCTTTGTGGGGTGAGACTTGATCAAGTCTCAAGTCTTTGGTCACGAGTCCAAGTCAAGTCTCAAGTCTCTAAAAAATAAAAGTCTCATGTCTCTTCTGGTTGTAATAAGCCTTCTATTGTCTGCTGCTATCCAGTCTGTTAAGAATACTGCACAGCTATATCTAAGAAATTCAAAGCATTTACTGTATTATTATCACTCCTATATCTATTAGCATACAGTATCAGTACTGATTAGTTGTTTGTTATATGATCACTTTAAACAGGCTATTGCAATGCAATATGAGGAAAAACATCACACTTTAGCTAAATGCAAACAACTTATAAGCAAAACACTTCAGAATCAGAAATCAGTATCACAAATACTTTATTAATCCCCCGCAGGGAAACTGTGTTAAAAGTACTTAAGAGTAAACATTTGTTCTATGCCATTTGCAACTAAAAAACTATTGCTGCAATATTATCTGAAATATACTGAACTGGTGATATTAAAAAATGACCTGTTCCAAAAGAGATATCTACCATTAACACCATTTACCAGCCAAATGCTGGTAAATCATGCAAGTGGCTGGTACTGTATGTTGCACGCACCAGCCATAAATAACAATGGCAATCTATTGAGTGGCTGGTAACAGTTCAACATTCACTAGGCTAGCCATTTGGCCAGTGGACAAAAATGTTAAAATGTGACCTCTGCAACCGTATTGTTTAATTACACTGGGTCTCTAATTACATCTTTTAAGTCTACTATAAATAAACATATTCCTCTATCCTCTCACTCAAACCCAGTGTAATGGTAACCTGATAAACCTGTAACATTAACGTTACGTGGTCAACAATAAACCTGTAACCTGCCTATAAACCGACAGATGTATTTATGTATGTAACTATGTATTTTTCTACGTTTAACGTTAGCCAGTAGATGGTAGCAGCGGAACGTAATGATTAACGTTACCGACCTTTTTTATGTCATGTCAAGAGTTGGATGTCAACGCCACTCAACGCAAACAAGTGTGACAAGCAAACATTCACTCATCTTTTCAAATATTCAGTTACAAAGCTAGTAGCAAGCTAAGTTAACATTACATAGCTGATGCTGAGCTAAACATGTTTGCTAACCGTCCATATGCGTTAATGTGACTGACCTCTCCGGGTGAGTTTTCAAGTGCCTGATGAAATGTGACGTTGTTGCACCAGCATCCTTGATTTTAATATTGCAGACTTTGCAGTGTGCGCTCCTTTTGTTGGTGCCGCCGGCGTTTTGTTCGAAGTTTTTATAGTTGAACCTAATTACAAGCGGTACAGCTGCAGGTGTGCCGCCGGTCGCCATGGTGTTACCATGATGTTAATGTTAAAGGTGGGGTAGGTAAGTTTGAGAAACCGGCTCGAGATACACTTTTTGTTATATTCCATGGAATGCTCTTAACATCCCGATAGCCGGCCCGGCTAAAGTAACTGGATGGCCTACCTGCCTGTCAGCCTCCCATCGGGGCACAAACTTATCTCGTGCCCTCATTGGTCATGTGTGCGTTCGTGTGTGTTGGAGGAGGGGCTCTGTGAGGAAGTGGCAGATTTTCTCCGGTTGTGTATTTTCAAATTCTAGCGATCTCGAGCCGGTTTCTCAAACTTACCTACCCCACCTTTAATACGCCAAAAATAGAAAATACAATGATTGTTCACGAGTCCCAAAACACGAGTCCAAGTCGAGTCCGAAGTCTTTTGAGCAGGAGTCCAAGTCAAGTCTGAAGTCTCTGTGTGTGCGACTTAAGTGCGACTCGAGTCCGAGTCACAGACTCGAGTCCCCATCTCTGCCTCCAACTGTATTCCATATGAAAAAAAAAAACGTTTCGTAAAAGATAAAATCATACTTTATTCAGCAGTGCTTGCTGTACTCTTTGAAAGTCATCAGATGAATGCATTGTAATAAATGGTTCGGCTGCATTAAATATATTACACATCTGTCGTAGTTCTTTATTTTTATTTATCTACAGCAGTGTTTCTCAAACTTTTTCATACCAAGGACCACTTAACCAATAAAAAAACACTCGCGGACCACCTAACTCCACAAATATCCCAAAACACATCGTTTTTCTAGAACAGATTATAAATCGCCTGAAAATGGTACAAACAGGTGGCAACATGTGTGACGAAGGTGTTGCCCTGGGCTATATCACGCAATAGAAAGTGAAACTTAAGCTTGCTCCATTACGGAGATATTCCCGCGAGAGTGCGGAAAACTTAAATGTATTTATTTATTTCAAATGTGAAATTTTACCAATATACTCACAGACCACTAGGGGGCGCTCACGGACCACCAGTGGTCCGCGGACCACACTTTGAGAAGCACTGAGAGATCGGGCTCAGAATAGACCGGAAACTATTCTTTTACCGTTCAGTTTGAATTTCACAATAAAGTTAGTAGTAATATTTTGTTTTGATATTATTGTTTTTTATTAACTACTAGACCGCTGGGTCATGTTAAGACCATCTTTTCTGTCTTGCTGTGGGTTTTTTCCATCGCTTTTGTGTTACAAATATCAAAACAATAACTAAAATCCATCGTAAACTAAACCAGAAACAGCAGTATATTTTATTTTGTTAACACTGTAAACTTGACAGCTTTTTAACCCAAACCACCTACTGGTTAAAGCACGTTATTACACGTTTAGAGTAATGCCATGCAGGTAGATTGTGTTGCTTTTTAATGACTGTTTAAAATGCCTTTTTCTTAATGTCTTTTATTATTATTAACTACTTGTTACTTGTTGCTAGGGACGCTGCTATCGATATTATTTCTGTTATGTTGTGTAACTGTTTAATGGTGTTATCTTTATTGCTACCCCCTTCCCCGTCAATGTATAGTGTTGGTCCACAGCGCAAACGTATTAGTTTAACAAAATCCGCATCTAAAATTGTGGCATAGATAGCCTACGTTATTTTCCCCTGTGCAATTCTCCATTTACTCAACAATAACACATAATTATCCTTGTGTTTATTTATTTGTTTGATTAATAAACACAAGTTGGAGTCCATCAGGACCGAGGGTCGGAGCAGCTCATTTGCTTTAGAGAATATTACACCGGGAAGTAAGTATTCTCTCCGCTTCGCTTGACAAACCCCGTGATAGTCCTCAAGCTCTGTGATTGGAGAGTATGCTCCGAGGGTTACGCAGAGCGTCGAACAGCACTTGAAATGGGATGGAACCACGGCAGACTGTCCAAAACTGGATTTGAACGGGTCCACCGCGTCTCTTTGCTGATATATTTATGATCCACGTCACGTTTTCAGTGTTGGCGGCAGTTCCTCATGTTTGTCTAGAAGTCTTCTCATCAGGGCTCTATAAATAGAGAACTACGGCAGATATGTAATATTTAATGCAGCCGAACCGTGTATTACAATGCCGTTATGTGATGACTTTCAAAGAGAAAAGCAAGCAAAAAAGCAAGCAAAAAAAAAAATGTTTTCGGTCTGTTTCCGGTATTTGTTAATGACGATGTGCTGTGAGATGTGAGACTGGAATTACACAAGGGAAAATAACGTATTGTAGCGTTCACAAGGTGAGTCTGAAACAGGCTTCTCGTTATTAGGCTTTAATAACTCTTGTTTGACAACAGATGATCACAGGTACATGTACACTTGTGGGTTTAACCTCACACTAACCCAACCCCTACCCCTACACATATATATATAGCAGTGTCTACGTCACAACTCCCCGCCCTCCCCCGTCCGCTCCCCCAACCACAGGCCCGCACCTCAACCAGCATCACTGTGCAGCTCTATGATTGGCAGAGAGACGGGGGATGCCTGAGTGACACCCTGGACATCCTATGCAGGGTCGCTACACTACCCCCCACTATAAAGTTCCTCGCCCACGAGTAACAAACAAACACAGCACAACACTACATCTACACACTGTACTTTGACTAGGAAGGTCTGGGTGGACTACCATCCCTTCCAGTGAGACCAGGGCGCATTCTTGCCCTCTACAGGAACTGAGGGGTCTCACTATAACTTTTCTACCAAACAAACTCTGAAGCGACCCGGGGGTCGTGTCTGCCTTCTCGGCAGGGGGACTGGGGTCAGGAGGACCGGGGTTGCCGGATCTGGCCCAGGTGGCGAAAAAATGGGGGGACTGCTGCTCTGTTCGCCGGGGGGCCTGAGTGGGGATGTCGAGGGGACGGCTGTGGGGCCCGATGTTCCTTGGGTCTGTGGGGAAGCGACTCCTCTGTATGGAGCAAACCTGTCTCTGTGGAGCACCACTTTTCTCCCCTTTGGTGGCAGCTGCACCCTGTAGACCACTTCCCCCACCCTCTCCAGTACTCTGCAGGGACCAACCCACTGACTGTCCAGTTTTGGGCACCGGCCTTTCTTTCGTTGTGGGCTGTAGACCCAAACCAGCTCCCCGGCCCGGAAATGCTGCCCTCTGGTCCTGGTGTCGTAGTTCCGCTTCTGTCTCACCGCAGCATTTTTCTGCTGATCGCGGGCAAAGGCGTGAGCGGAATCAAGGCGGTCCTGAAGTCTCCTGGCGTACTCAAGACCTGGAGGCGTGTCTAGGGAATCTGGTGGCCGACCAAACGCCAACACAGCAGGGGTTCGAAGCTCTCTCCCCAACATGAGGAGGGCAGGCGAACAGGCTGAGGACTCCTGGACTGCAGACCGACATGCCATGAGCACAAGGGGCAGATGCTCGTCCCAGTCGCGCTGATGCTGAGACGTGAGGATGGCCAGCTGCTGTCCCATGGTGCGATGGAATCTCTCGACTAGTCCGTCGCTCTGTGGTCGCAAGGGGGAGGTGCGTGTTTTGTGCATGCCCAGTTGTGAGCACATGGAGGCGAACACCCGGGACTCGAAATTTCTCCCCTGGTCACTGTGCAGGGTCTCCGGCACTCCAAAACGGCTGAACATGCCAGCCACCAAGGCATCTGCGACTGTCTCTGCTTCTTGATCAGGGAGAGCATACGCCTCCGGCCACTTTGTGAAGTAGTCTATGGCCGTGAGAACGTAGCGGTTACCCCTGTTTGACAAGGGTAGAGGCCCCACCACATCAACCGCTACTCTCTCCATCGGGGCCCCGACGGGAAACTGTTGCAGCGGAGCATGGGAACGACCAGGGGGGCCCTTCCGCGCCATACACGGATCACAGCGGCGACAGAAGTCTTCGACATCCCTCCTACACTGCCCCCAGTAGCAGCCCTGACGAAGGCGCCGGAGAGTCTTAGTGACGCCAAAGAGCCCAGAGCCTGCCGTTCCATGCATGGCCTTGAGTACGACCTCTTGCAGACCCCTCGGGACCACCACTTGCCACCTCTTCTCCCCCGTTGCTGGCTCCTTCCACGCCCGCTCTAGTACGCCCTGACACAGACGTAGAGTCTCAAACTGAGACCACAGCCCCTTGGTTGCTTTGGAGAGCACTGCCACTTCCTCCCACGGTGGCCGCTGCTGCGACTCAACCCAATGCAGTACAGGCTGTAGAACGGCGTCCCGCTCTTGCTGTTGCTTCCACTCTGTCACATCCACTGTCTGGAGCTCCCGGCAGATAACCTCTTCCACTTGCTGCGCTGCCGCACAGACGATGTCCTCCTCCAGCAGCTCCTTTTCACGAGTCTCTCTCTTCTCGCAGTAGTGGCATCCGCCGGCGGCACACGGGCGGCGGGAGAGAGCGTCTGCATTTGTGTGGCGCACCCCAGCCCGGTGCTCCACCCTGAAGTCGAAAGCTTGGAGCTCTTCTAGCCACCTGGCGACCTGCCCTTCTGGCTCTTTGAACGTCATGAGCCACTGTAATGCAGAGTGACCCGTCCTCACCGTGAACGCCTGCCCGCACAGGTAGTACTTAAAGTGCCTGATGGACAGCACCACTGCCAAAAGTTCCCTGCGGGTGACGCAGTATCGTCGCTCCGCTTTGTTGAACGCCTGGCTGAAGTATGCCACCACCCGCTCCCCCTCGGGTGTAGTCTGGGAGAGCACTCCGCCTACCCCAACGCCGCTAGCGTCTGTGTCCAGGGTGAACGGCAGCCTGGGGTTGGCTGGGGCGAGAACCGGGGATTCACTCAAGGCATGCCGAAGGCCGTCAAACGCTGCTTGACATTGCTCAGACCACAGGAAATCCCTGTCCTTCTGCAGCAGCTGGAACAGGGGTGCGGCAGTGCAAGCAAAACCCCGTACAAACTTCCTGTAGTATGAGGCCAGGCCCAGGAAACTCTTCAGCTGTTTCTGGTTGCGAGGATTTGGCCAGCCTGTGACCGCCTGCACTTTCTCGTGCAGGTTGCCGATGCCCTCCCCCCCCACTTTGTGGCCCAGGAAAGTGACCTCTCTCTGCAGGAAATCACACTTATCTGGATGTAGCTTCAAGCCAGCGGCTCTGATCCTCTCCAGCACCACTCTCAGAGATCCCAGGGCCGCCTCAAACGAGCTGCCGTGCACCAGGATGTCGTCCAGGTAAACCAAACACTGTTGGCGGGGAATCCCAGACAGCACCCTGTCCATCAATCGCACAAAGGTGGCCGGGGCATTACACAGCCCAAAACTGAGGACCTTGAACTGCCATAGTCCCCGGCCGGTGCAGAAAGCCGTTTTTGGTCTGGCCTCTGGGGCAAGAGGGACTTGGTAATACCCGCTGCGGAGGTCCAAGGAAGAGAACCACGACGACCCTGCGACCAGGTCCAGGGACTCATCGATGCGGGGAAGGGGGTATGAATCCTTCTTGGTGACCCCGTTCACCGGTTTGTAGTCTGAGCACAGCCGCCAGCCACCTGTCTTCTTCGGGACCATGACTACAGGTGCTGTAGCTGTCGGAGGGCTCGATAATGTCTGCCTGCAGCATGCTCTGCACTGCCTCGTCGCAAGCCTGCTGACGAGCCAGGGGAAGTCGGCGCGGGCGACACCTGATGGGACGCGAGTCCCCCGTATCAATCTCGTGTTCCACCAGATGCGTTCGGCCCACCTCCTCCTCCTTCATGGCAAAACTGCCCTGGAACTCTAGCAGAAGCTGCCCCAATTGCTCTTGCTGCTTGGGATTTAGGCCGCCACAGTTCTTCCTCCACACCTCCAATACTGCAGACTGAGCCTCTTCTACCTCCGTCTGGGGTAACTGGGGGGGGGGGGGGGCTGTGCTTGGGTGGCGCAGTCCGGGGGTGACAGGTGGGGAATTGTCCTGAGTGGGCGTCACCGGGGATACCGGAACGGAGAGAGGGTTTTCCTCGGTTTCTAAGGTACTCACGGTGGGTGTAGGGCGGGGGTCTTCAACTAAAATTCAACGAGGTCCAGTTAGAGAAAATCTCCCCATGCAAAGGTCCGGAACATCAAAATGTCTAACTTGCTTCATGAATTAGTGTGATATATATATTGAAGTAGCCTGCAGCTTTATCAACGTCTGCATGTAATCAACAACTGACTGCCAATCAAATAAAGAAAGTACAATTCAAAAGCAACAATATTTATTGTCAATTAACATTACTTAAATACTGTGGATATGTGTAATGTTCCTCTCGGGCTGCATTTACAAATAAAATAGAGAAAATAAATAAAATATCTTTTGAAAATGTGTGCATCTTAAAAGTGCTTAATTTTAGATAAATAAAATAAAGTGCAGCAGCAGCTTGAGTTTCCCTTTTTCTTTGTTAACCGTTTCACATCATGACTTAACAGTTTCAGACGATTATAGAACAATATCAGTCTTTACACATCATAACAATTGAACCGTTTAAAGTTTCTCTTTCTTTCCCTCTTATATTGCAGTCCTTCACTCACTTTTTTTAAATTCAGTGTGAGAATTGAGCTGGAGCTTGTCCTTCCAGGAGTTTGTAAATCTGGGCTGACATGGAGTCAGGGCCATTCTCATACACATGCAGGTGCTCATTGGTTACAGTGATGCAAACACAGGTATGGTGAAAAAAGAGAGAACTATTTGAAGCAGAAAAAAACAGCGTAATACCATCTGACAAAGGCCTGTGCTATAATGCTTCAATTAACTGATATTCTTTATAATATACTCAGATCAATAGGAGACAGAGATGTTAAGTTAAAAATCAAGGGTTTTTATTATTATTTACAGCAGGGGTGGGGAACCTTTTTCCTTTCACTTTTTACAACATCCTCCGAGGGTCGTACAAATTATTGAACTCAACCTCTGCTTAAAAAAACTAAAATCACAGCCCATTCATTTGGCCTTTCTTTCATGCTGTGCAAAGAAAAAGCAACCTCTTAATCCAGATATCTCACCATGACTCACGTATGCATGCATGTGCACGGTGTGGCATGACCACCAAAACAGAAAGATATAGACACAAGATGTGTGCAAATGTATTTAGTATCCTATCCATGTGAACATGATATAAGTGGGGGGGGGGGACCTAACCTCCGCTAGGGGGGTCCGGGGGCATGCTCCCCCGGGAAGATTTTTTTTTAAATATTGAAGTTAAAAGCATCAATCTGGTACACTTTGAGAGCAACATTAAGAGATCTATGGATACATCTCTCAACACCCATATGAAACAGAACTGTAAGCATATTTTTCTTTTTGGATATTTTTACAAATCACTCCCCTTTTAAACTCTATTCTTGTTATTTTTAACAACTTTTTTGTTACTGTCATATAGTATTTTATAACTGTTTTTCATTTAGTCTCATTAATAACTATAATGATCATATCAAGATGTGCCTTAACCTCACTGAGCTGAGGTTATTTGAGCCTCTCAGGAGAGAGCTCTCTTCCACCTGGTTGTAGAAAAGCTCTTTAAATTCGTTAGCATAGCTAGCTAACCAGATGCTAATAACAACAGATCGCCACTGTGCTTACAACCAAAGACAGAGCCACGCATACACTGCGGCATGTGTACGGCTCCTTATCGGTACTGCAATATTTGAAGGGCTGGAGCGGCGTTCCGGTGCTCTCTGTCAGCACTCCTTTCAGACGAGACATACACGTTACGCTCGTGTTGTGTTCAAGGAACCTGTCCTTGGCCAGGAAAAACAGGTACTCACTTGTTTAATTATTTTTGCGGTCTAGATTTCTTCTTCTTTTTTGAAGTGAGAAGTTGCCCCCACCCCCAAAACGAAAACTCTTCGGTTCTCCACGAATTACACAAGTCAACCAAATCAGCGTTAAAAAAGCGGGAGGAGCCGAAAAAAACCCTATTAATGTATTGATTATAGCTCCGGGTCCGTATAGGTCGGCGTCTGGGTCCGGATCCAGACCGCGGTCCGCCTGTTGCCGACCCCTGGTGTAGGGGGTCTCCCCGCAGGCTCAGCAGGGTTGTGGATACGGGTCATAGTAATCACAGGCCCCCCCCGGAAACTCACTGTGCCTGCTTGAAGATCCAGGAGGCAGCCCGTCGCCTTCAAAAAGTCCAAACCCAGAATACACGGGTCCTGTACATCCGCTATCCACACGGGGTGCCGCACTTCAACTCCCCCCACCGACACAGACAGCACGCCTCTTCCTTTCATAGCCGCCAACTCTCCTGTGACTGTGCGTAGACGCACCGATGTCGGCTCGAACATAGTCCCACTGGGCAACACATCTGCTCTCACCAGGGTTACTGTAGAGCCTGTGTCCACCAGTGCAGCGCAGGGCACCCCTTCCACATCGACAGGGACATAGCAAGAGTCCCCACCAGCACGGCCCACCGCGACGACAGGCTCCACGCCTGTGCTGTCATCTTCTTCAGTAGAGCGTAGAGTCTGGCTCCCCCGGCTGTGCTGTCGGGCTCCTTCCTCGGATGTCTGAGTCGGTGGCAATAGAGCTGTGGTTTGGTTGGGGAGTCTTTGGGCTTGGTTCCACATATTCTCCTTTATGCGGGCCCCCCCGTCGTTTCCCTGGGCCCGGGGTGCCTTGGGGCAGTCTCTGGCCAAATGTCCTGGCTGACCACACCCCCAGCAGACCCTGGTACTTGGTCTGTGTGTTGGCTGCAGAGAAACAGCCCTTATCATTTTCGTCATCTCGGTAACCCATGCAGGCTTCTTCTCCTCCCTGCAGCTCCTCACAGCCGGTGCTGCCGGCACTCCGCTGCTCCTAGCAGCTCCACTCCACACGTTCTCTCTCTCCACAGCCATCTCCAAGGCCGCCTGCAAGGACTGTGGATGCTGCAGCTGTACCTCGACCCTCAAGTCCGCAGGGCGGAGAGCCCTGATGAATTGATCACGTGCCAGCTCACTCTGCACTCCGGGTGGCATGTGTGCATACGCCCGCCACGTCAGGCTCTCCACGTTGTTAGCCAACGCACGCAGCGTCTCTCCACACTCCCTACAGCGGTTACTCAACTCGTTCCGGAGCAGCTCTGGCGGGAAACACTGTCCAAACCGCCTCTTCAAAGCCCCCGCTAACGCTTCATAGCTGAGTCGGTCCACAGGGCTAAGCAGTAGCAGACATGAAAGAGCCTCGTCTGTGAGGCACAAAGCTAGCTGTAGTGCTTTAGTCTCTATTGACCACCCCCCGGCATGTGCAAGTATTTCAAATTGGGCATGGAAAGCCTCCCAGTCTGCCTTACCCGAGTATTTGGGTGTTTTCACGGACCCGGCGGCGGCTGCTGCTGGTTGATGGGCGCCGCCATTGTTGTTTACATCCAGCTTGGAAATGGCGCGAAATGCCGCTGAAGACGGAGACATTCCCGCGTCTCTAGCCATCTTCACCGCCGACTCTCTCAGGCGCTCTCTCGCCTCCCGTGCACCAGAGTCCTGCATCGGGTCGGGTACCCGCGGGTACCCGACGGGTGACCCGCAAAAAAGGTGATTCGCGGGTGGTATTTTTTCAAACGCTTTTTTCCGGGTTCGGTTCTGGGTAAAACAAAGATGATGCGGGTCGGGTCGCGGGTATTGCATAATAAATATATTAAAATAATAATAAATTAGTTTAATGTTTAAAATCCTCAGACCTCTCCCCCGCGGGACCGCGCATAATCATAACCTCTGCAGCGCATCAATCTGCTGCTGTGCGCGCCACATTCAAAATGGCTGAGGTGAAGCTCTCTAGCGGAGAATACAGCATTTTCAATAACACTTCCTCAAGAGCGAAATCCAACGTCTGGGAGGCTTTTTGTGTCATCCTAGATGGAGGAAATAACCAACATCCCACGCTTTCTGAGACAAATATGAAACTGCGTGTGTTAATAATTGCACGTTTTCACTGCTCATAGGCTATGCGGGTTCGGGTCGGGTTGCGGATCTTGTGCCGTCGGGTCGGGTCGGGTTGCGGAACTAATTGGCAATATGTGCGGGTAGCGGGGCGGGTTCGGTATTGCATGTCGCGGGTGCGGGGCGGGAGCGGGTCTTAAAAACCAGACCCGTGCAGGACTCTGCCGTGCACTCATGAACTCTCTACTCATGTCCTTCGACCACCCGCATGCTCCATCTTCCTCTTCATCACTACTTTCCTGCTTCACTCCCATCTTGCTGAACTTTTCCATCTCCGCTAGCTTCCCGGCTAGCTCCGTGACGCAGTTACGGACTCCCGTCAGGATAGACGTCCTCCGTTCGAAAAGTCACTTCTGACACCAATGTAGCGTTCACAAGGTGAGTCGGAAACAGGCTTCTCGTTATTAGGCTTTAATTACTCTTGTTTGACAACAGATGATCACAGGTACATGTACACTTGTGGTTTCAACCTCACACTAACCCAACCCCTACCCCTACACATATATATATATAGCAGTGTCTACGTCATAACTCCCCGCCCTCCCCCGTCCGCTCCCCTAACCACAGGCCAACACCTCAACCAGCATCACTGTGCAGCTCTATGATTGGCAGAGAGACGGGGGATGCCTGAGTGACACCCTGGACATCCTATGCAGGGTCGCTATAGTATCTTTAGATGCGGATTTTGTTAAACTAATACGTTTGCGCTGTGGACCAACACTATACATTGACGGGGAAGGGGGTAGCAATAAAGAGAACACCATTAAACAGTTACACAACATAACAGAAATAATATCGATAGCAGCGTCCCTAGCAACCACCTTGGTAACAATGAAAACGTTCTATGGACGCAATTTCCTGAAGTAATCTTCGTAATAACTAGCAAACTAAAGATCATGTACATCCACTGCACACATCATCTGAAATAACAACTCATATTTCTCGCATCAAATGACATCAAAACGCATTTTAATGGCCAAACTAACTTTAAAATAGGCATTTTCCACCGAGAATAAAACGAAGTTCGGCCATGTTTTGTTTTTCTGCAGGGAGAAATTTGAAGATCACGTGACAAGATCACAGCCATTGGAATGAATGGTGAAAAAAAATGGGGTTTGTCAAACAGAGCACATGGTGTAGTCCTAAACGATAGCTGGGGATTCTGGGTAGTGTAGTGTCTTCTGCCATCTTTTACTCCGAAAAAATATTTGTTTCTCCGAATCGAAGGGGAAAATACAAAAGCATTGCACACAATTTAAACCAATCAATGTTGTGTAATTAACAAGGATAATCTGGTGTTTTTTAGTCGATGAGTAGTGCAGATATCACTGTAAAATCAATCGACAGTAAGGGGAATACTTACTTCCGGGTGTACAATTCTCCGTTATCCAATGGGAATGGACGCTCACATTGCCTTTAAGGGCAGCCGACACAAACGAATGCCGTGCTTCCATGAGCGTCAAATGATATATCTCGCCGCAGATGGGAATACATTGAAATCAGTTGAAAGCTATTTGCGTCCCTTTATGAAGCTGAAGGAGCATAGGAGCGTCACAACTGCACGCCACGGCAGGGCCGGACTGGGACAATAAGTCAGGCCGGGAATTATACACCCAGCCAGGCCACTACCAGTTTTCTTTTGTGCCATTTTCCTGGATTTATTTGTCAATATTTACAGCGTTGCTGCCCATAGTGATAGCCCTAAACTTTAAAACTACCCCAGAATAAACATATGGACATGGGTCACTATTTAAAAAAAAAATTGCAAATCTATTGAGGAACCTATCCATGTGAACATATTTTAAGTGGAGGTGGACCTCAAATCCTCTAGGGGGGTCCGGGGGCATGCTCCCCCGGTAAGATTGTTTTTAAAATGTTGGACTTAAATGCATCAATCTGGTGCACTTTGAGGGGGAAATAAAGAGACTACACCCATATGAAACAGAACTGTATACATTTATAATAATAATCATAAAATCATAAGAACATGGCCATAACCAATAACATACTGTACCATATCCAATATGAAAAAACACTGAAACTTGTTTATTTATTTGTTTTTGGTTCATTTATAGTTGTGAGTGTGTCTGGGCTCCTGAACCAGCCTCTCCTGTCTCCCTCATCTCCCCCTGCTCCTCTTTGAGGCAGCAGCAAAGACTAGTTTTAGCTCTCAACAAGTTTTAAAAGTTTTTCCTGTTTTTTTTCACCTAGTTAACTTTTTTTTAATTTATTCATGCATATTTTACTAATCACCTCTCAAATGGAAATATGTGTTTACATAAATGGTGACCAAACCGTTTGAGTCCCACAGAGAACTTAGACTAAGTTAACTATCTAAACACTTTACCTCACCTGAGTTGTAGTTATCAGTCTCTGATGCCCCTTTCACACCAGCGCTTTTTCAGCTCCGGCTCGGAGCTGGAGCCTGAAAAGCGTCGGTTTTTCCTGTTCACACCGCAGCGGCGCCGGCTCTTAGCTCCGGAATCGGGTTCACTTCCAGCTCCAAAAAATTGTCGGTCTAGAGGCAAGAGCTTCGGAGCTAAGAGGTGGCGTCGCTTACGTCTCTCTTACGTCGAGGCGTGCAGGAAACTAAACCCTCCTCCCCTGAACATGGGTCGACTCTCATGCCTGCCTACAAGCAGTAGTGCTTATAAACACACTTTATAAAGTCAGGCAACACTAACCAGGCTTCGTGTGATTCTGTTTATTTGTACCTTACTTTGACCATCCGTTCACTGTTATTGATCATTGTGGAGAGAGGCAGACATTTTGTTTTGTATTATAGCAGCTATCGGATGGAATCAATACATGGGCTGCACAGGTTGTCGTGTCCGACTATCACAAGTAGAATCATAATAAAAACACGCCGGTAAAATGTGCCTGTAGAAAACGGTTTATGCCACAATAGGATAGCAATAGCAAGTAGTCAGTTTAGCTTCGGTTGCTATGCTAACATCACCCATTTTATACCAGAGAAACTTTCATAACAGCGTTGTGATACCAAACAGCGTCAATTCAGACTGACACACATTCACTTAGGCTAAGGGGAACTGGGGATATGTATCAGCTGCTTGTGTGAGTCGGACAGTGAATACTTTAGAGCGGCCGCTGCAATGTGAGCTAACCGGGAGCTAACGGAGGAGAATAAACTCCCGTGGAAGAGCAGCCAACACTGCAGCGGTCGGTAAATGCTGCAGAAACACATTAATAAACAATGAACCACGGCACTCTGGAGCAAAGTATAAGGTTGGAGAAGTCGTTATTCAATTTAATCTGGCTTCGTGTGATTAAAAGCAACACGATCATCGACCCGACGCAGTTCCCCGTTGTTGTTGTTGTGAGCGCCGTAATGCCGTTGGGGAGCAAATCAGCTATGTAAACGGTGACGTCATGACGCAGCAGCGGCAGCACCAGTCGGGTGCTGGGCGGTGTGAACAGAGCGGGAGCAGAAAAGGGAAACCGGAGCTGAACCAGAAAAGCTCTAGCTCGGAGCTAGAAAGGGAAAAGCGCTGGTGTGAAAGCCGCATCAGTCTGACAGCAGAGGACTCTCCTCCACCTTGTTGAGAGCTCATGATATCCGTTAGCGCAGCTAGCTAGCACCAGATGCTAACAACAATACACGTAACCGGTGCGCGTGCTTTCTCCCTCGCTCGCTCGCGCCACACATACACACACTCCCGAGCTTGAATGACACACAGAGACCAATCGAGGGCATTAGTATGATCTGTATGAAAGTGTGAAGCGGCTGGGATGAGGATCAGCACCTCCAAATCTGAGGCCATGGTTCTCAGCAGGAAACCGATGGACTGTCCACTCCAAGTAGGGAATGAGTCCTTACCCCAAGTGAAGGAGTTCAAGTATCTCGGGGTCTTGTTCTCGAGTGAGGGAACAATGGAGCGTGAGATGGGCCGGAGAATCGGAGCAGCGGGAGCGGTACTGCAGTCGCTTTACCGCACCGTTGTGACGAAAAGGGAGCCGAGCCAGAAGGCAAAGCTCTCTGTCTTCCGGGCCATTTTCGTTCCTACCCTCACCTATGGTCATGAAGGATGGGTCATGACCGAAAGAACGAGATCGCGGATACAAGCGGCCGAGATGGGTTTTCTCCGCAGGGTGGCTGGTGTCTCCCTTAGGGATAAGGTGAGAAGTTCGGTCATCAGGGAGGGACTCGGAGTTGAGCCGCTCCTCCTTCGCGTCGAAAGGAGCCAGTTGAGGTGGTTCGGGCACCTAGTTAGGATGCCACCTGGGCGCCTCCCTAGGGAGGTGTTCCAGGCACGTCCAGCTGGGAAGAGACCAAGGGGTAGACCTAGGACCAGGTGGAGGGATTATATCTCTTCGCTGGCCTGGGAGCGCCTTGGGATCCCCCAGTCAGAGCTGGTTGATGTCGCCAGGGAAAAGAAAGTTTGGGGCTCTCTGCTGGAACTGCTACCCCCGCGACCCGACCACGGATAAGCGGGAGAAGATGGATGGATGGATGGATGGATGTATGAAAGTGGCCATGTCGGCAGGCCACATCATGTAGACAGCCAGTCACCCTCTGTGAGGCAGAGTCAGACCCACATTTGCGCAGCGTTGCGTTCACAATACATACATAAAAAAACTAAAATTCCTCAGGCCAGCAGGCCACTTAACAGGCCAGGCCATCGGGAAACCTCCCGGTCCTCCCGATGGCCAGTCCGGGCCTGCGCCACGGGACCCTGACCAAACGTCGCTCCTGGACGATTATGGAGTGAGAGTGTGTTGGACATTGCAGACGGCACTCTCAACGAATACTAGGCAGGTGATTGAATAAGGAATCTATCAATAAACACTCTTACCGCCGCCAGTCAGGAGGAACATTTTAGAGCAAAGCTTTCAGTGCCGGTCTTTTATAACAAGGAAATTCACCATTGTTGATGTTTTAGACAAACAGTCCTCTTTCGGTAATGCATCTCACATGCCTGTAGTTCCTCACAGGCATGGTGGATGTGGCTGGGTGGTCTCTAGCCGACCCAACACTTAAATGTAAGGCTCAAAACAGCTTTTTGTGCGATATGTTGATGATGGAAGAAACCAGCTGCCAGGCAATGATATGATATTTGATATTGATATTGATACAATGATATTTGATGGACAATAATCTCACTGACCGATCTGTCAGTCTTTCAGAAATAGGTGCTTTCAAAGTAAAAACGACATGAGCCCCAACATACTCACACATTTCCTCAAAATGGAAGATGCTTCAGGCTAATTATTGAGTTTGTACGTCAGTCTTTTTTCTTTCTTGATGCTCTTTTGCTTCTGCCTGGGGATGTGATCTCAGTGCGGGAGACCCATCTGTCTGTTAACCAGCCAGCATTAGCCCCATCCCCACGGGAAGGAAGACCCAGGGTCAGCCTGTGTTGGTGCATGGCACAAGACATTACGTAAAGGTCCCATTATGATCCATGGTGTTCTGCACTAGACTCTACACACAGGTTGCTATTTATAGCACAGAAGGCCAGAAGTGATGTATCGACTGTGGGCTGCTGTCACAGTCAGGCGGGTTATGGTGACACCAGCTCTCTTCTGAGTAACAGGCTGATTTGATTGGATTTTAGAAGTTGTAATGTTGATTTACATGGCAATAAATTAACTCTACAACCCATCTGCTGGTCATGGCAGACGATTCAGGCTGCAATATGTGGTCTATGATGTAATCGTCATACATTAGAATCAGCTCTGGCTAACACTCAGGGAGTCATATAAACAATACAATTATCTTAATACTGATTAAACCTTTAAGTTTACATGAGAAGCAGCTCACCACCGAAGCTAAACAGAGTAAGACAATTCCCCACCGGCATACACATTTGTATCAATGTGAGATCTAAAGAAAAAGGAAGTCCCACTCTGCCTTTAGACGATGATCCAACACCTACAGCTTTCATTACTCATGTATTATTAATGAATTCTTCAAAAATGATCATACACTTTTATTTCTTTAACACTTTGCAGAAAAAGTAATCCATATAGTGTCTTCCTAAAAACGATTAGAACCAGTTTCCAGTTATTAATGCAGACTGTTTTCACAATCCATGTTGGAAAACCATTTTCTCCATCACTGACCTCATGCAGTTATTGACAGCCTGCTCCAGGCATATGTGATCCTCTGAGAAAACACAGTCTGCAGACTCCGACTTTAATGACAAAGTCATTGTTCTGTCAGGGTAATGTATGAGTCCAACGTTCAGCTTTACCACCAATCTCGTGTGGCCTTAAAATATTGGACTACATTCCTGCTGCTACAAGTCTCGTTCTCAACACAGTTACTAGCTTAATGTTAGACTGTTAGTACATGACACTGGTGCAGGCAGCACAAAATGAAGAATGCACAAGCATTGAGCACCATTTGTTTAGCAAAGCAATAATCCCTTGTTCTGCAGTGTAGCCATAACGTTGGTTTACTGAATGCTCCACTGGGTGTTTGAGAGGTGGTTTGACAGGGATATTTGTGATTTCAAATGGTTGAACTAATTTACTAAATCAAATGGGTGCTTTTACTTTTAACACCATCTTTGAATCCAGTCTCAACATTGGGTTTCTGTGCCTCAAGTGTCTTTTTCAAGAGGACATACAGTAGGGCGCCATAACATATTTTCTAAATTGGTTTTCTTGGGGGGAAAAAATGTTGGGCTATGAGAGACCAAAACTTCCAATCTCTGAAATGCAGTACAGGAAAGTGGCGCAGGACTGTTAAACGTAGATTCTGTTTATTGAGACAAAAGTACAAACTTTGATTTTAATTTGTTTTACTATAGTCAGTTGCCAGGGAGGCTACTCCAACCTGCCTATAGTCTGCCTGACCCACATACACAATGACCTCAAGAGATCTCGTAAGGAAGCAGGTCTGACGCTCTCACCAGTGACGGACATATCTGACGTGTATCCTTTGTGTATGTAATCTCCATGTAAAACTGTGTATGTAATCTCCATGTAAAACTGTGTATGTAATCTCCATGTAAAACTGTGTATGTAATCTCCATGTAAAACTGTGTATGTAATCTCCATGTAAAACTGTGTATGTAATCTCCATGTAAAACTGTGTATGTAATCTCCATGTAAAACTGTATGTAATCTCCATGTAAAACTGTATGTAATCTCCATGTAAAACTGTGTATGTAATCTCCATGTAAAACTGTATGTAATCTCCATGTAAAACTGTGTATGTAATCTCCATGTAAAACTGTATGTAATCTCCATGTAAAACTGTGTATGTAAAACTCAACAGCAGAGTTTTACATTAATATAGAGTGGGCTCTGACTTTATTGTGTATATCAAGAGCTGGATGTATAACGTTGGTTTAATTAGTACGGGCTGTCTTTCTGTCCACATACAGTAGAGACCGTCTGTCTTATTGTCTAAATGTAGAACTTTATATATGGGAAAACTAGGACAGAACATATAATAAAAAGACAATATAGTATTTTATTTACAACATTTCAGAAACACAACGGTGGATAACTATAGGGAATCTGAACATTGATAGTTACATGTGAAGGACATGTCAATACTTCAAATGCCTCTTCCTCTGTGACACAAATGTTAACGCCCACATGACCTACACAGACGACCCGGAGGCAACGCTAAAACACAAATGTTATGGGCACACTGATTAGCCACTACCCAGACACACTGCTGGGTCATTGTTCAGCAATCTTTCCTGAAACTCAATCCATGCTGAGGCTTGTGGGTCAAATTAAACTGAGGATCCTGTAGGCGGGAGGTTGCGTAAAACGTGTGAGCAATGTAAAGGTTATCTAAAGGTGGGCTGGTAAATGAATTGAAGACAATACGTTTGTTCCAGGAAGCAGCATGCTAAGGCCCTTTTATCCTTCCAGACTGGTCTGAACGCCAAAACAGCAGAGCAGAAACTGTTATTGAGTAACCTTTATGTCAACTGCAGCAGGGTTTTGCTCTGAACATACGCACTATAAAAGCTCAATGTATATTGTACAGCATCTCCAATTGTGCAGCTGGAGGTTAAATATCTGGCTCATGGAAAACTAGACAGTCATTGGGAAGTTCAGAATAATACCAATACAATTTAAAGATATTGCTACTCCAACAATTTAACATGTATTATTAAATAAACATATAATAGTTTAAACACTATTGCTTTTAGAGGTGTTTGGACAACACCTTGTATGAACTTTTTTGTTAGAGGCATAGTGAATCCTTGTTTGGTTGATGGCAAAGGATCTCACTTTGACACCTGGATTTCAGTCAAAATGTCTCCCATTAACAAGATGAACTTTTTGTGACCTTAAGGAAACTATATATATAGAAAGAAGACATATTGAATCTCCATGTTATGTTTGGAGTTCCACAGGTTACTTGGTCCATTACTATTCATCGTTTACATGTTATCTCATATTAACTTCAGAATTACCACAATGTAAAGTACATGGATTATATTTATAAAACCTTTCGGACTAAACACTATCTTTCCCTTTCCTAGATTAAATACTGTGAGTGCCTAACAATGTTGTGTGTCATGCTAATTTGCTCTTTAGCATGTACTATATTGCAAAAGTGGGTAATTTTAGAATAAAAACAATTCATTGTAAACAGTAAACATTTTGCTTGTGTTTTCTGTTTAACATTTTTGCGATTTACATGTTTTCCCTATTATTATATTAAAAGATTGAATTTGTGTCGCATAACGTCTTTCTCAAAACAGTGTGTGCTATTGTTTAAGTGTACAGTACGGGTGTGATTTAAATTATGTATATTGTTACTAATATTTTATTTTATTGATTTGTTTTCTGATTCATTGATCAAATGAAATGACATCAAATACGTGCTATCTTTTTTAATTAACACTGTCTTGTCCAGTTGTCTTAAAAATCTGGATCTGCTTAAACTCCTTCTGGATCTATCTTCACTTTGTACATGTATATTTTTTTACACACTTATTTGGGTTGAAAAGCACTTAGTGTTTTTACAGCTTGAGATTGTAAAGGCCCCTGTGGGAGGGTTGTGATATTGGGCTATATAAATAAAATGGACTGGACTGGGCTCATGTGTTGATGCTGTGTCTCTACCCTCTGACTTCATTACTATTGATTGCTCTCAGGGAGGCCACCTAAGAATCTGAGCTCATTTCGATATGTGCACTCATCATGCATTTCTGTGGAAGAGAGAGTGGGCTAAGTATCGAAAATGTCATGACACTGTTTGGAATATCAATGATGGAAGAACACATTAGCCTCAAGCAGCTTTATTTCTAAACATAATTTCACAAAAGTTATGGTTTTTTATCCTTTGAGACATGACGATTTTGGTAAATGAAAATAAAAACGAGTAATTTCAAGCCCGAGTGGATCCTAGAGGCGAACAAACATTTAAAAATGCGCATTTCACCTCCTCCTCCCCTGTCCCTGAGGACATATGGCCATATTGTCGGAGGGGACTACAATAGACGTAAACAATGATTATTTTTTTTAAGCCTTTTTCTTGAAATCTGGACACTTACGCATCATCCGACATTTGCGTTGTCACTCAAAACTGTAGCCTAATGTCGACCTTAAATATAGCTTCGTTGATAGTAAACGTGGAGTTTTGGATTCCTATTTTCCAAAGATCTAAACCAGAGATTTCTGCACATTTTAATATTTTGTTCTCAGCGTAGGGTTTTTATAGGTATTTTATTATTGAATTCACACTCACTGTATGCATGCTGTGATTGCTAATGTACCTCATGTTTTGTGTCCCCAGGAAATAAGATGGGGAATAAAGAATTGGTTACAAAATGTCCTGTTCCATCTCCTGTCCCCCTTCATCATCTTCATCCTCTTCTCTTATTTGTCCCCATTTCTTATCTTTTCTGCTCTCGCTGTGCTCTACTCCCACCCTCTACTCGCTCTGTCTTCATCTTCCTCTTTTTCCCGCCTTCTCTTAGGGCATCCCACAGGTTGCTGCACTTACCGCCTGTCGCGTTGAATGCTAATGCTGTCGGTTGATGCGTGCCACTGTTGCCAGAGTAGAGATGGCTTTAAAGAATGAGGGAGGGAGGGGGGGAGTAGTAGAGGGAGACACACAGAAAAAGCAAGAGAGCAGAGGACCTAAGGGCTTTTTTATTTCAGGGCAGGGAGGGGGAAGGAATTGAGAGATTGAGGGAGGGATGTGACGTGAGCGAGCGGGAGTATGGAAACTGATCATTGCAGGCTGAGCACTGTTGGATAATTCTGCTCTCCCTCTTTCCCTCTCCCTCTTTCCCTCTCCCCCTCGCGCTCTCTCTTGCGCTCTCACTCTCTCACCACTATACATCCCTAGCGAAGCTGCTCTGACCAGAAAAACAAACACCATCCACATACTCATACTCTGACATGCAGCGGAGAGGACTGCTGCCTCTGTTCCCTCATCTCCTCTCTTTCACACACAGACACTCACCCTCTATCTAATTACAAACACCCACTTCTGCCCTGCAGTTGAAGGAGACCGAAAGAAGGATACGGCAGTAATGTGGCTGAGGAGCTTCATCTGAAAACATCTGCCTGGAGGACTCCTCCCTTCTCCTCTCTTGGTGGTCAACCCCAGCTCTGCAGCAGGTGAGCTTCATGTTGATACCACATCTCATTCATGTTGCTGTATGTCGCAGTGGCCACTACCTATTATATCTGAGCGGCATGGCATCAGTGATGTTTGAGCTTAGATCTTGTGTCAGTGTGGTGAACAGAGTATGGATCCACACTGAATATACTCACTGGATCACTGGAGGACAATGATCCGATGACATTTGTGGAAATGGGTTTGATTGTTGAATGGATGCCAGCAGAGTGTTTTGAGGATGCACTGCAGTTAGGCAACATTGGATAGAGAGAGAGGATCATTACAGTGCAGTGCATGGCAGGAGTACTAGAGTCATAGACATTTAAGATGAATACAAAGATTCTCTATCAGCTCCTTCTTTGGCTTTGTGTGTGAAACCTTGAAGACCATGCCGAGTGTTTTGTAGTTTCAGCTCCAGCTGCAGATCAAAGTTTATAGGAGGGAGGCTGATTCCTACGCACCCAGCGTGTTCACACACAATCAATGGTGGCTGCAAATTGTACTGAGTGTTGCTTATCCTTTTTACATTGTGTCAATATAATACTAATGTTGCCTTCTTATTTTGTATATATTTTGTTCATGCAATTATCCTTTCATAAAGGGGTATCATGTTGTACCATCAGGAAAGTCTTCACCCATGAATTAATAAACACACGCACTTGCATAAACACAGGCAAACAGACGTCCAAGCTAAATTAGACACATCTATAACTCATCAATGTAATTTATTTTCTCACACACATCCATCCACCTCACGAATGAACATGACTACTTGTTGATTCCTGGTTTCAGTATACCTTTTACACTGGAGATCACACACACGCACACGCACACACACACACACACACACACACACACACACACACACAACACACACACACACACACACACACACACACACACACACACACACACACACACACACACACACACACACACACACGCACACACGCACACACGCTTGACAGCTACACAAATAGTAAGGGAAAGCCTTGATGTTGTACTCATATGATGGGAGCTCCTCCTCCACAACAGCTAACACTTGATCCACGCTCCTGTATTGTGCATGATTCTGTTTTAAACAGTCGCTGCATTCCTGTTTTGGTTCTCCATAATGAATCAAACCTTGTTTAAATGGCTATAATGGTATTTTAATAGGAACACTGGCAGCTTCTAATTTACCTCTAGTCAAACACTACATATTGGACTCGGTTAAAAAATACAAGTAACAGCTGACAAACTGTTGATCATGTTGTCATCATAGCAACCATTCAAGCTGAGGGAACGTCATTTGAAAAGCAGCACCATTGTGATTATTTTCACACAAGGACCCTTCCTCTTACCTTCCACTTGCTGCCAACAATTCATAATGCTTCCCCCTGAAAACATCCGTTAAGCCGATGGTAGATTTGGGTTTTTACTTTGGGGTGGATCTTTTCTTCAGAAATGTCACCCACCTCACTCCCATATTCTTTGCATTCCTCTGAATCACAAATAATCTGTATACTATGCATATTCCAAGTGTTATAAAGCAACAATAACGTAGACCTTATGTATATGTTATGTACCTAGGTCAAATGTTCTCAGAAAGTTCCCATTATGTGATATGCCCTTTTCTGTTATTATTTGTTTCCATCCAAAAAATGGTCTCCATAAATGTTTAATTATGGTGAATTCTGTAGTCATCTGTTCTGCTTCACATAAAAGTCAATGCCTGAAATGTCCAATCGTTGCAACATCTATCAAAACATGGCGATCAAGAGACCAAAGCCCGTTTTGGCTCTTCTTTTGCCAAGCATTGAGATGACAGCTACAGACGGAGGCAGGGAACTGGGGAAAGTGTTTGGGAATTGAGGCAAAATGACATTTCGAAATAATTGTCTGTATTGATATATCTAGAGTTTTTTGGACCTTTTACAATATAGAAAAAACACAGCTTATTGCAAACAAGCTCCAATTCAGCCATATATAGATTAGTTGGGTGCATCTATTTGGTGAATTTACCGTTCTTTTTCATTTTCACAGCCATGAAGTAATAAGAGATTTGTTCCGCTGTTAATGGGCAATTATCTGATATTGTTTGTTTTCCAGAGTAAGACTCCCCGCTGTGTGTTGCTGCCCGGGGAATGCTCGACTGACGGACAGAAAAGGCCTGAACACGATGAGCAGCCAGGACAAATGGGTCACACTGACCCCAACTGAATTCGCCTTGCTGCAGGATTACACTCAGTGTGAGTAGGAGAGGGACTCTCTGTTTGTGCCTGGCTGTGATAAGGGCAGAATGTATTTTTCTAGGTGTCTCTTTGTACGTGTGATCATGTTCTGCTTGAATGTGTCATTTTACAGGTGTTATGATACTCAGGAAGCCATTACAGGTGCTCAGCTCCAAGTAATCCATTTCATCAACCAGTGTTTTTCTTATAATTTGTGGATCTCAGAACAAAGAGGAGAAGAAAAGGTTGATTTCAGGGATGTCTTTGACCACTTTTTAACTTCATTTATCACAAATTAAAAGAAGCCGTAACGGGCAATACCAATAACAGACCCTTCTATTTATCGTGCAGCATTAGTTGGTTACTATTGTAAGGAACATTTTTAACATATATAATAATTAACCTGTAACAATAAAAGATGAGAAGTGACCACTGTTAAGGCAGGCAACAGGTGCAACGTATTCCCTTCTTCATTAGAGAGCACTCCATAACAAATGGCACATATTCACTTCATCCGGTTGGGTTATTGGAAAGTTAGCATGATCCCAATTTCTGCCTTTATATCTCCACTAATCCTCCCTTTACATCGAGAGACATTAACGATAGCATCAATCCATCCAGTTAAAAAATATCAAGAGAATTTCTGTCTGCTTTAAAACTACATGACTCAATTCCCTGCTTAATCTCAACGTCCCTTCTTCTATTGATAAAATGTTGTCGTCGTAATTTCACACTGCATGTTCGTCATGCTAATGTAGGTAGCTCAAGCTGCTGAAGCATGTAATCTGTGTGGTACCGCCTTAGCTCTGAATGATTCATTCGCAACCCAACAAATGGCTCCCCTGCTCAGCAGACTGTGCTCTGGATGCCTGGAGTTTATGTTACGCTCCAAGATGTTGACACATTTCATCATTTGAAATGGTACCAGGGATGGAAAATATGACGATACCTAGCAGCCTAACTGTGGGATGTTGTGCACCACCCACACATAGTTTTGGACGGACTTTGAAAGTACAAGTCGGAGTAAATTGTTTTGCAGGAAGAAAAACAATGGAACTCACTTTCACCAGAAATGGTGTTGTTGGTGTTTAACTTTTATATATATAAGTGCTTTTTGTGCCAGGGTGTAGACACAGGGTGGAATATATTACAGCTATTTTCAGTGTCAAACATGATACCTTCGAGATTTCAACTACTGCACCAACTGGCTATAAATCTTAATAATTGATGCTCTTCACCTAAGACCTCTAGTTCCACTGTTTTCCTTGGTAATGACAATTCTTCGTTTTAAATGTACAATGCCTTGTCATACATTGTCAACATTGTTCCACATTCACAGTCTTCGAGAGCCAATCAGGCTCTGTTTTTTGTTTCTATGTTCTTACAATGTTTTGCTTTGTGGTGGCTAAGTAGTTTTTGGAATTAAACAAGTAAATGTTTCAGAGACATGAGGCTTAACAGAAGCGTGTAGTTGTGTTGGAATAAAAGGCAGGATGAAAAAAAGCACAGCAGTAACGGAGAACTAAAGAGTCTCGGTGTGGGTGCACGCCTGCGTGAAGGCGTGTGTGCACGCTAGAAAGATTTGGATAATCATGTTTCAACGAGCTCCGGGCAGCGCTTTGTGCACTGTGCAGCTAAAGGTTATAAAATATCCCATTCTCTGAGCAGCAACAATGGGCATCACATTGCTAGCCTCCCCTCTCATCTCGCCTCCTACTGAATGTCTCCCTTCGTTCTCATTAAAGTGAGCCGGGCCCACTTTCATAACATTTTAATAGCTGTGCACCGAATCAGACACCTGAGATCTATCTCACAACAGTTAGACTCTCTTTGTCTGATATAATTGCTAATGTGTGTATTATGTAGCCCAGTGCTGCTTCACAGAGGGAACATTCTTTTACTTCTAAAGATCTTCAGTGTGTTTTTAGAAACCTATGAGAAATGAGTCATGTCCTCTGACTAATGTATGCCACACAATGGTTTCATCTTTAGCCTGATTAAGAAAATACATTGTAATTCAGCTGTGGCTGGTGAATGTGACAGGCAATCGGTGGATACGTAATCACTCTGCTTCATAATGGGTCTGTGTAGACAGCGTGCTAATAAAGGTGGTCAATAATGATGACACACACAGTCCAATGCGAGGCAATTATATCTACTCACTGTTGGTAAAATGCATACTGAAAAAAATCAAAGGTCCAAAGCCATTAGTGCCTGCTAAGAGGAGCTCAAAAGCACATCTTAATGGGGGCAGAAAATCAGCTACTAATAATGCTTTGTAACTAATAGACCTTTAGCAACAGATGTATGGACAGTTTAATATAGTGAAATACATTATGTAACATTAATGATACACTTTTCCCAACTTTGACTGATTTTGAATATAAAATAATTAGGGATGCACGATATTGGTTTTTTGAAACCGATACCGATACCAATAACTTCCTGCTTCTCAAGACCGATACCGATAACAAAAAAATGTTTACGCCACTAATTATTTTAACGCGATTAACGCATGTGTATTTTTTTTCCTTGGCCGCCCCGTAGTTTCAGAGCGCATCGAGTTTAAAATACCATCTACAAGCTGATGCTGACAGCCCCGCTCCTGCCGCCCGCTTGTGGCAGACCACACTTCCACGCTCACCGGCAGGCACCGACTGGCCATCTGGAGGACCGGGAGGGTGTGTACGTATGTGTGGCCCGAGCGAGCGAGAGAGAGACCTTACGTGCATTGTTGTTGTTAGCATCTGGTGCTAGCTAGCTGCGCTAACGGATATAAGGAGCTGTTTAAATGAAAACAGAGGAGCGACATTTCGCCACAACTGCGCCGAGCACTTGACTTTATGCAGGAAGCCAGACAGTGGGACATTGTACGAAAAGTCAGCACACTCAGCACGGATAGTGCGCAACATGATTGCAGCGTCCAGGCAGCTCCGGTTCGAGCATATGCCTTGAGTTGCACATAGCTCCAACGCCCATACCACCGACGACATGTTTGTTTACTGTCCTGGCTTCACGGCCGCACACTATTTACGTCACAGCCAGGCATGAGTTAGGGAGCGCTGGATTTGTGAAGAACTCCCCTCTTCCTAAACCACTAATACCACAGTACTGGCAAAACGGGAGGAGCCGAGTGAAAAACAAGCGCCCCTCATCCCAATCCACCCACACCGCAGTATTTTTTTCTTTTTTTTTACCCAAAAAAAATATATTGTATATTATCGGGGCTATTAATACTGTTATCGGGTTTATCGGGATGACGTCATAATTCCTATTATCGGACCGATAATTATATCGGGCCGATAATTATCGTGCATCCCTAAAAATAATCAGCAACTACAATACACTTTCCTTTTTTACCTGCTAGGTTAAATCCAAATGCACCAGCTAATTACCAATCAGTGACACGCTTTGCTGTTTAATGAACAGCAACTTTACATTAGGGTGTCCGGCTGCGTTATATACAGTAGATGATGATGTTTTGGAGTACAGTATCTGCGCGCAAAACTGCTGTTTTATCCACATTAGGAGCCAAAGATCTGCGTTTCCTTGTGCTAATTGAGCCTGTTCAGAGGGGAGAGAAAACAAAGCTAATATGAAGCACTTCTAAGTTCAAACAACAGCTTTGTGAAGGGTGAACCAGGCCCTAAACTGCATATGAAAATGTTACTTTTAATTAACTTGTTACATTTATAACCTGGTATCTGTGGTGCAGCAAATGGATTCAGCAGCAGGACTCCTAAAGTTTAAACACTCTGCAGTAATAGTAGTTATCACAGCAAATCCCTCAATGCTCAAGATATTTTGTTGTCTACTGAATGCTAAAACTGTATTTTTAAAACGGGTGAATTACATTTGCCATTTTGGTCACCTACCGGTCCAATTTTCATTAAATGTATAGGCTAGCATAAAGCAAGGATGAAAGTCAGAATCACGTGGCAGATGCACGCAATATTTTTCACTCGTGGTGGATAATAATGTTATTCTTGTGTAATGAGCCATCCTGCATGAGTACCTACAGTATGGCAGTTTTAGTATATTTTGATACCATTACTTTGGTTATTTTAATCTTGTATGCATTTGTACGCAGTTTGTTTTTTTACATTGTGTTATTGCTTTTTTAAAAATTAGGATTGAATATTTGTTCAAACTGTTTTTCCTAGGTGGAACTTGTTTAGCCTGCAAGCTAACATGTGCTGCTGACATGAGGTGACACAGTAGTCAACAGCATAAGGTACTTTTTTTCATATCTGACTCATGAGTGGGAGGGTGTAACGCAGACATTATGGTGCTGCATCGACACTAATTACCATGACCAGGTTTCAGCAGCTCTTCAAAGTGTTGACAAAGTCCAGACTGTACTGTGAATACATCTTTATTATTCAAATACAAACTCAACAATGAGAGAAGAAGCCAAACTTTGTAACAGAAATGTAACACAACACACAAATCACTACCATGTCCTCGTTTTTTCTGTCAGACTCCACCAAGAAGCTGAAGGATGTGCTGCAGGAGTTCCATGGAGATGGTGTGTTGGCAAAATACAATCCAGAGGAGGTACGTATGTACAGTTTATACTTTATGTACGCCTATCTGCATATTTCTAAACATTGAGAAATAACAATTGTAATAATAATAATAATAAATTCGATTTGTAAAGCACCTTTCATTGCTAACAGCAATCCCAAGGTGCTACAGGAGGCATACTAAAAACAAACAAAAGAAACAAAAGTTTAATCAAAAGCTTTTTAAAAAAGAAAGGTTTTTAGGCCTTTCTTGAAAACGTCATGTGTTATTTTGGCATAAATACGTTTGATTTTAAGAACATAGCTGGTAACAATTGTACATACAAATGTTTAACATTTCATATTTGTTTGATTATGTATATTTAAGGTTGGGAAAGAAAGTACCATAATCTCAATCCACAGTGATCGGTGCTTTTTACTCTTACAATTTTAATCCACTATGCATGGATTGATAATTGTTGCAAGACAGTTATTACCTCTTAATGTCGTGGCAGTTAATCCAGAGAACTACACGCTGTTTTTATCATGCCTTTTTAGGGTTTTCACATGCTTAGGTGTAAAATGGACATTTAGCACATTTTGATATGAAGCCATGCAGTTTTGTGATAACTGCATGAACCATAAACCTGTTGGGTTTCTTTCTTTCTACAATGCTGCGGATTTAGAAGCACGACATCCTCAGCCAGGTAACGCTCATCTTTCACCTCTCACTTTAAATTGTTGTTGTTGTGTTTGCTCATACTGTATGGTGTCACGCTTGATAACTCAACACTTTGTGACGGTGAAGAACAAAAACATGTTTTCAGAGAGCAATAAAGTTAACGGCATTCATAGAGAAATGCATTTATACACAGTAAACAAATGCAATCTTGTCTCCTACATAATTAGGTTCCCATATAACTTAAATACAATATTTAGTTTGGTTTAGAGGGAGACATGTGTGGTCCTTGGATTATGTTGTTTTAAAATGTGGTTAATGTTTATTGAAACAAAACTAAAATATTTGGTTGGTTTTGAAAAAAACATTATTTGGTTTTCATGTTGTAAGCCGGCATTTGGTGGACTTCCAGTGACTTTGACTAAAGAACGAGACTGTCAAAAATATGCTTTGAAATGTAATTCACAATGCAGTTTGGTTGTATGGGATTATCATTTTTAGGAGACATTACTGCTGTAATGTGTTTCTTGAATCGAAATGTGTTAAAACATTAACAACTCCTAGATTTAAACTATCAGCCAACCACATGGATGGGCAAAGCTGTACACCTAAATAAATGATAGGCAAGACCACAGAACATAAACTGCAAAAACATTGAAAGCACTCTAACCAATCTTCACCACCCACATCTACACTCTTTCTGAGTGCATACTTCTGTAACAAGAGTTTTGAAACTTTTAGCAAGTGATCGCAGACGCCAAAAAGTAAAACAGTTTCAACTGCAGCTCAGCTCACCATGACAATCAACATGCTCTATTTTTGTCATGTTTGTTTTTATAGGATATCGACTTTGAGGGCTTCAAGGTCTTCATGCAGACGTTCTTGGAGAGCGAACTCCCCGAAGAGTTTTGTCAACACCTCTTCATGACATTTAGCAACAAGGGTCCCAAACCCAGTCCCTCATCTTCTGACAAACCCAGAGTCTCTGGTGAGTGTTAAAGGAAGTATTTACCATAGCAAACCCTCAAGCTGTTGGTGTTTGGTTACTAATATTTAAATGAAATCATTGCAGCATTTGTGGCTAAAGTGCAACCAATGTGTCCCTTATTCCATAATGCTCTAACAGCATTTCCTTAGTGACTTTTTGGTGATGATTTATTTCTTTACTGTGTAACAGCCGCAACATTTTTTTGAATCTGTTTTTTGTGCCATCGGATAATTACAGATTTCCTGCCAAGTTCAGCTCGGTGGCACACAATGCAATTTGTTATGTTGCGGCTGCCAATTGTCTTGGCTACGGTTTCCTTTGTTTACAGTATTTACACTTATATTTGATTCTGCTGTGATAATGAGTTACTGATAATAGAGACAGCCTTCCCCTGCATTGACTCTAGAACATACTCCAAACACCCCATTGTGTCGGCCAATATCTCAATTCTGACCAGATATCACCTGTAATGTAATTTTTTCAATTCTTAGCATTCACTTTGATTCTTGGTTGTGTTTGAGGCTATTAAAGGAGCATCTTACACTGTCCAATGTCTGCCTATTGATAATGACATACAATTAGTGCTGATGTTACGAGTGTTTTTGCATGATGTGCAGATGATGACTAATCTAATCTCACAGGCACAGGATTTCTTGTTGAATAATTCTCAAATTCCTTATAAAAGACAGCAAACTAAAGCAAGTGGTAATACGGATGTTGCATGACCAAATGTCTGCTTAGGGTTAAACAGTTAACTGTCACCTGTGTCATGAAACTAAGGGGGAGGGGTGCAAGGAAATGTGTCAATAGATCTCACAATATTAAATGTTTCTTAACAGCACAATAAGCATTACATTATTACATTACATTGCATTTAGCTGACGCTTTTATCCAAAGCGACTTACAATAAGTGCGTTCGACCAACAAAATACAAACTTGAAGAAAACAGAATCATATAAGTACATCAGGTTTCATAGAGCCAAACATTTCAAGTGCTACTCAACTGGCTAAGCATGTGTTTCCATGATGCTGATAACTGCTGTAATCAGCTACAGATGAGGATGTATTGTGTACAACTGTTATCATTAATGTATGTTAATGTCCAACAAAACGCACAGATGCAGTAATTGAAATAATAAAATTGCTTTTTGGTGTGCATTTACCCCAAGCTTACAGCAGCAGGATCAAAAGCAGCATTTACCGTTCAGTTGATGGAATTGGAGAAGATTCTCCCTGGGGATTGAACAGTACATTAGCACATAAGGTTGCTACAGTTCAGCTGAACATTTGTAGCAGGGGATTTCTACTCTGGCATTATTTCAAACCTAAAAACAAATTGCTGACATTTTATAAAATCAGTGTTTGACCTGCAGTGTAGCGATGAATATACTAGCATCAGTTAAGCATTATAAAGAGATCAATGAAGGACAATTAAACCTAATAAATCATCCTTGGCATGCATATTCTGAAATAATTAATAACACAACAGGTACATCTGATAAAACATTTTTAATTCCTTTAATACATAAAGGTTTTTTGTTTCAGAGATAAAACCTGCGTGTCACTTCTATTTCTATATCTTACATAATGTAATACAAGATATCTGCATATATTCATGATGGGTAAATATTCAGCACATTGGATGTAAATCTCACACATTTTTTATATCAACAGAAAATGAAATTAATGTAGACTCGGCACATCACCTAACATGATTTGTATTATTTGCATTTTTTATTTAATGCACATTGTTTTCCCCTACCTCCCAGAGCATGTGCTGAGCTGAGTCAGTGCATCCTGCTGTGAATGTGTTTATTAGGCCGTATTGATCTAGTTTGAACAGGAAGTCCTCACACCATGGAGCCCAGATCCTCATCTGAGTTCAGATGGGAGAACTAACATGTCCCGTCTACCATAAACTGCTCAGTCTGCACACAGGAGTCTTCTTTTTACAACGTTAACAAGAGGTTTATTTCCCAATAAAAGCACTTTAGAAGCAAACAGCATAATAACTTATTTTATGGCTGCTGTAGCTGTGTATATACACTGACTGTAAGAAAATGTTACCATAGCTGCTTGTATTAAATATGTCCTTTCAGTCATTACCCAAAACACATGACCATAGTGAGTACTGGAAAGTAGACTAGTAAATGGAAAACTTTTCCCTTAGGCTGAATGCTCCTCTCTCCCATAACAGTCCACTGTAATCTCAATTGATACCTGCTTTTATGGGAAAAAGCTATTTCAAATGCACTCAAAACTACTAAGAAATAACAGTGGCCTTCTTATTGTCATAGTCCTGCCAACCATTTCTAGAATATGTTCAATTCACTACATACTTTGGGTATTATGGCCTGGAACACACCGACCAGTTCTCATTTCTAACTCGCCAAATCAGACTTTTCAAAGCTTTCAAAAACTCCTAGTTTCCTAATTGGAATTCTTGCAAAACTGTTAATGAGACCGATATTTAGTCGTTAGAAAGGGATAATTACCCTAAATCCCAGCTAGGCATTCCAAGTTAATATTAAAGCGTGTTAATGATGTCAATGTGGGCTGATGATTTTGCACATCAGCATGTAGACTAGAGTCAAAGCTAACCTGTTTGTGAGAAAGAGAAAAAATAAATTTGTGCGCAGCATTTGTACCCCGGAGAAGTTGCTCATAACGGCGAGATGAGCATGTATGTACATTTCTCATTTTTCTTTTCAGTGTGTATTTCTATTTTGCACACCTGTTTGCCATTGCTAATGACTATACTTACTGTGTTTCCATATTTAAGCCTTGGGCCTGTTGCATATTTTATGAACCCGATGAAGCAATTACTCTCATCAGTGGTATTAAATACCAACACAACACAAATGCCTCTTTCTACCGTGTGTTGCTCATGCAAATGAGACAACACAGTTTTTTATATACCACAAAGAAAAACTAGTGACGTAAGTGCCAATAAAAAAGCTGGATGCAGTTTAAAGCTAGGACCTTTAGTAGATAGCTGATTAGCCGGTTATGTCAGTTTACCAGAGTAGGGAATCAATAGGAATAGCAGCGTTAATAATCATGTATTGATCATTACTGTTTGAACACAATGAGATCAGGTTGAAAAACGGTAGTACAGTTTTATAATCCAGCCCTGATTTAAAAACAAAGACTAAAACTGGATTGTTTGTTCGCCTTTTGTGAACTGGACACCCACCATTGATCAATCTCACTGTATGACTAATGTGGTGCCAGGATGTTGTTGGGCTAACATTAGAAGCATTGTGGAGGATGTTTTGACCTTTCATATCCGTCTCCCTGCAGGGCTGAAGCTGATGAAAGGCAGCTCAACCCCTCTGAAGACAGTCACACTGCCACAGCCTCTGGATACGGTGCAGCTGAAGGACATCGTGTGTTACCTCTCGTTGCTGGAGGGCGGGCGTCCTGAGGACAAGCTGGAGTGTGAGTGTCCCCCCACATCACAAGGCTTTTGGCTCCTATGCCTTTATACATTGAGAATCTAGAAAGTCAGTGTTGTATCGTCAAGTACAAAAATCCAGGTTTATGAACTGCAGAGATAAAACACTTGGAGCTGAATAGAAAAACCACACACTATAAGGGCAGGAGTAATGTCACTGGTTGAGAGCAGTAAGGTCAGACTGAAGTCCAGTGAGAAAGACAAAGGGCAAGAGAGGACAAACCATGAATCTTTGCTCTGTTGCATTGTAGAAAAATGCTACCATATATTCAGAACATTTGGTGGTATTGGTATAAAAACAAGCAATCAATGGTGTCACAAAGGGTTTTGAAAATGGCAGTAATTATGTTTTTTTTCAGATTTTAGGGACAAAACTCATTAATTGGATTGAGGAAATAATCGAGTGATAAATTACAATTCACAATTTTACACAAAGCTAAAGTCCTTTTATAGAAAAATAATGAATGTGGTGGAGTCTATTCTGTTTTGAACTGGGCATACTGAGTGTGTTATAGTTGCTTATACCATGGCCACAAATCAAAGGAAAGTAAGTTTGGCTTTGTTCTTTTTTCAAAGTTTATGTTCAGTCAATGTAACTCATGGTTGGTTTGGTCTGATCTGCTAATGCAGCATCCAGCAGAACTACAGTTGCTATGGTTACATGCTGTATGATATAACTTTCACAGTTAATGAAAACATCTGTTTAACTGTGTAATCTGTGTTACAATGGTGTAAAAGGGCATGCCAAACAGACACCTTTCACTATGGGTAGTAAGATATAAATAAATAGTTAACAATTATACATTTATGTCAATCAATTAATTAACACATCGTTTCAGCAGTACTTATATATACTGTCGGGTAGTTTATATATAACAAAATGTGTTTTTTCTTGAATCTTCATACATTATGTTTGCAAAAACTAGTATTTTAAGCTGGTAATTAATATTGTAGTAGAAATTGCAATATTTGCCTATGAGATCATGGAAAGAAAAGACTCAAGTTAAATGTGTATATAAGTACCTCACTTAGAGTACTTTTCACCGCTGAAAATGACTATCACGTTACATGTAAGCCTGGATAAGCTTATAGCCATCCCTCTTTGCTTTCAAAGTCTATAAAGCTTTGGTCCCAAATAAATAAAACCACTGGTTTGAAAAAACAAAAACGACTACCTTGTCCAGGTGCTGAGAATTATATCTCAACACTTCTTAATCACACATTGGACTGGCTCGGGTACAAAAGATTGAAACGACATCAATTAATCAGAAAATCCCCAAAATAATAATATTTATCAAGTGTATTGTCTAAATGTACCTTGGTCCTCAGCTGTGTTTAACTCAAACATTGAATAATTTTCTTTCTCATCTTGAGTTGTGAGAAATGCTCATCCTTACAACTACTGTCTGTGAGGTCAACATGACATAAGAACATAAGCCTGGGAAAGCAGGGAACCCTGATAATACACAGTCATCTTATTTTGTACCAAACAGATATTTGATATTTTCTAAAAACAATCTACCTTGGGATTTTGTATTCATATTTATTTTCCAGTGAAATATTGTCCAGGTATCTTCTTCTACCTGTTTTCTGTCGTTGTGCATCTATTTGTGAGGTTATAAAGTCAGAGTTTCAGTCTCTGGTGTATTTTGTTGTGAGCAAATTCATGCATTCAAACTGGACCTTTCTTTGCCTTTCTTCCTCCTGTTGTTTTGTCTTACAACCAAATTTGGTTTCCTAATTTTTAATTACCACCATTTACACTTATCTTTATAACTTTCTTTGGAGACGATCATTGCAGCTCCCATTAAGTCTCCCTTCTCAATTGTTCCCACATCTTCCCACATCTCTTAATTGCATTTATCACAAGGTAACATCACTTAATTGGACATCAGACCTTTTTCTCTGCGTAGCTATAATTCTCATCCATTCCCTGAATTATTGAGTAGAGTAGCTCTCATTAAGCTCAAGGATGATTAAATAATTAAACTGATGCTGCCTGTGTGTTAGCACATCATGGATTTAACTATGGATGATGTCTTATTGAGCTCTTCTCCTGCCTGTATCCCTGCCTCTCTCAAACTCTGCGAACCCCACTATTGGTATTTTATCAGGTGGACAGCTCCATCTGCTGGTTAGTTTAAGAACTGCTCTGGTTTCAATGCATGTTGATCACTATCAGGATCATCTAAAATGAGCAGATTCTGGTAATCCAGCTCAGATGTCTGCATTGTTATGAACTTAAACAAATTAAAATATGTAATGTAACTTGTTCCCGTGCAGTTTCTCTTGTTTTCGGTACTGCACTTATAAACTGTAAATGAAACCATCTTTTGTCTCTTAAAAAAATCATAATTGTATTATTCTTATATTTAATAGAAATGATTGTATCCATGTAGAGAGACATATTTTTAAGTTAAATCAATATATATATATAGATTTAAGTGATTCCAATTAGTTTTTTCTTTCATGAGAGCCACAGAGAAAACTATTTTCTGCTTTTGTACTGTGGACAGAAGTAACAATTCTCATAATTTTTTACTAAACCCCCAAATGGTCACACCCACTCAGGAAACTGGCACTTAGCTCCTCGTTAGTGGCCTGACGAACCTCCATCTGACGTCAACTCCCTGTGGTGTTAGCCCCTCCCCCCCCTCTGCTGCACCTCGAGCACGTCAGGCAGGATGGGGTGGGGGGGTAAGAGCACCTCTTAGAGCAGACATTAGTATGGAAATGATCTGCGGCCAGGTCATGTTGTTGTTATTGTCTCAATTCTGTTACATAAAGACTTTGAGGGTGTTAACGCATCACTGTGATGTAAAAAGATAGAGCCAATCACAGCTGAGATGTGGGAGCTGTCTGTTTCCATGGAGACACTTTTGAGTGGCAATTGGGAGACACTTAAAGTTTCAGTATAAGGATGTTTTGTATTTACCTGCAGTGAAGTGCCGAGAGGGAAAAAAGAGCAGTTTTATGGAGCAGTGAATTCTGTGTTTCTCCTGCCTATAACTGCTCTGTTCACTAACCCTCAGGGTGTAGAGCACAGGCTGTGTATGCTGCAGATTGACATTTTGTTTTTTGTCTCCACAGTTATGTTTCGCCTCTATGACACTGATGGAAATGGCTCTTTGGACAGCTCGGTAAATAAGAACAACTTTCACTGGGATTAATTAAAAAAAAGAAGCTTAATTGAACCTGATATTACCCCTGTATTTAATGATCAAGTCTAATGAGTTGTATTTCAATGTCTGCTCTCAAGACACAAAGAACAGTTATGACAGGATACACTCTCCTGTCAATTATTATCGCTTTGTGCAGATTATATTCTAGATAAAACAATAACAAATATGGAATCACAACTTCTTCACAAACAGTTAGTTTCCCTCTTAAAATACTTCCGACAACATACATTACAAATGTGCAGATAATTATTATGTTGATTGATAAATAATCAATTAAAGGTGGGGTAGGTAATTTTGGAGAAAGCAGCTCAAGTGCGCTAGAATGTGAAAATACACAGCCGGAAAAAATCTGCCACTTCCTTACAGAGCCCCTCCTCCAACACACACGAACGCACACATGACCAATGAGGGCACGAGGTAAGTTTGTGCCCCGATGGAAGGCTGACAGGCAGGTAGGCCATCCAGTTCTCATTCATAACACTCCGTTCGATGTCTCACTATGGGATGCGCCTCAACGCGTATGCAAACAGAAGCATCAATCTCATTACGCCAATCCTGATTGGCTGGTGATCTTGACGTCTACGTCAGGGAATCCACCCACCCTTTAAGTAGCTTGCGCTAAATCGCAGCGTCATTCAAAACACCTCTTCTCGCTTCAGAGCACATCTCGAATATCAGTAGCCGGGCTAGCTTAACGGTCCACAGACTGAACCCAAGCTAACATTCGGTGGACGGGCGCTTGCCGGTTACTTTTTTGCTTTGCAGAAGAATTGAACAAATATTAACACACCAGTTAATATTGTAATCTGCCCCGCCGTTTTTTCTTTCGAAATAACGGTAAGGTTGGATTTTTTCTTCAAACAGTAATATTTCCTGCTAGTTTATCCCTCCGCGCCGACACCACGGCGGGCGGGGACGGACTCTTCTCTCCCTCACACCAGAGGAGACGGAGATAAGAAAGATATTAACACACCAGTTAATATTTTTTAAAGAAAAATCTACCCCGTCGTTTTTTCCTTTCGGAATAACGATAAGGTTGGATTTTTTTCGGTAACATACCTGTTACTAGCTTGTCCCTCCGCGCCGACACCCCGGCAAACGAGGATGGACCCTTCTCTCCCTCACACCAGAGGAGTCGGAGGCTCTGCTCTGCGGCTGCGGGTTTAGGATCTCGGGCACGGACTCACACCAGGTCTGCTCGTCCTGCCTTAGGCTGGAACATGCCCAGGAAGCTATCGATACCCCCGGTTCGTGCGGACATTGTGCCCGTTTCACCAAGCTAGCCTGTCGGGACGGGACCCCTTCATGTCCGTTGATTCGCCGACCGGCAATCGGGACATGGTGGCGACCTCCGCGGAGATTGAGCCCGGCGCTGTGTCAGGCTGGGGCTCAACAACGGTGGTAGCCGCGGAATCGGAGCCCCGCGCCGTGTCAGGCTGGGGCCCGGTGGCGGCAAGAGCCGCGAGAGCGGAGCCCCGTGCTGTGTCAAGCTGGGGCTCCCAACTGGACCTCACCGTGGTTCCACCCGCGGAGGATGTCCTACAGCTGGATTATATGGAGGAGGATGAAGAGGATGCCTCTGAGTTCCTCTTGTCCGACTCGGATGAGCACGAAGATGACATCTTCGTTTCATCTGCCCAGGCTGCCGAGCCGGAGGCGATGTCAGCTTCCCCGGGCGAAAGCACACCAGCTTCGCCCTGCCTCAGTATGGACTTGCAGGCCGTGTGCCAACGCGCTGCGTCCAGGCTGGACATCCCCTGGCCTGAAGTGGCCAAGGAGACCTGCAGATCTCGCTATGTGGGGAAGAACTTGCCCCAAGCAGCGAGGATGAGGAAGCAGCTTCTCCCAGTCTTTCCAGAGATGCTGGACGAGGTGTCGGTCTCGTGGAGAGACCGCCCTTTCAGCAACAAGGCCCCAATCCAGGGTGCCTCCTCTTTGGACTGTGTCGGAAAGGAGAAGCTCGGCCTGCTCCGCATGCCGCCCATGGAACCGCTGATGGCAGCCCACCTCCAACCGCGGCTGGCTTCGGCACCGAGCAGGAACCCCACGCTACCGGCAAAGGCAGACCGCTTCCAGTCAGCAATGACCGAACGAACCGATAAAGCCGCAGCTTAGTCCGCCAGGGCGCTCAACGTCTCCTCGCTGCTGACCGCCTACCAGGCGGAGCTCTGCGAGGACATGACGATCAAACCTGAGCCTGCCGTGTGGGACGAGATCGCAGCGATCACGGACATTTGCCTCCGTGTGCAGCGCTGTGCAGTCCAAGCCACGGGCAAAGCACTGGGGATAATGGTGGTACAGGAGAGAGCCAGGTGGCTTACCCTAACAAACCTTCCAGACCGGGAAAAAGAGGACGTCTTGGACATGCCTATTGTTCCCGAGGGCATATTTGGCTCCGCTCTAGCTTCGATGCAGCAGCGGTGTGAATCCAAAAAGAAGGAGGATGAGGCTCTCCAGCTTTGTCTTCCCCGAAGGGTCCAGCCGCCGCCTTCAACGGCCCCGTGGCAGTCCTTCGCTCAGGCTGCCTCACGTCCTGCCCGTTTCAAGATCCCGAAACAGCAGAGGCCACAGCCCGCCCCGGGTCTCCAGCCCAGACACGAGGCGAGGGCGAGCTGGCCAAGAAAGTCTCCGGTTCCGGCAGCAGCCGCTCAGGCACAGTCGGCCCAGACTTTCAGCCACCAGACGAGGAAGAAGAAGAGGGAGCGGCCTGACAGCCTCCTCTCCGCTCCTCGATAAAGGAGCTGGAAGTTCCCTGTTCTCCAGCTCCAGAACACGTTCCAGTGTTAGATGCTCATGTGTTTCCGGGGTGCAACCATGCCCCCATCTTCCCGCCGCCTCGAGTGATGTCAGAACATCATCCTCAAGTTCGCGCCATGAGGGAAATGGACTTAACATCAACGACAGCAAGCTCCGCTGCTCGTTTAAGTCACACAAACACATGTCATCACTATTGTCTTTTAATAAATCATTTTCCACTGTCGTTTCCAGGCTTAAAGCCAAGGGCGCAGTCAATAAAAATGAAAAGAAAGACAATAAAAACAATAAACAGTCTGACGTCTACCCCCCTTCTAAGAGTGGCTGCTACCTCTCTCAGAAGGCGGACGATGGACGGGGCTGTGAAGGCATCACCGCCACGCGCATGGGCAGTGTCGACCGGGGTTGTCAACCTGGGGTACCATCGTGTTCAGACACTAGAGGGCCCCATAACACAACAAATAAAGACACAGAGGGCAGACGACAGAGATGTGACATCTCCACTCGCTTTGAGAAGCGAAAAGTGGAGGATGCTCACAGATTCTGCTTGGGTTTTCAAGACAATAACACGGGGTTACAGACTCCAATTCGCTGTCACCCCCGCCCTCACTTTTCGGGAATTCTGCATTCGCAAGCCCGGGGAGAGTCGGCCCATATTCTAGAGCAAGAGATCCTCTCGCTACTAGACAAGAAGGCTATATCTATAATACCCGCCGAACAGAGTCAGAGCGGCTTTTATTCCAAGTATTTCCTCGTTCCCAAACGGGGAGGGAACGGGATTCGGCCTATATTAGATTTGAGGGCTCTGAACAAATATCTCAAAAGATACAAATTCAGAATGCTCACTCACACATCTCTGTTGCGTCTCGTGCGCCAAAACGACTGGTTCACATCAGTCGACCTGAAAGATGCGTATTTCCACATCCCAGTATATTACCCACACAGGAAATATCTGAGGTTCGCCTTTCAGGGTGTCTGTTACGAGTACAGAGTACTTCCCTTCGGTCTGTCTCTCAGCCCACGAGTGTTTGTACGGTGTACGGAAGCCGCGATAGCCCCGTTAAGACAACAGGGTATTCGCCTGGCAACTTATCTGGACGATTGGCTCGCACAGTCGGAGCAAGAGGCTATTACGCAGACGAATGTCCTCGTAAAACAACTGCTCGACCTGGGTTTCGTAATAAACAGAAAAGAGCATGTTGTCCCCAGCCCAGACTGTACTCTTCCTGGGCCTACGCCTGAATTCGGTGCCCTTTACAGCCCGCCTGTCAGCAGAGAGTGTGAAAGCCTTCAGGGCTTGCCTCGCTCATTTCCAGCCATGCACGCAAATATGTTCTCTTCAGATCATGTCTGCGGTTACTGGGGCTCATGGCGTCAGCCATCCTGGTGGTACGACTGGGACGCTTACACATGAGGGAGTATCAGCGCTGGGTAGCTGCCCTCAGACTGGACCCCGTGCGTCATGGCGCGCGGAGAGTGATGGTCACTATGAAATGCGTAATGGCACTGCGCCACTGGCTGCACCCGACTTTTCTAGTACGGGGCTTGCCTATGGGTGCTGTCCTATTGCGGAAGGTGGTCACCACAGACGCATGTCTGACGGGCTGGGGGGGTATATACGAAGGTCGACCTGTGAGGGGTCTCTGGACCTCCAACGGTCACACATAAATTATCTGGAGCTTTTAGCGGTGTTCCTCACCCTGAAACGCTTTCTGCCTTTTCTCAGAGGACATCATGTCCTCGTGAGGACAGACAACACGACCACAATATCGTATATAAACCGCCAAGGGGGTTTGCGTTCTCTCCAGTTACACATGCTGGCACGCAAACTGATCTTATGGAGCTGCGGACGTCTCCTCTCTCTGAGAGCGACGCACGTACCAGGAGTGATGAACCTCGGGGCAGATCTGCTGTCCAGAGGTGCACCACTATATGCAGACTGGACTCTACATCCAATGATTGTGAGTTAGCTGTGGGTGCGTTACGGCCGGGCCGCGGTGGATCTGTTCGCATCAAAAGAAAACGCTCAATGTCAGCTGTTCTTTTCAATGCGCGATTTAAACGCACCGTTAGGCGTGGACGCGCTCCCGCACGCTTGGCCTCCGGTCCTTCTGTACGCGTTCCCACCCCTGGCTCTGATACCCCCAACTCTGGCCAGAGTGAGAGAACAATGCCACACACTGATCCTAATAGCTCCGCACTGGCCTGCAATGTACTGGCTGGCGGAGATATATCAGCTGCTGTGCGGGCAGCCGTGGCAGCTCCCGCTACGCAGGGACATACTGTCTCAGGCGGGGGGGACGATTTTTCACCCACACCCAGAGCGCTTGGCACTATGGGCCTGGCCCGTGAGTGGTATAACCTGAATACAGTGGGACTCCCTCAGAAGGTGATAAACACTATTCAGAGTGCAAGAGCTTCCTCCACCAGGTCCCTCTATGACTGTAAGTGGAGGGTGTTTGAGGAGTGGTGCCTTCAAAAAGGACACATCTCTTTTCAATGTCCTGTCGGGGTGATTCTATCATTTCTACAGGACCTGATTTGATAAACACAGAGCTTTCTCTACGATCAAAGTGTACCTGGCTGCTATTGCTGCATGCCATGTGGGCTTTGAGGGAAAGACGGCTAGCCAACATCCCTTGGTCTGCCGTTTTATGAAAGGGGCTCGCAGGCTCCTCCCTGTTTCCAGGTCACTGGTGCCCTTATGGGACTTGGCAGTGGTTTTAGATGGGCTCACTCGACCTCCATTTGAACCCCTGGAAGAAGCTGACATGAAACACCTGTCACTGAAGACAGTGTTGTTACTGGCTCTGGCATCTGCCAAGCGAGTCAGTGACATTCATGCGCTCTCTGTACATCCTTCATGCACTCAGTTTGCCCCGGGGCAAACGAGAGTGTTGCTGAAGCCCAACCCTGCCTTTGTACCTAAGGTGGTTGGCTCATGTACCCCCATTAACATTGAGGCATTTCCTCCGCCACTGTGTTCCTCTGAGGAACAGCGGCTGAATTTGCTGTGCCCAGTCCGTGCTTTACGCACCTATATGGACAGGTCAAGAGAGTTTCGATGCAATGACCAACTCTTTGTATCCTGGGCTAACCCTCATAAGGGCAAGCCCGTTACCAGGCAACGGCTCTCCCACTGGATTGTGGAAGTGATTGCTCTGGCTTATACGAGTCAGGGTTTGCAGGCACCAACGGGCCTGCGTGCTCATTCTACTCGTGGACTGGCTACATCCTGGGCTTTGTTCAAGGGTGTTTCCATCCAAGACATTTGTGCAGCAGCGAGCTGGTCCTCACCGCTCACTTTTGTCCGCTTTTACAGGCTAGATGTCTCTGCTCCAAGTGTGGCCCGTGCAGTGCTGGGCCCCGTGTTGAGACAGAGTTCTGCCTGTTAAGTTCTAGTTGTTTTGGTGATTTTCGAGATAAGCCTGTCTAGCAATACGGGAGTTTCAATATCCCATAGTGAGACATCGAACGGAGTGTTATGAATGAGAACTATAGGTTACTTACGTAACCCCAGTTCTCAGAGTAACATGAAGTGAGATGTCTCACCAGACGGCCCTTCTTGCTAAGGCAAAGCGAGAAGAGGTGCTTATTTTGAATGACGCTGCGACGTAGCGCAAGCTACTTAAAGGGTGGGTGGATTCCCTGACGTAGACGTCAAGATCACCAGCCAATCAGGATTGGCGTAATGAGATTGATGCTTTTGTTTGCATACGCATTGAGGCGCATCCCATAGTGAGACATCTCACCTCATGTTAATCTGAGAACTGGGGTTACGTAAGTAACCTATAGTTATTTTAGCCGGGCCGGCTAAAATGATTGGTCGTGCTTTTACTACGGCTTCCACAGATGACATTTTTTTTAATGGATTTTTTGTCAAAGCACTTCAGATATTCATTGCTATCGGGATGTTAAGAGCATTCCATGGAATATAACAAAAAGTGTATCTCGAGCCGGTTTCTCAAACGTACCTACCCCACCTTTTAAGAGTCATTTTGTGTTCAAGGGTTTGCGTTCCTTAAGAACATTATAATTGTTGAATGTTAATGATTTGAAACTGATAAACAAGATGCATAAAAATATACAAACAAAAAATACATGAGCACTTTTGGTGATAATAATAATAATAATAATGGGCAATCATTTACTTAAGTGCTGTATGTCGGCACAATGTTGAGGTACTTTACTTAAGTGTGTCAATTTGAAGCCACTTTATTTCTGCTTAGCTACAAATAAGTGAAAAATATGGTACTTTTCACTTCACTGCATTTATATCAAGATAACATTAAATTAGTATTGTATACTCTATTATTGATTCAATTACTCATACTGTTTATAAACCATTAACCATGACAACATTAAAATGCTGCTCATTCATTAAATTTCAAATAACTCCAGTATATAGAGTTCATAATGTGGACATTTTGCATAATGAGTACTTGTATATTAGATGCTTAAGTTGTCTTTCTACTCTATGTACTTGTTAGTACTTGAGGGGTAAATAATACTATTACAAACGCACAAACCGTTTGCTACCATTCTCTACATTTTATACTTCAACACATGTTTAGGAATATGACATAAAAACAAATATCCAAGAGAAAAGTTGTGAATGAAAGCGCACCAGTGCTTTTGTGTACAAGTATAGAAAGTGCATAGAATGGATTGGTGGGTTAACTAGGAGGGAGAAAGGGTGGGGAGAGGTTTTGTAATGTACTCTATTATTAGTATCCCATTATAAGCTGGTATAGGGAGTGTAGAGAAAAGAGGACAGAGAGCGCTCAGAAATATTCATTGTGTGTGACCCAGATGTTAAAGATAATACACATAATAATAATAATACCATTTTGTTTTTTAACATCTTAAAGAGGTCCAAGTGCATCATGGTGATTTATTATCCCAATATCAAACCCACCCCCCCCCTTAAAAAGTAACCATTGTAATTAAACCGTCAGACTCGGAGCTCTTCCCACGCTGCCTTTGTTTTTCTCTGAACAACTCTTCTGTTTTGTGAGAATGACGTTCCTAACCTACTATTACACACTGTTCATCAGTCTATTCACGCCAAAGACATTAAAGGACATCAACGTGTAAGGCTGCAATATACAGAAAGGTAAATACAGTATTTTTGTGCCTGTAATTGACTGTCTGTGGTCTCGCCGCAGGAGCTGGAGCACATTATCTCCCAGATGATGCATGTAGCCGAGTACCTGGAGTGGGACGTGACTGAGCTGAAACCAGTAAGAGACATATTTCACCCAGTTAACAGAAATCAGTAATGATGGGAATTTGAATATAATATCCTGTCTGGCAAACCTCTTGGCTTGTAACCACACGCCTTCTCAACAATCTTAGACATGTTTCTTTCACAACAATGTGGCAGGACTTTAACACAAAGGATGTTACTGAACTTTATTTAAGAGCCGTTAAAATGAAAATGACAAGTGGGTATAGTATTGATATGCTCATTAAATGTAGTTTCCACAGAGTTTATTTCATCGCCATGTTATTTGAGACCAGATTACTCCAATATACAACGTGAAACTGTGAAAAATATTTGTTTTTTTAAAGGTCACCTATTATGCAAAATTCACTTTTGCCTGTCTCTTCTACATCAACATGTGTCCTGTCTGTGTAAAGAGATTCTGAAAGTTTCAGGAACAAAGCTTTGCTCACTTTTTGTCCTGATCCATTTTTATAAAAACCTGTCTGAAAATGAGCTGATCAGATTTTGGCCACTTTATGATGTCATAACGATTTTGGCTTGTGTAACCATTAGCCCCCCCCCCCCCCCCCCCCCCTTATCACCTGAATCTCCTCCTAGAGCACCATTGTGTTCTTTTTAACCAAATCTCTCTCAGAGGGGCGTGGGGAGGGGCTCCTTATTTTTCATCTTCTAAAGTAACAGACAGAGAATCAACACTTTGGAAACAGGCCTGAAACAGAGGGGATTATGGGATACTGCAATGATCTGTTTGGTATTTGGAGCCAAACACTTCAGAGACGTGTTTTGTATATATCTGAGACCTATAATATATGTATGAAAAACAGTATATTAGGGGACCTTTAATTCTGTCTTTGTGTTTACTGTAGATCCTGCAGGATATGATGTCGGAGATAGACTATGATCGCGATGGCACGGTGTCACTGGAGGAGTGGATCCAAGGAGGCATGACCACTATCCCACTGCTGGTTCTGCTGGGCCTGGAGACGGTGAGGCCACAGAGAGATAGGCTACAAGAAAAAAGGCTTAGAAAGGGCCTTTTGGATAAAAATTGGATCACCTTGAAATATTTGCTTCCAGTTTTGACACAGCTCTTTCTTCATCAGTTGAAATCTCATGTATTGTGAACCTGCTATTCAAATAGTTTCATTTTACAAAGTCAAAACATGTACAGCAGTTTTTATCTGTTGTATCCATTTTACAATAACCTAACAATATCAAAATGTTCATTTATTAAACTAACAGTCTACAGTCATGATGAAGAGTTGTATTTAGACACATCTGTGATTTGTGCTCAATGCTAACATCAGCAGGCGAACATGGTCCTCAAGTCTAGCGGTTTCCCAGCAAAGGCTGATATGAAATGTCGGTTTTTTGTTTGTTGGTATTTTACACATTTGACCTCATGGTGGGCCTGATTCATGGGTTCACCAAAGTTATCACAACTCATTCTGCCAGTGACCGGAGTCTGTTAACCACATTGTTGGCAATCCAAGCAAAAGATGTTGAGACATAACCCTGACAAATGACCAATCACCTTAAATGGTTAGTTGATATTTTAATTTCTGTACATACAAACTTATAATGACTTGACTCAAGGTGTTATTTAAGAACTGATACTTAAGAGTTTCCTTACACTGTTTGTGGGTCAACAACGACCTGGAGAAGTTAAGCTGATACAGTATTTGTTTGCATCCTAGAAGTGTATATTGCTCCGTTTCTATCAGTCTCTCCTCAGCTCTTGTTATACTCAACGTTTTTTCTACTATCATTTACAAAAAATAAAAAATACGCATCTGAAATGTTTTTTTTTCTTTATGCCCATGCTACTTCAAGCATCATCTAAAAGAGGTCAGGCGCAGTAAATGACAACACAAACACATTCATCATCATCATTAATTCATATTGTAAAACTCAAAAATGATTTAGTAACAGATGAAATAAACCCAGTGGTTTCCTGAGAACTTCCTTATTCACTGCTGCAGCGTGATCCTCAAACTGAGAGCGGTTCATATTTCTTCCACTAGATGGAACCATTTGACTGGCTTCAGCAGTCTTCCCTACCAATTGTCATTTTTTATGAATGAATAATACTGCAAAGGGAAGACAGCAAAACTTGTCCTGAGTCTTTACTGAAAGGATTAAATAAAAATAGAAAGCTAACTACAGCTAGTGATCAAATCTTAATGACAATTAAATCATTGAAATAACTAGGGAATGATTGTTCCACTAGAATGTGAAATGATAAATTGAATCCCTTAATTATTGAATCAATCATTTGTGATTCTGCTCCAGAATGTTAAAGATGACGGGCAACACGTGTGGAGGCTGAAGCACTTCAACAAGCCGGCTTACTGTAACCTGTGTCTCAACATGCTAATTGGACTGGGGAAGCAGGGACTCTGCTGCTCTTGTGAGTAATTCACTTACCATTAAGGGTTCGACAGATACATTGATTGGCACGGACAGAGAGAAATACATTACACTTGGCCCTTACTGTCTGTCCAGTGTTGTCTGTTGCAGTGCACTTAATATGGATGTTTCACTGTGATCAAATTTACTTCAAAAATTGCCATCTGATTTTTCACTTGGCCCTTTGAAAACAGAAGTAATTAAAATGAGGTTTACCAAGAACTTTAGTGTCACATGATGATTTAAAACTTGTTTCTAGTGCTTTCTCCAACACTATGAGCAGAAAAGGGGAAAAAGACAATTAGGGCACATTCAGACAGTCGTGTGAATAAAGCCTGCTTGTGTTTATAGTGGCTAAAGAAACACATCACTCAAACCTTGGTGTATATCATTTCAAACTGTATGAAAATGTGTTTTCCCCTCTGTTTTGTGTCTTTTCCTAGTTGAAAGTCTTACATTGCATTTCATTGTTCTCCTTTCTTCCCCAGTCTGCAAATACACAGTGCATGAGCGCTGTGTGGCTCGCGCTCCTCCGTCTTGCATCAAAACCTATGTCAAGTCCAAGAAAAACACAGAGGTGCGTCCAATTGGAGTGTTTACCAATCGGCACGCTTGGATCAGCGATGCTCCACAGGGCTTTGGATGAGGGCTTCTTTTCTTCTAATGGGAATTAAAACTCGATCTGCTACTTAGCATTTCTAATTACCAGGACAAGCATAGTTTAAAGACACAGATGGCATCATTTGTTTGGCCTTTCTGATTCTCTGCTGGGTTTTTTCTCTTTCCTTCTTCCTTGTTTTCTTTCCTTCTTGCTTTCTTTAATTGTTGTCACTTGTATACAACATCTTGTTTTTCTGCACCATGTTTCTTTTCTCACTCCTTCTGTCTCTCCCTCTTTCCGCAGGTAATGCATCATTTCTGGGTGGAAGGGAACTGCCCCACCAAGTGTGACAAGTGTCACAAAACCGTTAAGTGTTACCAGGGCCTGACTGGGCTCCACTGTGTGTGGTGTCAAATCACGGTAAGCCACCACCTGAGGAGAGGCAGCCACCTCCTCATTATATTCCCACTGCTTCTTGTTTTTTAGGGTTTTGTTTTAGCACCTCTGATACCTCACAAGTCATTCCACCAATTTACACCCAGAAAACACTTTGTTGCAAGTTAATAGAAAAATAGAAACTGAAGCATTGACACAAGTAATGCAAATAAATCCTGAGCATATATCTGAAAATGTACACATGTTTTGTTATTGACACACGTTTGCTGTTAATAACAACTGCCACCTCCTCCAGCTCCATAACAAGTGTGCCTCCCATGTGAAACCTGAGTGTGACTGCGGACCCCTGAAGGATCACATCCTGCCCCCGAATTCAATCTGCCCCGTCGTCCTGGTAAGACTTCTCTGCTCGCTGGTCAGCGGTCCCGTGGCAGAGAGAGGATAACCTTGTTTGACACTGTTGTTTTCTGAGGATGCAATCATCAACCTGGGTTCTCCCACTGAGCTCTGAAAGACGGATTTTACGAGATTATTTCCAAGATGTTTCAAATCCATTTCAGGGGAAAATATTGTAACCTACATTTCTCATTAAATATCTCTAAAACATAGATTATTCAATTTGTGTGGTCATTTTGACTGCTATTAATAGTTGCCAGCTGTAAAATAAAAAAGTTAAAATTATTTTTAAAACAGATAAAATTGCAGCTCCAATCAGGGCAACAGCCAAACTCTTCTTTAAAGGCTTGAACAAATCATCTTTGTAATTTATCGGATTCTATAAGATTAATTGAATTTATGCTAGTTGTATAGAAAGAGAGAAACAATCTCTGAATATCAACATCTGATAATGAACTAAACTAATAAAAATGACCTTTTGACCTTGTTTTGTATTTACATTTCAAAACGATGGTCTAAATGCTGTTGGAAAGTCTTATTTATTTTGCCATGAATTAATTTCAGTTGGAGATAGGATACATAATATATTAAATTTTTTATGACATCATAACATTGGAAACATCTTTTTGGATCCTCTCTGTTTGACCTTTGACCTCAGGAAAGGCAGTCGACGCTGAGGAAGGACTCCCGGTGCAGTCTGTCGAGCCGGGGGAAGATGCAGAGAGCCAACTCCGTCACTGTGGACGGCCAAGGACTGCAGGTGAGAGCTTTCTGCCCTCCGCTCTGTGTAGTGTTTTCACATTGACACAATTTATCTGCACCATACTGCAATACACATAGATGACTTTAATTGTATCTATCCTATATCGATCTAAATCTCCTTTTACATATTGATTTCAGCAAAAATAAGGTTTCACTGTGGTGGGAAAATATTTTGCCGATTTTAAATTAGTTACATACTTTTACAATTTTTCTAACTTTAAGATGTAATATATCAATTTATTTCCAGAGTTATTCTACAGCCTGGATGTATTTCTTTCAGATCATCACAAGACTATGCCTTTTGATCCCTTATTTAGTCATTTATATCGGAAGCAGAAGTAGTAAAATTAGTCACAACTTCAGTAGTTAGACATAAAAAGTAAATAATTTAACTTAAAATAGAGCAACGGGGAGCTTAACCGGTGCAAAGAAGGTCCTTGAGTCAAACATATCACAGCTGGTGTAATAAGGAAGAATTTGTTCCTAAAACAGTAAAAGCCTGTTCCACGGTTTGTCCCAAGACTAAACTGTGGAACCTTTACCAATATCTGATTGATCTGATATATCTGGGTGGATTTATTGTGAAGTTGCTGCTGCATGCTGCACCAGTTATAGCCCATCAGTCTGAACAATTATTTGAAGAAAGACATTTATTTGAAAATAGACAGACCCATATTGTTTTAACAATAACCTCTGCAGTTGGTCTTGGGACCTATGATGGGATGCTCTGCAGGCGCTGCTGGGACTCCGTATTAAACAGCAGAGCTCAGTCCGCTCCGGTCCTCTCTATTATCTGTCAGCAGCGGGCAGGCGATGGAAACCTGCCGCTGTCCGTGGCGACTGCTCGTCTACGTGTGGCTAGGAGAGAAATATGATGAATCATATCCCAGGCACATCCATCTATGCCTCTCTCTGGCTAACCAGCATAATAATCAAGATTATTATTTATAATTACAGGAAGTAATGGATCACTCTGGACTGGACAGGGAGCTCATTAATTCACCCTCGGCCTGCTGGGATAGCAGACAGGGGGAGTTAAGCGCTTAATCTGTGTCAGGGAGAGCACGGGGCGAGTTGTCGCAGACTAACTGCACGAGGAGCGATCCAAACAGGGCCGCTGGATTAGAGCTTGTTTATGTGGCGATTTGTGAGTTTGGCCTCCGGCACCGCAGGCTCTGTCTGTCCACAGTCTCACTACCGCTCAGAGAACCCCCCCCCCCCCCCCCCACGTGACACCAGACAAACTGCCCTGCCAATTAGGAAGCAGTGACAGATAACTACTAAGACTGAATTGTGAATCATGATTTATTAGGTTGAGAGTATTGATTAGCTGAGAGAAAGATGGGTTGTTTTACTGTACTGTATATCCATGGCTGTCTGCTTAAACCTGATACCTGGCATCTCATATTACCTGCCTTCATAACCTCTAAGAAATTATTTGCAGAAAATGTGCAATATCAACAAACGGCAGTAAGAAAAGTTGTGTCTGTGTATCCAAAGTCTGAACAATCTTTTACCTATACTGCATGGCATAGAGCTTTTTTGTTGTCGTCCAAAAACACATTTTAACTCTAGTTGAGCTTAAATTCCTAAAAGTGACAGTGCTCTGCTGTTTAAGGACATTTCTGAGCCTTTTAAAAGAAGAAACCTGATATTTGTGAACTTGTTTTACTGATATGTGACTTCTAGAAGGATAGGGCTTCGGGCTGTGTGCCACAGACACTGTAGGAAATTATTAACATGTGGACTAATACATTGTTTGAGTCTTTTCATGGGATCCTTAACATCATCTGACCAAAACTCAACATAAAAGGAACATTTATGTGATTTATTTTGCCTTAGAAATACATTTTTTGGGGCTTCATCATTGTTCTCCTTTTATAATTGGATATTATAATTAACACACGATTTCATTTGGACTCAGACGAAGAATCGGTTAGCGGCCTGACTTTGCCGTATCCAGGTACCACTTGTGCTCCTCTGGAATGAAACTGGAAAACTATGAAATAAAACAGATGACTGGCATTGCTTGGATGTGCCGTATATACTCGATAAAACGTCTGAGGGATATGGCTTGAAAGTGAATTCCTGTGAAGCATCCTGCAGTCTCCAAACACCAACGGTTTGTTTTGACATCTCCCTTTCAGATCACAACAATAGAGGGCACTCATCCTCTGCTAGTGTTTGTCAATCCAAAAAGCGGAGGGAAGCAGGGAGAGAGGTAAGTACACAATCTGTCTCAACATGCTACAAGAGGCCTCTGAAGCCCCGCTCCTCAGCCGCAGAGGGAGGCTGCATGGCCTCTGGCTGCCAAGTGCTCTAGGCTTACTTAGTCAAATAAAAACACAATACCACTAACCTAAAGCGCTGGCCGCCTTCACCGTCAGCTCTCCACGCCCTCCTCACTGTCACCTCCCTGACTGGTCCCCCTTCTTTAACCCAAGGCTAATTGGATTATTACTGAAACATATTCACTCACTACTTATTACGCCGGCCCTCATTTGTTTAAATTATGAGATCAAAATATGACTTCAGCCAGTTGATATAATGAAATTGAAATTAAAATGAATTAGTCTTTCTAATGATTTCTCCTCAAGGGGACTTTGGGTATGTCCCACCCTGCTGCCCAGTCCACTGCCTTATTACGATCTGATTGGACGCCGGCCTGCGTCGGCATTTACAGGACACAATTGTACACCTAATCCACATTTTTTAGTTGTTATCTGGGATGTTTGAAACAAATGATTGCATTGTGTCTCTGTCATCTCGATGTTTTCTAATCTCTCGGCATATTCACTCTTTTAGGATATACAGAAAGTTCCAGTATCTTCTGAACCCGAGACAAGTGTACAACCTGGCCAAGAATGGACCCATGCCAGGGTAAGTTGTACAGTATGTTCAAACAAGGGTAGATCACTAAATTATATTATTAATTTATTTTTCAAGCCTGTCTTAAAACAACAGTTAAATGCACATATATACATTAAACTGTTTTTGCTTGCTGTTCAAATTCCCCCTGTTTATTAAACCACGGAAGAAGGTAACTTAAAGGGGACCTATCATGCAAAATGCACTTTGTGATGTCTTTTATACATAAATATGTGTGCGTCGGGGAACTCACGCAGCGTCAGAAAATAAAACCCTCTCTCTTTTCCTCCGTACCCAAATCTTTTAAAAACGGGTGTACAACGAGCGGATACAGATTTCCATCCGCTGTGACTTTTCCATCCGCTGTGACGTTTCCATCCGCTGTGACGTCGGCGGACCCACAGAAAGTTGCTATCAGAAACAATGCCTGACGTGTTTTGGACGTAATCTCGTCTTTGTTTACATTATAAGCCTCGCTAACACTCAGAGCTAACCTGTACTGTAGAGCACATGTGTTTAAAAAGCAGGAAATAAAAAAATAACTTGCCTTGTGATAAACCTGCAAGAGAAAAAGCATTTGAGCTCCATATTGTTTCAGAAATAATCCTTGACGTGGTTTAAACAGGATGGCGTTTTATCACAGCCAAATGTAACTTTATCTCCGGTAGAATTCTGATCAGGCATTAGCTCCGCCTCCTCTTCTTTCTTTTTTTTCAAGCTAAGGACCCAAGATCCGCGTTTCTCTAACAGGGCTGCAAAAGAGGGGTTTGAGCAGTATGAGGCATGGCTACAATGGGTGAACTGTTTGTGAAGTTTTTTTTTCAAAATACCAGACATTTTGTATAGGTATGGCCCGACTATATTTTTTTCAAATATAGCATGATAGGTCCACTTTAACTAAAAGTAGAAGTTCTACTAGATGAATGTAGCGTTGTAAATGTACCCCTTAAATACTGCCTATTCAAGAGTGATAAAAGTGACTGTTAATCGTACTGGAGTCGAATGATATGGAAGCATAACATCCTCAATTCTTGAGTAAAGTAAAAAACCCATTTAGTTTGTTTTATTTCAAAAGACGCAAAAGAAAAGCAATGCACTGCAAGAAATATGGTTTAAATTAAAAACATAACCTTAAAATATGAATATTTCAAAGGAAAATACAATCCTGCTACCATAAAGTTGCATTTCTAAATGCTTTATTATGACGTGAAATAGTCAACATCGAAATAGAAAAAAGGAAAGACATCATATCATACAGTATCTGCTAATGAACTTCTGTTTACAAACAGGCTGTTGTTGCTCACATTTAATAACCACAATCTCATGCAAGAGAGAACCTTTATCATTACACCTTTTTACTCGCTTCCCTCACACAGCACCGACACAAATGAGGTGAGTTCACACATAACAAAACCTGGAGACGACAGCATCATGCTGTAGCCTCAGACGAGCGGCGGCTCCATATGCATAAGCCGTATGTGAAGGGAGAGCCGGTGACACAGCTGAGTGACGGATAGAGAGGGGTGAAACTCTCACCATACCACATGTGATCATGCATACAGACGAGGAGCTCTCCGCAGGCTGGAGCTGCGGCCAGCGTCAGGTTTCCTATGGTTCACATTTGTGATTAGGAAAATGAATGGATCATTTACATGCAAAAGGCTCCTTCAACACTTTGGTGGCACCTAACATACAGGAATGTCTCTCCGCCGTGCCGCCACGTTGTTTGGCTTTGATTAGATCTCAGAACGGCTCATACAAAATAAATTCACAGCGATACAGGCAGGGTGCACAAATCCCATGCCACAGATTGTGCCAACGAAGCTGCAAGTTCTTGTGGCCGACCTTGTGTTCACTGTTTTGTCTCTCTCCTCTTGGTGTCCCTGTGCGTTCCCTGAAACATCACCTGCATCCCTTCTGCTGTCTGCAGATCAATCCCAGAGCTTCTCCTCAGAGCTGACAACATTCCAGATGACCTTACCCCGCTGTAACCTTGTTAACATTTAGTCAAGTGTACGCACCGCCGCACACATTAGAGAGGTGACCGGTCACCGTTGGACACTGCAGGCCGAAGCAGCCGCACGCACTGCTGTCAATTAGCTGCCTCACTAATGCAATTATAGCAAATTAAGTGTTTGTTTCTTGGTATTTAAATATCCCCAAAGTTGCCTTTCATGTTCACGGCCTTCTGTTTTGCGTCTAATGTGGTTTGTGGTCCCAGTTGGAGAGTAATTGAGCGAATCATTTACCCGCCATACGAGGCTCAGAGGCTGGCTCATTCAGTTAGGGCTTTGTTATTGTGAAGGAACGGAAGAAGTTGGACTGAACATTGCCTGTCATGATCCAATTAGCCCTCGAACAGGCAGGCTAACTCACCGAATGAATAATTGTCAATGCGACATGTGTTATTTTGTGGAATTAGAGGGGGTTTGCAGTGAAGCAGTGGCAGTAGGCTCAAATATATGCTCCTGATCTGCACACAGATCTCTTAACACTTAACATTTTATTTTTTCAGTGATGAGAGAAAAGCTGATCTTTGTCATTAGCCTTCAACACCTGAACAAATGTATCTTTTTTTTTTAGAGCAGATCAAAATGAAGGACTCCGCAATCTCATATTCTGTTTATTTCTTGAAAAGGAATGCCAAGTAAAAAACAGAATAATGTCATGCAGGGAAGTGACGTTTAGTGCCTTTTTTAGAGCATCACTTTTTTCACTTTGCACCGGAATCAGGACTGCCATTTTCCATTTTCCATCCTCAAAGTCTAATTACAAGTCTGTAATACAAGTTTGTTCAAGAGGCAACATAATCAACACACTTTTAAGAAACCACTTGATAATGTAGTTGTTCATATAACATAATTCTCCTATTTGGTGTAAAAACAATGCTTTTATATAGAGTTATTTCCTACAATAATTTGTTTTATTATTAGTTTTTACAAACAGAAAAAGGAGGAAGTAAAGTCAATGTGAACAAAACGGAATGGTAAAGCACTTCAACCTTATATCAGTTTTAATACAATATATTTTGGGGTTAATTTTCGGAAGTACAACATGTATAAGAATACACCTCAAAACATTTCTGGCTAGATAAGTTCTCCAATAAGATTTTTAAATATACAATAACAGTGGAAAATCCAAAGTGGAGAACAAACGTAATGCACAATCGCACTGTGTTTGTTTGCAGGCTGAACTTCTTCAGAGATGTTCCTGATTTCAGAGTGCTGGCCTGCGGAGGAGACGGCACTGTGGGATGGATCCTCGACTTTATAGGTACAGAATACATGATATATTTTATAATACTTTATGTCATCACAACAATATCAATAATCTGCTACCATCAATTATATCACACAGATTACAAACTCTTCTCTACTAGGGCTGCAAAATTCCGGGAATTTTCAAAGATGGAAACTTTCCACGGGAATAAATGGGAATTTATGGGAATTTTCAAAATTGAAGGTTGGCTCTTCATAGGGAACTTAAATATAGTTGGGGAAAGTCAATTTGAGCATAATCTTGACTAAAACAAACAGATGCCACTCAAGTACACTTGAATATCCATGCCATAGCACACTGCTTGCTGCATGGCTATTGAGACCACACAAAGGTTCGCAACAGGCTCACAAATGTGAGAGTGGAAAAACTGGTTGGCATTCGGGCAAACCTAAGGCTCTCTGAGCCTGACACAGAGCCATCCTCAACAAGGCTGGACAGTGACACTGAAGAGGAAGACTCAGAGTGTGAGGCCCAGGAAGAGCCTGTTGACTGAAAGGGTTTAGCAAAAATGCAGAGGATTGCTTGAAGGAAGATTTGCATGTTGAATGGGACTTGGAGGGAGAAGGGCTCTTTTCATTTAACATTTTGAATGGGACTTGGTGGGGATTTTTGGATGGGAGGTGCATTTTTGTTCATTTTTTTAATGAGTGGGGTTGGGGGGGATGAGTAATATTTAACTCAACATTCCTGTTTTCGTTCTTCAATGAAACAAATAATTGTTCAATAAAACAATCAAAACTTGTTCTGTTCTATTTAAAAGAAAAATAATTAAAAAAATGTTTTTTTGTTTAATTTTGCATCGAATATTTCCAAAATTCCCCAGCTTAACTTCCCATGGAAACTTTCTGGAAATTTACTGGAAACTTTCCGCCCCTTTGCAACCCTACTCTCTACACACAAGAACTTAAACACTCAATTTCCTTTTTTAGCAAAATGTAATGTGTTTTTATTAGTTTTCTAAGGCAGCAGCAGCTCTGGCTGTTCTGGCTGAAATTATAAAGCGTACTTTATGGTTGGTATAGAAACACTTTCATTACGTCCGAGCCTGCGTATTCAAGGGTGGTAAATGGCATGATTACCTGAGTTTGAAAACAACATACAAGTCATCATTTGTGTAGGAAGAACCCACCATCCCTCCTTTATTGGGTGCTGAAGACGTGTGACTTATTTTTGCTCTGAAAAATTGCCTCAATTTTTTATCAATCAAAACAAAGAGAGGTAATAATGGCCTCCTGGAATAGACTGGACAACGCTCATATTGACTTGTAGTTTTATAAATGCTGCCGCAAAATGGATTCGGTTCTGTCTTTGAAAGTCTTTGCAGTGAGTTTGTTTTCTTGGTTTGGCCTCGTTTCGCATCATGTTGTAATATTTGTCCCGCTCCCCCAGATAAGGCCAACCTGGACAGGAACCCCCCTGTGTGTATACTTCCTCTTGGCACGGGCAACGACCTGGCGAGGTGTCTGCGATGGGGAGGAGGTACTGACAGGAAATAGATACATTGCACTGAAATACATTGCCTTAATTCCTCTTATTACATTCATAGTGAGAGACTACTATAATTTAACCCTGAATTGTTATTATAATTATCACTAACAACGTTTTAAGAAATGTACGATTTGAAACTAAACTTCTAAGACAATAGCAAGCGGCATATTTTCACATTTGGGAAACTGAAACGTAGTAACGAACTCACATGATTAATTGATTTATCAACATAGACTAAGATTGATTAAGTAATTATTATCACAAAATATTGAATAAAGTACACTATGAAGGGTTTCCCACTCACAAGAGGAACCTAGACTGAAAAACACATTGGTTCATGAGATACATTTTTAAAGCCCACATTTGTTTTCATTACATTTAAACACCTTCCTGTATTCTATTATACATCAGAAACAGTCTTAGTTTTAATGACAAAATCTATCACTTTTTAATAATAGAGCTTTAAAAGTGTATAGGAACTCTGTTTCTTAATTATTAAAAATAAAAAATGTATATTCACAATGTAAGTTGCACCTAAAACCATCAGGAAAGTTTCACAATGTGTTTCTCAACACATTTAACACACTTTAACACACTTATGGTTTGTGTTCCCGAGGCTATGAGGGCGAGAGCCTCCTGAAGATAATGCGGGACATTGAGAACAGTTCAGAGTTGATGCTGGACCGCTGGAAGATTGACGTCACGCCCACGGACAAAGAGGAGCGAGGGGACCCGGTGCCTTACAGTATCGTCAACAACTACTTCTCCATCGGAGTGGTGAGTCGGACAATATTCATGACATACAGGAACAAGTAAACATGAATCTTAAGTTCTATGTATATTAAAAGGTCTTGGGTTGACGCATTTAAAAATCAAACAGCTCCATTCCATTTCACAATTATTAGATACATGGTTCATTAGTTTGGCTTGTCTTGACACTTAACCATACAAAAATCACAGATTTGGAAAAAAGAGTGCGAATGGATGGGATGTCTAATAGATTTATAGACAACATGTAATTAATGATGTTTTGAGTCAAGGGCCACAACCAATGCACTCATGAAGGAAATCTTAAAGTCCTGAGTATCAGACAAAAAGTATTTAATTTTGACAGACACTGCATTGTTTTGTTTCCTGCATCATATTTACAGATACACGTACACTATACATTATTTGTAGTTGCCTAAACATTATGTAGTTGATGTAAAGGATATTTTAAAGCAGGCCGGTATCAGATTTATAAAGATGACTCAAAATGCTCTAACCACATTGACCAATCAACACCTCACAAGAGAAAAACGTACTTGGCTGTGAGTTACAGTGGTGGCACACTTTGCTCTGCTGTTGGAGGAAGCACATGGCACATTTTCAAACCTTTCACACCCAACTTAAGTTTGATTGCAACAAAGAGTCTCAGTCACATAAAAGCAGAGGTGCCAGTAAACAGCTTAACCAAAATACAGAAATAAATAAAGGAGGATGGACTGACGCACTAACAATAAGATGCTTTGTTATATTATTAAGGGTCGAGTCGATTCTTTTTTTTAAACACACTTTCTGGAGGAGCAGCATAATCATTCATCCATTTGTTTTTGATTACAATGTGGTTAGGCCTTTATTAGGATGTGCTCAAGCCTCATCCAGCTCTGATTGACAAACAAGCCTTGTTGTGTCTTTGCATGGTGTTACGCACCCCCTCTGTCCATCTCCAACATAATGACGCTTATTTCACGTAGCTCATGTTAGCCATTACTGATAAATGTCAGGGGGAAATATGGTAATTGACATTTGCAGGTGGCAGAGGAGGGAGCCACTCTGTGTTGTGAGATGTGTGCAGACTGTGGCAGCCTCATAAGTGATGCATGGCCTTACAAATGTTAGTTGAATAACACGTCCAGCCTGTGCCTCTAATGACGATGTTAGAGGATATTAGGGGACAGGTCTTGTGAACATTGTGAGAGAATATAGGGGATGTTCTAGCAAAAATCCAGCTTCAAACACAAGTGTAAGAAAAACATACTTTGCAGAAATTGATGTTTGCATTGCTTTGCAGTACATGAAATTCAACACTTTCAGGAAAAAACCCTGAGGTACTTCACTTGAGTATTTCCATATTAAGCAGCTTTATTAGTTTCATGTTACAAATGGATGGATCGGGATCAGAGTCTGGTTGCAAGGTTTTGGATAAGGAGAAGATGAGTAAAGAAATGCATTGATTCAATGAGTACTCATGGACAAAACATGTCTTTCTTATAAAAGTCATTCACGCCGTTAACTTAAGCTACAAAACCCTAAAAACAACTGCAAGTGTGTGTTTTAGTGGGACCGGTTGATTCTGTGTTGCTGAACCAAAGACAGCAGCTTTGGCGTGCTTGGTTCATAAAGTGATTATAAGCCATATTGTCTCTCCTCTGTTAGAGGGATTAGCACCCAGCAGGCGTGATGATGACAAATGAAGTTGTTTGTCGGGGGATTAAAAAGACTTTGAGCTCTCTATGGGTTTGAGTGTGATATCATATTTTGTGACACATTTTTGCATCCATTTTTTTGCTTTCCGTTCGAATGAAAACAACTCAAATTATAATAAAGATTACACGACAAGTCAAGCTAATAATTACCTCAGAGATTATGCAGATGAAGAGTAGATTGTTTCTGTAATACAAATGTAGAAATCAAAAGATCAGCAGCAGAGTGTCAACACCTTGAAGTCATTTAAAGAGAAGTTCCTTATGACTTTGTATTTGGTCTCATACCTCTCAAATAATAAGTGTCAGCAGCTGACAAACAAACTGAATTATTATCCAACTCAGGTCATTCTCAGGTGATTCTTCCAAAAAAAGGAGAACCATCTTTTTTTTTTTGTAAATCCCTTCAACGTACCCTACTGCCAGGGCCCAGTTGGATTGAGAATTAATGTTGGCCATCGCTTTGGGAGGATGTGGAAGTGACGTGAAGTGTAATGATCTCAATCAGGGCCAGGGGTGAGAGACAGAACTAATCACTGCGCCCGCTCCCCTACCATAATGCAGTCAGTCGCCTTAATGACCCTGGCGCTCCTGTCAAAGCCATTACTCTCCCCCGTGGTGAAAGGCACATCAAACTGCTGGGGCCCACTCATAATTGGACTAAACTTTGAGCTATGAGAGGACATTACACATGTCCTGTATTAATTTGGGTGCCAGATTTTTACATTGGTAATTATTTGAGGGCAGCTAGAGGGAGAGAGGGAGTGAGTGAGCTGACGATGTCCTACTGCCGCGAGGGGGTCAAGGCTGCGCCATGTGAATGTGTCCGACGTGTGTTGGTGGGATTAACTCGCACATTTAGTTTTTAACAGTGTCTTAAGATGTATATAGTAGTTGAACACAATGTCCATTTAGTAGATGTTCATATCGCATGATCTTGATTAGCAGATAAGGCCTTTCATCCCTGTTGGTTTAAACGTTTAAAATGAATTCTTCGACCTTGTAAACATCACTTAATACTCACCACAATCTCCAGTTAGTAGCTATTCTTGAGCTCTCAATTACGTCCTATAAGCTTCATCGACAGATTTTCAGGAGCACATTTTCAATGGCAGATGGTAAAGCAACATAAACGGTCTAAAAATAGAGCCTTTTTATCCAAAAGCAACAATGTTTCAAACTAAATAAGTAGAAACATCTTCTCGTAAAAATAAATAAATACTGTAAATCAATAAATAATTATTTATTGATATTAAACATTATTGAAACATCTGTTAAACTACACCTAATACAATGGGTGACACATTTAACCTGTGCAGTAGAACAAACTAAAAGTTGCTCTATAAGTTGTTATGAAATAGTGGTGGGAATTAAAAAATAAAGTTCTGTTTTTAAATGTAGAAAAAAGTATTTCTTATTAAAGTATATTTAATATATATATATTTTTTTTTGCATATCAACAATGTTTTGATACACATATACTGTAATCATACAATTTAGACAGATATACAAAAACAATATTTTGTATTCAAATATTCTTTGTGATGTTGATTCTTAACTACAAGGCAGTGTTGCTGGTTTGTTTGAAAGTGTTTCCACTGAAAGCACACAAAGCTGCATGGATGTAGGACGACAAAGGGCTTCGTCCACTGGTAGCTGCTTGAAATCGCTGTTTACTGTTGCAAAAGCCACAGCTCCACTTGTACAGATCTCAGATAATAGAGCACAAACCAAAGGGGAGACAACCTCTTCTTGCTTTTGCTCCCTTTCTTGCAGCTATTGTCCTGTTTGTAAGAAAATCAAGTTACAGTCTCTCAGATATATCCATCATCTCACCTTTCTGGCTGGCGTTGGAAGCGTGAGGTGAGTCTGCGGGGATCTTGAAGGATTCTTTTGGTCTTCTGCTTACAGCGTCTTGAAGAGACATCAAGAGAAGCTCCATTGATTTTGTTCTTTTTTGGCTTCTCCTACATTTCTGTACTGAGAGCTAGCAGGGGGTCCTCCCTGTAGGTGCTGTTTCAATAGTGCCACTCAAAAATGGAGTGGGTCAAAACAGATTGCTTCAGTGGAGGGGAGGGAGTGCGAGAGAGGAACCAATTCAGAAAGTTTACAGCAACTTTCTCTCACTCTTTCCTGAGATGTTTTCAGAGCCTCAAAAACAAGTTTTTCAAAGTTTGGTCTGTTGTTCATGAAGGCCTTGCCAGCATTTTCCTTCTCACACTGGCTTAGAAGTGTAAATTAAAGAAAATGTCTGCATGCCTTTGTACTTCATTACTTGAGACTTCACAATCTGTTGACAAAAGTTCCCTCCATACTTTATTGATGTCAAAGATATTCAGTTTTCATGTACACTACTTATTTACATTAAACACCTTGTTCAAAGGATTGTATTTCTGATTATATAATAACAAGTTACTACTCAGGCAGAAGTTCAATATGTAATTATAAATTATTGAAAAAAATTACTTTAATCAAAGCAGAATCATAATTAGTAAACTTTCAAAAAATATAAATTATTACAAAATTGCTCATTATAATGCTTAACTAATACTTCATATCTGTCGTGTCCATTTGGCAAAATAACATCTGGTAATAACATGGGGATTTATAACAATAATAATATCTGATCACTCGATATATTGATAACTTCATTCATAATCAAGTTGCATTTTGATTTTACATTTTTCACAATTGTATATACTGTAGACATCTAAATATACCCTTTGCACAAAGTGATCTATCTGATCGTATTTAAGACCAACTAAATCTGGGTAAATTACGACGTAAGATTTCCCTCCAAAATGTGGCTTTTGAGGCAGCAGAAATTGTCAGACACAAAACACATGCCTAAAAAACACAAAAATGCATAGTAAAAAAAGTGTCTTCTAAAAAACGACATCATAGGTTTACTTTAAACATACTATTATTGTGTAAGTTCTCACTTAAAAACTGGATAACACTCTTGCCAGACTGAGATGGTGTTAATACTCTGGTGGAGCGTCTCTGTCAGTCACACCACACTAACATATGTAACATGAACTGTTTCACAGTCACACCAAGAGCTCCAATGAGGCTCCACCCTGAGCCCCAGGTCACAGAGAGAGAGAGACTGGGGGCGGGGGGAGTCAGGAAAGGGTGAGAGGAAGGTCGAGAGTGACATGAAGAGAGAGGAGAGGAGGTGGAGGAAGGGAGAGAGAAAACAACTTGGTTGCCGTGGTGTCGGCAGCATCCTGTAGGTTAGCTGGGAGCTGTGATTACTCCCAATGTGTGTTTAATTAATTAGCCTGTGTGGAGACAGCGTGCTGTTCATCAGAGTTTCTGTCAATACCCCTCCATCCCAGGTTCAACCCCGCTGCCACCTCCTGCACACAGCTTCTTCCATCATATAAAAACATACACAAGGGACACGCAAGGTGTAACCGCGCTGTTTGAGAACTCTAGAAAGTTGGTTAATGAGGAAGAAGTTGCATAGGATATAAAGGCAGTTACACTTCTGCTGTGGCTGTTTAGTTGCTTTCCATGTGAGCATATTTAAATGCCGGAAGGATATACTGTAGTTAGTCACAAAATAATTAAACATCATATTTGTTAAGTGTAAAAGGATGTATAATATTTTGAGCAAGGAGGGGACCTATTATTCAAAATCCACTTGTTCATGTATTTTAAACATCAACACGTGGAAAGAGATTCTGGAAGTTTCAGGAAAAAAGATTCTCTCTCTTTTTGTCCTGATCCATTTATATCAAAACCTGTCTGAAAATGAGCTGATCAGATTTGGCCACTTTATGATGTCATAACGATGTGTTTGCACCCCCCCCCCCCTTATCACCTGAACATTGTGTTCTTTTTAACCACATCTCTCTCAGAGGGGCGTGGGGAGAGGCTCCTTATTTTCATCTAAAGTAAAAGCCAGAGAATCAGCACTTTTGAAACAGAGGGGTTTATGGGTGATCTGTTTGTTATTTGGAGCCGAACACTTCAGAGACATGTTTTGTATATATCTAAGACCTATAATATATTGATGAAAAACAGAATAATAGGTGACCTTTAAGTTTGAGGAGAAGAAAATCCCCTGCAACAAACTCAACATTATTTACAGTCGCTGAAATGATATGTCTTTCTTTCTTTCAGGATGCCTCAATCGCACATCGTTTCCATGTTATGAGGGAAAAGCATCCAGAGAAATTCAACAGCAGGTACGTTTGTGGCTGACGGTTTATTTGAAATGTTTTTGTTCAGTAAAGAAAATGTAATATATGATCCCAGAGGCTCCAAACTGTTCTGTCCTCATACAGTAAAACCATAAGATACTGCAATAAGAGTTAACACTAATTCAGACGGTTAATGCTATGAATAGCAGCCTGATTACATTATCAGGCTAATACAACGGCTGCATTTGTTTTCAACAATTATCTAAACATTTCAATGGGCTTTGCAAATTCCTTTCAATGATGACTATCTCTACGCATATTTTACATTTGGTTTAATTCATTGCGTATATATAATGGGTTTATAAAAATACTATATACTATGGAGTATGCCAACACCTATATTATCGATCTCAGTAATTGTATACTGCACAACTTAATATAATACAATTATTTATTTTTCATTTATTTTAAACTGCCACAATAGATCCATGCAGTTTCTAACGAGTCCAAACTATATTTTTCTGGCTGCACATATTTGTTATAAAACATACAGCTGAAATTTGAATTATAGGAGCACACTCTTTTTCATGAATGTGTACATTGAGGTAATTGAAAAATATTTGTCCCCTTCAGAATCAAAAATCTTGCAACTTTATGGCATAGATAGAATATATTATATATAGAAATATTTCTTGAACCAACGACCACAATGGGAACAAGTCTCACTTTATCTAACGATATGAAAGAGAAAATGTCAAACTCCTCCCAGTGTAAACAAACCAACAGGGTATGTGCAGATCTGATCTGGAGCTCAGCATGACGAATGGACCAGCTCCATATTTAGCATTAGCGATTACCTCGAGAAGATGCGTCTACCTTTATGAGTAGAACAAATGTGGCATCTATGTTTCCATCAATATTTAAAGTCTCCCATACGTCTCCACTAGCGCCAGGGAGTAATTGCAGGCCTAATTGAATTTGCTTGGCTAGTTTGACATCATGGATCAGTCAGACTGATGACATGCAGCCTCCTAATAATCCCATTTGTACTAATTATCATTTTTTACCCTAGTACAACATTTAGCCAACCATCCCTCTGCTGCTTGTTGCTTGAACATGCAGATATGAGAGAGAAATATTTCACAAGGAAAAGAAGGTTTATAGATAAACGTATTGACTCTAATTTTGTGATAAAATAAAGAGGGTGTTGGGTAGTAATCCCCATATACGCTGGTACCAATGTTCATGTTTCAACATTGTTTGTCACACTCAACTTCAGTCACTTTCTAGGTCTCCATGCAGGACACACACAGCTCTGTTGTTTTACACCATTTTAAGCCTTTGTGAAAAATGATTTAGATATTTTAAGAAAATTATTCTGTCTGTTATTTGAATTCAATGAATAATTCAGTAGGGGGAATGGGTTTAGGATCTCTCTATTACACACTATCCTTGCTGATTCAATAATGCATGATTATAGTTTTTCAAGGTAGCATAGACTTTGTTGAATTTGTCCAAAGGGCTCGTGTCCATTGGAGGTGTATTGCAACTTATCACAGTCATTTTCCCGCAGCCTGAAGCAGTTTCTCAGGATCTTCAGTGTCATAAGAGGCAGCCTTTCTCTGCTACAGTATTTTATATCACTTTTATCTGCAATAAGGATGTTTCTTTCAAAAATAAATGAAAGGATTGATATTTTTGACTACTTTTTAACAAGCTTTATGCACCATAAAACTCACTAAAAACATGAATGCACTGAAATATTTCAGTCAAATAAAATCCTAATAATCACACATTATAGACACACACATGTAGATAGAGACTTTTACTAATATACCTTCTTGCACAAGATACTAATGAGTCGTTTTCTTTGTTTTGATTAACATCAGTTAAAGGTATTTAATGAAAGACTTTTGAACTGCTGTAGAGATTCTCCTGACTTTCTGCATCGTAAAATTGTTTGAACATGTTGGTTGTACAGAATACTCAGAATTAGAAGATTTATTTTTGATAGTGTTCATTGTACAACAACATGTATTTTGGAACAGCACTGTGGATAGAAAACAAAATTAATATTGGCACATTTTCATTGATTCAATTGCTTATTTATTATGTATTTTCAAAGTTCTAGTGTCACCGTATTTTTGAAACCTTGACGTGGCTATTCAGTTGTTTTCTTAGACAAAATTATGAGATAAACAAACATGTAAGTTTTCAGCCCAACATTTAGTTTTTTATATTTTCTGACTGCAGTAAAGCTTTTTACTCCCCCCCCCCCCCCCCCCCCCCCCCCCCCCGATCCCAATCTACAGTATACATCTTCTCCCTGGTTTGACCTCAAAGAAACTGCATACAAATTAACGAGATTTAATTACCAAACAAACAACATCATGTAGCTTTTGTTAATCATGAAATGAGGGGATTTTGTTGATGAAATGCAGGGGTCATACCCTAGCTCTTCCCTTCATCTCTCTTGTTCAATCCATCTTCTGTATTTGCACCTTGGGGTGATTACCAGGGCGAAGGTGTGAAGATTTGACACTCGGCAGATAGATTCATTTACTGCCACTGCCGGACCTGGAGGTGATAATGAGGTTGAGGATTAAAAGCAGACAATCAGTCGACCCGTGACGAGGGCTGCGCCACCTCCCTCCCCCCTCTGACACTCCTCCACCGCCTTGTTAAAATATACTACTCCGTTTCTTCACCCCGTTTTTTGCTGATCTCCAATGTAATTACACACTAATCTATGACTCTAAGGGAAAGGGATGGATAGTGTGAGAAATGAGGAGAGTGAGGTGGAGCAAGAGAGAGAGAGGTTTAGAAAATGACAAACTTTGTACGGTTTCATTCTTATATACTGTATATCTTTATTCACCCGTTGATGTTCAGATTGGTAGATTTGAGCCACTGAGCAGATTCCTTTCTTTCATTTGAACCAATTCTTAGTTTTGACATACAGTACAGTGCAGACTGACACGACCCCAAAGCTTTACGGGACATTTAATCAACACCGTGATATCCACTTTGCGCAACCTCAATAGCGTCAGACGAATGAAAACAAAAGACTCTGAAGTTGCGACACTTCTGTTCCTATAACTTCTAAAAATATATATATATTTCCCTCCTTGCGTTACTCCTGAACCATGGAAATTCCGATTGTTTCCTGGTTCAAGATCTTTAAGTAAAGGCAATGACTATTTTTAGTGCAACTCCCCGGGCAAATTTCAGGCTGTTGACCTTCGTTGCGTTTATCAAACTCTACCTATATAAAGGTTATACATCTTTTATGGGAATTGTTGTGGTTATAGAAACATTTACTCAAGATAAGGATTGGAATCATCCAATCTGGATAAATACCAAAGGGATCTTGGGCAGATATGAATAGACATTAGTCTGTTTCACTTCAAGAACATATTCTGATACAAAGCCAATACAAAGTGGCTTTTGATTAGAGCTCATCAAAGGGCAAACATCTGATTTGGGACGTTTTAGTTTCCGTGTGAAAGCTGGTGAGGCTTCACCTGCAATGTTTGTTTATTCTTTGGCATCGATCATGGCACCTTGATGTTCCCATGATATTTGCCCTGCATACCCAGATCTATTTTTGGTCCCGATACATCTAACACCGTCACGGCGCTCCTCCAGAGCCGCTCTGCGCCCGTGCGCCCACAGTGTCTCGCTGTGCTGTGTAACCATCCTGAGTTAACCTTTCCTGAAGGCACAGGGAAGCCCAGGCATGGAGCACTCTTTAGCATAATGAGTATGTTCATCAAAGACTGCGATGTGCTGGAAGGGCCGCCGGAATCACCAACACACGCAGCCATCAACACACCTAATGCTAATGTACGTGTAGGCATGTAGGTGTGTGCGTGTTTCCTGCTGAGCTGGGAACAGGGCCACAGGTGATGGCGCTTTAAATTACACATGTGCACACACTCATTTACCGACACGCTCACACACACATGAATAGTGGACCTCAGTAGCGGCCGCCCTCGGACCTCATTTGAGGATGAAATCGTTTATGTGACCAAAGTGTCATCTATAATTAATGACCACTTGTGTGTAATTTAGAGGGATCTCACCTGTGGCCCTGTCCCCAGCTCAGTGGGCACACACACACACACACACACACACACACACACACACACACACACACACACACACACACACACACACACACACACACACACACACACACACACACACACACACACATATTCAATAGTAAGATAGTGATAGTGATTTTAATTTGTATTCACTACTAAATCTGATGATGTATCTACAAAACTCTTTGCATTAAGCCATATCAACAATGAACATGTTAAACAGTATGAAGCTGGAGGTCCAGTAGCTGAATGGTTATCTTACCACAACTCACTGGCTTAATGTCTGGCTGTGGACCTTTGTTGCATGTCTCAGACTCACCCCATGTTTCCTGTTTAATGTAATGTCTTTCTCTCTTCTGTTACCAATCCGATAAAGGCAATTTATCTTTAAAATAAAAAATAAAAAGGATAGTGGTAATTGTAAAAAGTGTACCATAAGGTATGTCAGTATCCACAATAGATGTTATTCCTATGGATACCGGGCTAATATTAATGGACATCATTTATTAATCTGTATCACTCGTAGCAAATGTCATTCGGATACAAAACCTTCATGTTCCTGGTAACATTGTTGATAAAGGCCTTTTATACCGAACATGAAGTATTTTTAAAAAAAAAACATTAATAGCCATATCTTTTTTTTAATTATTATTAACCCACATTCACCATTATTCTTTGTTAAAGGATAATGTTTCCTGCTGTAATGTCCTACATTTTTTCTCAAAAGGAACATTTGATTTCATCACACTTTATTGCTTTTGAATGAAAACGTGGAGGGAAGGTTGAAGAATGTCAATGATTTAAGATACAGGCTTCTTTTCAGTCTCTAAATATGATTTGTATCATTAATTAACAGTTTTGCTTTTAGTTCATTTCAGGTGTCTTAACAGTTCCCCACAGTATTACAAATTAGATTCTCCTTAATTTCAACTTTATTTGATTGTTATGCTCACCGTTAAGCAGCCTGATAACAGCATTTGCGTGTTAAAATGAAAGAGCGGGAATGTCTGTGCAATGAAGGGCAACCTAACCAAGTATTCCTGCCATTAACACATAAGTCAAATTAGACCTTTAAGCCTAAAATGATCCTTATTTTTTCTTTTAACTTCACATGCACTGCCACCAACTGTCTGCTAATGAGACAATCTAGCTCTTTTTGTGCAGTATAAGTATATACAGCTTATCAGTTCATTTCTATGTGAGTTATAAACAGCTCAGTTTTTTTGTTTCTAAAGATGTTGGATGTGTAATACCCATATCAGTAGTTTTGGTATATAAAAAGCTCCTATGAATCACTGCAGTGCAACAGAAAGAAATACATTTTTCAAACTGCTTGCCGCATCTCTGAAGGCAAGGCGATGCAACTCGGGTCATTTCTCAAACTGCCAGTCGGAGTCGGAGCGCTCTAGGCGGTGTCATGTTAAACAAAACAGTGCATTGATGCAATGCACAAAGACTTGGTTATGTCAATGCGATATTTATCACCTCTGATCAAGAAGAAATTAGTGTGAAGATAAGGTCGTAGATCATTGTGGGTTAGATTAAGTGTCAGAGGGGAAATAAATCAATGGCTGTGTGCCTGGCGTTCAGTGTGGCCGGTGGAAAGTGCATCTAAAGGTGCTGTGGCCTCGGGACAGCGGCGCTACACTGAAGCTTATTGCGTCTGACATCCTTTAATATGGTGACCAGTGGAGCTGTGATGAACACTGTGTACTGTTTGAATTCAGCCTTTTTGAGCTACGTTTGTCTTTCTGTTTCTGATGTTTTTCTCTTGGTGTGAGATGTTTCTCTAAAGCCCTTTTGGGTTGTTGTTTTTCTTGGCCACACAGTTTGTATATGTCCTCTTCTTTCAGTTTTGTTTTATGATTTGTTTGTGCAAATAAACGACACCTCAGTAGCTCTGGAAACCTGAGCCACTGTTTCCTTTTGGTGTGCCAGCTGAAACTACTACAGCTGAACTCACATTCACACCGCCAAAGTTATTATTGCAGTACACTTTGCATTGATACACTGAAGTTACAATCACACACAGGGGCCTTGTGGCTACTAGTTGAATTATAAAACCAGCTACTTACATGCGACTGAAAACAAGAATCTGACACAGATATTCCACAGGAGATCTAATGAAGGGATTTCTAAAATCTCCTAGAAGGATGCAGGAGTCAGCCAACAGTATAAGTACATGGGCACTTTATGTTCACGTTTATTGCACTTACCATAAAATAAAGTCCTCCTAATCTACATTAAAACTATCATCTTACTCAAATGGACTCCCTATTAATCCTAGCATAAGCTTGCCACTGTTGAAGACGCTCCTCTGTCGTTCTGTCAGAGGAGTCTAGTGTTTAGCATCAGTCGGCAGATAACAAATGACAATCCGATCCGGCCAATGGGATGCTCCTAATTACCTAATGAACAGGCAGATGAGGTGATTTGTTGCCATGGTGCGCTTGTTAGGTTAAGTGGTGGAAATCGACAGGATGGTTAGATTCTGTCTTTTACTGTATCTATTCCTACAGTGTGTCTTCAGTGTCCAAGTGCAGCTGGGTTTCTCTGTATTACGATGTCTCTGTTCAGGATGTTCCTGTACACATGATGTTGCTGTAAGATTTGAGGAGAATCAGTCGGTTAGTAGGTTTTTTGAAAATAAAGTTGGTCATTATTATATGAATGTCCATGTAACGGGTGAAACATGTAGCAGATTGTAAACGACAAAGAAACATCTAAATTGATGCAGCAGAACCAGAGATATTGTATTTTCCCCCATGCGGTTCTTCCTCTTGTCTGGCCGTGTGCAATGAGTTCCAGTTTGTGGGTAATGTTCACAAAACAATGCAGTGCAATATATAGTTTACTTGGAGATGTGTTAGCTAGCAGTACTGCTTGCAGAATGTGTAAATGTGTGAGGAACATGTCTGTGTTCTCTGTTACTTTCCTCTAGTTTCTCCTTACCTCGCGTCCATACATTCATGAAGCTGTAGTTTGAATAATTTGACGTTTTTCTTCTTTGAAGCAGTTTGAAATAACACCCTTACCTCAGCTTGCTGCAGTTAGAGAGCATCCTCTTTCCATTAACTTTTTTACCTCTCAAACGCCTTGGTTTACACATAGTTTCAGATTTCAGAGCCTCTTGAATGTTACAACAACATACCAGAACCAGCTTTAAATCAGCAATAACAAAGAGCATACAACACATGCGCTGTAGTGTATTTGGCCTCATTCTCTCCATCAATCTCCAACAGCCACTAGTTTTGAATATGCTTTTCAGAGTAGCCACCTTCATTTGTTTGTTTGCAAAATTGCCCAGGCCTTTGTTAATGTGTTCTCTTGGGTTTGACTACTGAGCCTACAGACTGGTGATGATGAGGATGATGAAGGTGGTGATGCAGTGGGAGATGTAGGGATGTGTTGTTGTGGAAAGCCTCTCAGCGTGGCCCCGTCGCCCTCCTGCCTCTTCCCACCTCCCTCTGCTCCCATCCCTCTTCTATTGACCATGTTGCACATTATAAATCAACTGTGAGTTGGGCTACCTTGCAAGTACCCTAATGAAAGCTCATTTATAAAGTGGCTAAATGGTCCTGACAAAAGTCCTAATGAGGAAATCAATAATTCAGTGATTGTTACTCTTCTTATACTAATACGTTCCTCTTGTAGCGCTTTGATCCAAGCTAAGAGAAGGCCATTTTTTACTGTTTTCAATTCTGCGTGTCAGCATTGTGTCTGTCCTTGAACCGTTTTGATGAATAGTGTGTTGTCTGCTGTTTCTTGGAAAGATTAAAAGGCTTTTGCGATCGGCGGGACGCTGTGACGCTGCTTGAAAGCTGTGATGTTGCATTGTGATTTCTGTGACATCAACAACAGCTGTCTAGTCTTTGTCCCTCTTCGATTTCCTGTTTTAATGCCCTCGCTTTTATATTTATCTACTTAGGTCCATTTGATATTAGACTATAACGTTTTATTTTCAAGTAGACCTTATAATTATAGGGTATACTGTTGTGAGAAAGGTCTAGCTCCAGTAATGAAGATTATCCACTTCCCTATAGGACTTTCTTTAAAACGACGTGTAAATAATTTATAGCTCATCTCTGCTAATGTTGCCCTCCAGGAAGCTTTAGCGGGCTTAGGCCTAATATTGGTAGCCCTGGCATTGCACGAAATGTTAAATCAGCTGCCTACAAATATTTAAGTATTTAATTCTCCCTTTAAAGGTGGGGTAGGTAAGTTTGAGAAACCGGCTCGAGATACACTTTATGTTATATTCCATGGAATGCTCTTAACATCCCGATAGCAATGAATATCTTAAGTGCTTTGACAAAAAATCCATAAACAAATGTCATCTGTGGAAGCCTTAGTACTGTAAAAAGCACGACCAATCATTTTAGCCGGCCCGGCTAAAGTAACTGGATGGCCTACCTGCCTGTCAGCCTTCCATCGGGGCACAAACTTATCTCGTGCCCTCATTGGTCATGTGCGCGTTCGTGTGTGTTGGAGGAGGGGCTCTGTAAGGAAGTGGCAGATTGTTTCCGGCTGTGTATTTTCAAATTCTAGCTACTCGAGCTGGTTTCTCCAAAATGACCTACCCCACCTTTAAGTCCACAAGATATCTATTCAATTTGAAGGTGTTGACCGAACTGTAAGACGTCAGTTTGCAGTTTTAAGTGTTATTCATGCAATTTAGCATCGAATAAACTAATAAAACAAATATATGTTTATATAAAGGGTTACAACAAAAAAATCCAATCTCTAAAACGAAAAAGGTACATTTTATTTGAGTAGTCATGAGTGAATGTAATGTGCTGTAGCAGTCTGCGGACAGATGGCGAGTCACCCCTGCGAGGTCATTGATCATCAGCCTTAGCAATGGGATAGTTAGCTGCAGGAAGCCCGGGGAGCAGCGCCCCAGTCCTCTGTTAATTGAAGGGGCAGTTAGATTACCCTCTCACACCCCTCGCTGGGCCCTAATGTTGGGCATGGGTACCCACTGGTCACCCCGTGTGCTCCCTCAGATGCTTCTTGAACTGGCTTAAGATTCATCATTATGCTTCAATATGTGATTAATGACCCACATTATGCGTTCTCTGGAGATTAATGACTGTGTGGATTCGGTCAGTGGTAAACATTAAAGGTATATTTCCTGTGTAGTTTAGAAGATCCTTTTTTTCAAGCATGAATCAAAACACCTCTACAGAATGTTCTCTTTCCATAATCTCATAAAGGACAAGAGATATGAATGAGCAGAAGAGATGCTACAGTATGACTACACGCTTCAGATTTTGATGTGGGGAAAACACTCCTCTCTGTTGGCTCTTTGCTCGGTCCCTTTGCAATTCATGTTGTCTTGTTTCTTTCAGAACAAAGAATAAGCTGTGGTACTTTGAGTTTGGCACTTCAGAGACCTTTTCTGCCACATGTAAGAAGCTCCATGACTTTCTGGAGGTTGAGGTAAATCAAACCACATTTTTCACAGTATTTTGAGCCCTATATAAGAGAAACTATTAGCATGGGATAGATAGGCTTGAAACATTATTTGATCAACTCTTTTATGGGAATCCCAACCAGTCCTACATCTATTTTATTTTATTTAAAAAAACATATTCACATAATGCAGATCGCTGCAAGTACCTTGGTTAGAATAATGGTGCTTGTTAACATATTCTGGTCTGCCTGTGTTCCATAAATGGCACAAATGGTACTTGTTTCAAATGAAGCCAGACAAAGTGTTGATGTGTGAAGGCTATCTGTGCACCTCCCCACCCGCTTCTCACTGAACATCAGTTCAACACACAGGTAATTAGCCCTACACGACCCTGCTGTGTGTGATATTGAGTGATAATGAAGATGGTGTCTATACAATTCATCTTCCCCCTTCTCGTGCGATCCTAACAGTGCAGAGGTCTTCATTAATTAGTGCTCGATAAGTACATACACTACCATGGGAGGTGAGGATCCATACTGGTACAAAATCCACTATTTAGAGGACTCACAGCCTTTTTCAGCTTAATCAGATCAAATTGACTAGAAGAGTGGCTTTAAAGGCAGGCTCAGGTAGATATAGAAAGAGAGGCAGATGTATAGATAAGTACAGACACAGGTTAAGGCTCGGACATGTCCTTGTTCATCAGGTGATTTGTAGATGATTATTCATTTGAATATACTATATCACTTGACTGATAATAATATTTCTGCCTGAAATACTAAACAAATCAATTCTTATTTTCCCTTTATAAAAGTGTGATGGTGTTACTCTGGACCTCAGCAGCATCTCTTTGGAAGGCATTGCCATTCTCAACATTCCCAGCATGCACGGCGGCTCAAACCTTTGGGGTGAGAGCAAGAAGAGGAGGGGTAACCGCAAAGGAGGCAAAAAGAGCCAAGACAAGAGGACACCAGTGCTGGACCCCAAGGAACTGATGTTTGCAGTTCAAGGTAGATTTGACAACATAATAATTCATACATGTTACATTTGTTTATTGCTTTCCCAATGATATAAGATAATGAAATATAAAGGAGTATATGTGGATTTGTTATACCACATTGGTCCTGTCTGAAATATCTCACTATTGAAAAGACTACAAACATTGTCTGCAGACATCCAGGTTTTAAAGTGCAGGGGCCTACACCAGACACAGTCTGTGTCCTTGCTCCTTTTAGATAGATCAAAGTCTAAACTTTCCACCAAACTTTTCTTGAGTGCATGAATATTTCACAGAGGACAAGGTTAATCATAGCGAGCAGGTTGTGTTTGCAAAGAAAGGTACAATCTTGTCACTGTTTGGAACTGTCACTTGTGTATTAATGGTCTGTGTAGGCTCCAGTGGGCAGGCTCAGTTAATAAGAGCGGACTGGGGGGGGGGGGGGGGGCATACCCTAGCCCGTCAATGGAACTATGAATGAACAAAGCAGAATGAGTCAGCTGCTCTGTCCTAACTGGTAAAATGGTGGGAGCAACTTGAAGGTCTCATTAGAAAAAGGAAGAAATATGAAGAAGACATATTCCAATCTAATATGTAAAGATATTATTACCAACATGCAAAAAATGTCATCTCTGCATTTAGAATTTGAAAAGTTGGCGCTGTGAAGTTGGGTATTTTAACATAAGGGGCTTTGCAGTTTTGCTCCCTCTTGGAGCCAGCCTCAAGGGGCCGCTTCACTGTTCTGCCCCAGAGTTAGCTTGAGGTCATTGCCATGGTAAACGTGTTACGTTCCGTTATTGTTAAAAACAGGAATCTCCAAATTTGCAGATTTTTTAACTCAAAGATGAATTTAAGGTTTCAAGATATTTCACCTCTGGTCGACTACAAGATTGAGAATGTTTTTTTAGTTTTTAATTCCCACAAAAGTTGTCATTTTGGCGGAAACAAATATTTTTTTATTTCTCATCATGTTCAACTGTTGCTCGCTTAGGTGCACACTAAATCTGTAGGTGTCTCAGTGAGGACCTCCAGACATGGCCGACAGTGATCCCTTAAGAGGCTTCACTGATCAGAACATGAACAAAAAACAGGACTCTTTAATTGTTGTTATTCCATGTTTGCTTCCTTATATATCAGATGCTGTTGCACCTTCAAAATGAAGATGCAACAGATAGGGAGAAAGAACGAAAGAGAAAAGTAGCACCTCATTTACAGAAGCAGCATGAACTGTTCTTTTGATGAGAGAAAACGTGTTTTTATTGTTGTGTAAATACAGCAAATCACAGCAATGGCAGTGAAAGAGTGCAATAAAAGTCAGCCAAATCACAACGAACGTTCTTTAAACAACTGCTGCTGTATGCCGGGATGCTTATAGATGAGACTGTGAGGTTAAGGTGCTGTGTGGCACCGACTGTGAGGGAGATAGTTGATCAATTTAAACCCAATATTGCTACAATGAACACTCCCTTAATCCCTGAATAAAAATCAATCAGTGTGGTTTATAAAAAGGCCCACATCTGAACCTGGAAAGGCACTTAGTGTGAGTGGGGAGTATGCATTTGTCTGCCTCTTGTCATTCTTCTCTGTTTGTGTTTGCCTTTTTATTGACGTGTGTGTTTGTGTGTGCCCTTGTGGAAGGTGCCCTCAAGGTGAGCAGCCTAACTTGTCAGATCAAGAGAACAACGTATTTAGAGGTAAACACAGGAGTGCATTAGCCCAGAGGGGGCACCGCTGAGCACGATGCACGGATCAAACTGTTGGCAGGGATTATTGTGTGTGTGGTTGCGCGAGTTTGTGGGTGGAGGGTGGCTGCTGGATAAAAAAAAGAAGAAGAAAAACCTGACCTTTCGGGAGCTGTTAAATCGTCCCGCTGGTGACGCCAGGAGACAAGCCCCTCAGGTGGAAGGGAATGGCTACGGAATGAATTATTTAGAATGGGACTGAGGTTTAAGCAGGGTGGGGGGGGGGGTGGGAGGTCCATGTGTGGGTGGAGGGGCTGAGGCTTGGGACTGATGCCCCATGACAAGCCCCATGAAGCTTTCTTTAGAGGATTGGCCTCCTCCTCCCGCCATTCCCGTTTAGTTTGACTCTCAGCTGATCGGCTGCTGCTCCTCACTGTCTCCCTTTTATTCCTCCGCTCTCTCACTGTTGCTCCACATGTGTCACTGTGCCGCCACCAGCCCCGACAGGTAGTTGTTTGACAATGACAAGGACGCCGTTTCTTATCCCACACTCTGATGGGACATGGCTGCCAAGATTAAAGCCGCAGGGTTGCTTGGGAATCTCCCATACTGTAAGGACTTTAATTCACATGACTGTCTCACTCTCTCTGCGTTGTTACTTTCAGTGGCTGTTTTTTTATTGCTGTCAAATATTGCCTTTTACACCTGAGTGAGGCACATAATGTTTATTGTAGGTTATACTCGGCCTCAGACTGCTTATCTTGTGTGTTTAACATTGCAACATCCTTCTTATGTAAACTGTTAGGTGACTGTATTTTTCCCCCACTTACTGCCTTTTGAAAGTAAACATGATGGCTTTTAGAAAACTTGGCTGAGGCCATTGTTTATTTGTTACGTTTATTTCTGTTTTAACCTCTAATGTTAGAATTAATGGTTAAAAAAAGAAAATAAATATCCTTCAAAATCATAGTCACAATCCGTGTCAGTCAAGTAGACTGTCACTGATTGTATCATGGGTCTGAAATCATTGAGATTCAATTATATTTTTTTACCCTCAAGGTTAATATAATACATGTTGGGTAAAACGAAATGTTGTGTCAAAACATACATTTGTTGTTGAGGTGTTTGTAGGCATATCATTCCTCCTGCTTCCTATCTTTATGCTAATCTAAACTATAAGTCTTGAGACTTAAATATACAACAAGGTCTAATGTAAGAGTGGCATCGATATGTTTATCTTGGAGTCATTAAGAAAGCAAAAAGACATATTTCCCAAACTGCAACTATTCCTTTGAATGACCTCATATGGTATTTGCAACTGTAAACAATTTGGTTGCATTAGTAATGTGTTCAAATAAAAAATGAATCAAACATCTCTGTGTTTATACCCAAAACATACAGGTACATTATATGTTGGCTGTACAGAGTCTGCTGACCTTGTTATATTTAGCAGAAAGGCTCTACGCCCTTTCAAACAGTAAGCCCTCTTGGGAATACTGGATCTTTGTAGCCCCGGGCAACAAGGAATCCCTATCGCCATGGTGATGCTGTCCATCATACGTGTCAGTGTAGGCCTGTGTGAGCCGTTTGCATTAACGTGAGAAGTCAGAGCGGGGGGAGCAGCTTCAAAGCCCTGTGTCAGCAGGTCAACCTGCTGGGTCTGTACACACACTCTCACACTCCGACCCTGGAAAGCACTGCACTCACAGTCCGGCACCGAGATAGGGGCAGACGCATGTCCATCACCATGGTGACAGCTGGACACCACAGCTCGGCAGGGACAACAACACCTCACGACCACAGCAACATTACCCACGACACTTCTTCAGGAAACCACCGTGGCTCAGATACACATGACAGCGTTGGAGCAGCATTGGTGACACAGAACTAACTCGCTCACACGCACCAAGCGCCTAAAAATGGGTCTTCGTTTCAATTAGTGTCTGCATGCTCCCAGCAGCGTGGCAGCAGCTCCTTCATTTGTGGAGGGACGATTCGATGGAGAGTCGGAGGCAGAGCGGGCCGCTGAAGCAGATGGGCCCTGCGTGACACGGGGCTTCCAGCAGGGGCAAAATCAATGCTCATAACTGCAAAACAGAAGAGATATTAATAATTATAATATCACAAAATTGCTTTGCATTGCCGGTGCAATTTAATTAATAGCTGTTTTGTATTAGGGTTCTGGCTTCCTTTTTTTCCGATTAGTTTTGTATCTGTGGTGAAATGTTTCTGAAGTGAAGAACATCAGTTAGATTGTTTTATTTATCCTTACTTTCCTTCTCATTGTCTCCCTTCCTTCCTCTCTTCCTTTGTACATTTTCTTAATTCCACCCCTCATTGTGTTGGTCTTGATCAGCCATATTTAGGGCAAACATGTACATAAAGGTTGTATATAAACTTAATTATGGAACCATTTAAGCATAGTGTGTATATACCTATCCAAAACAGTCATTCAGATCTAACGGTTATACTTGTATGGCACACTTTGCATGCATGCAGTAACAAACCATGACACCATCCTTATGTCTTCATGTCATTTTCTGATCGGGTCATTTTCCTCGTTTTAGTTATTAATCAGCAGCCCTTGCAAAACTGGAGCTAAATCTCAAGTTAGCGTGCATGCTAGCAGCATATCTTGTATATTGGTCTTGATAGGGAAATAAGTATATTTACGGTTATGTTTTCTGTGTTTCAGATTTGTCTGACCAGCTGCTGGAGGTGGTGGGGCTGGAAGGAGCCATGGAGATGGGTCAGATCTACACCGGCCTGAAGAGCGCTGGGAGACGCCTGGCACAGTGCTCCTCCGTGACCGTCAGGTCAGCTTTCTACTGAACCACAACACACTGCTTTATCAGAATTTGGTATTTTGTTGATGATTTTTTGTCAGAATCTTTGCTTGATTTTGTTAGCATGATCAATATTTGGCCTGGAGGCAAAAATCAAAACACAATTAGCAGTTTAATCATGGTAAAATAGTCCTCAGTTATCATTTCCTTCCAGTTGAAGATTGTAAGAAATTAAAATTGTTACATGTTCTCTTCTCTTGCAGAACCAGTAAATCCCTCCCCATGCAGATTGACGGGGAACCTTGGATGCAGACTCCCTGCACTGTGAGTCATTAAAAGTCTCTAGCACCATTGACGACACCCGTCTTCCGTGTTGTGTGTCATCATAATATAAGTGTGATCTGTTGCACCTAATGTACGTGTATAACAAATGTAAGGGTGATCAAATAAATAAAAAAATGTAATAGCCCAATATCACAAATGACTAAATGACCCCCAGCAGCCTATAGAGTCTGCTCAGCATATGACACACTGTTTCCTTAGACTGTTGCAACAGATAAGAAATAACTCTTTAAAAAAAACGTATAAGGGGGAAAAATTGAAGAAACCTCACGGAGCCCCCCCCCCCAGTCGCTCTGATCCCTCTCCCAGGGCAGACTGACGTGCAACAAGTATTCCAGAACAAACATCACAATAAAACTACAAAATAAACGATTCATATGGCATGAATAATGATGATATATTTACAGTAGTACCAGTGAGCAGGGCCACAGCAACAGGGTCAGCCATGATCCATGATCCAGCAATTACATGTAGCAACCTGAAAGACTAGAAATCACAAAAACTTGCTACATGGAAAAATGGCTGGTATCTATTTACTCTCACTTGATGGTGTCATTATTCAAAGCCTCACACATCCACGATACACCTGAATATGTGATATCACCTGTTTGAGCTATTCTGTTTATAGCCTTATTTGTTTGAATCGTTCCAAATCCCAGTGTCAAAACCTTTAAGATGGTAGTTTGCAATAATCACTACAGATGAACTGCTAATGTGCAGAATAATATATGTATTTTTTTTTTTTTAAATCCTCCACATAATACTCCACATATTGGTCTCAAAAGATGTTGTGGTACATACAACTTGACCTTACCTTATATTATATTACTAGGAACATGCACAATAATGGACATCATTATGACGTTATGTATTTGACCTTAGTCGCTCATTTTAATCTGTAGTTCCTTGGCAGGTTGGTGTTACGAATAAACATTACAGTACAACAAACTGTGCAAGAATGCACAAAATACAATACATTTAATTCAATTAATAGTTAAGTGTATTCATTTAAAGTTAATACCAAAATCAATTCATCCAGTAAGGTCTTAAAGGACTGGCTCTGGAAGTAAAGACAGATTGGTATTGAGTGCAGTGTCTGCTGCTTCTATTTCTCCCACAGATCTGTTTTATGTTACTTCTGCAGTCATTTCTGATAACAAATATTTAGAGATGCAAGTCTATCTTCTCCTAATTAGCGTTCCGTCTTTTCCTCCAACATGTGCTTTGATAAGTGTTTGCCCTCTGTCCAAGTTGTTTCTTTTTCAAAATGAAACTCCTCACTTTGTGTTGATTACGGTTGTGTTTAGCTTTAATTACAACGCTACTGCAGATGAAGTGCTGCGGAGATTTACATATGGATTGCTCAGACGAAGCTGAAAACCCCAATGCAGACACGAGTGCTCTTGTGTCTGCTGGCACAAAGTTGGGTTCTGACAATCCATTATTGTGCTGCAATGATTTCCACGGCGAGGTATTCATACTGTATGTTGGAGCTGAATTTGAATCAGTCGAACTGTTAAATGCTTATAAAAACACCACAGTTCAAATGGGATGTTATCCCACTAATTATTAACAACAGCAACTATGCAAATGCGTAACAGTTCCCCTGCATGCATAACATATTTAACACGATACAACCATTTGCATTTTAAAGTGACATATGACATGCATCACTTTCTCTTTGATAACTAGCTCTGATATAACTACGGCAAACTGAAATGTGACTGCATTTTCCACAATTGTTATGTTCAAATACAAAGATAATGTGTATTAGTTGTATTTTTTTTTAGAGCCTCATTGCTCCGTAGCTGGGGATAATATTTCATTGAAATTCTTAATGTATCATCTTTAAAACACAGCTTAGTTATCCTCCAAATGTTTTTCAGTTATTCCTTTATATATTTCTTACTGGATGAGACCAGCGTTTTCCATGAAAATGTTTTTATTTTCTAGAAACATTAACGCAAATCATGTTCCATGATCTTAGAACGCATGAGAAAGGTTGCTACCAAGTCAAGTACAATAGAAGACAGCGGTCCTCAGAAGTCCCTTTAATGCAGATGGTTGCATTTCCTCTCCCCATTACTGCGTTTAGATACTTAGTGCAACAGTATAATGCACTTTGGGTTTAATATGACAACACTTGATGGTTGATGTTTGTTCTTCCAGTGATCTACAATTTATACTTTCAAAGGAAATGGCTTCACTGTTGGGGAGCAACATATTTTCAGATATTGTACTCATACATTTAAGACCATACTTTGCTAGAATCCATCTTAATGCATATTATTTGACAAGAACCCATATGGGCAGATTGTTGTGGATGCTAATTATTATTGGTTGAAAAATAAGAGAAATAAAAACACATCCAAATGTAATGAATAAATGAGAAAAAACAACGTCAGAAAACCATGAAAAGGGCCCGAAGTTTCGTTTTGTCCTACCAACACTCCGATAACCACACATCTTTAATGTACGTTATTAGACAAAAAGGGAACAAATCCTCACTTGTGTGAAGAAAACATTTACTCAAAGTGCCATATACACTTTATTAATTGATTCTCAAAATGTTCTCTGAATTGATTAATTGATGAGCACTAATAGAGTCAAAAGAGGAAAGGGGAATTTCCTGCCTGGGAGAAGGAGAGGGGCCCCTTAAAATGTCTACTTCTAAGGTGCAACTCATGATGCTCACAGTATTAAACAGGCGGTTCAATGGGCCACAGATTCCTGAAACAAAGAGAGAGAAAAACACGCAAAGCAGGAAATGGTACGCATGCAGCATTAATTCACTAATTACCTTACATCCTTGTTTGTAATGCAGCACCAAACTAAACCAGAGCTTCCTTTGTTTCTCTCCATCTTCAGATTGAGATCGTCCACAAGAACCAGGCTCCCATGTTAATTGGGGCGCCACAATGCCGAAGCTTCTTCTCCTCCGTCATCAGACGAACTCGCACTGAGAGCAAAGACTGATCGCTTCAAGACCTTTGAGTTCCACAATCCGCTGCAGAGCAGCAGCCACAAGTTGATCGTCACTCGGCCTGTTAGTGAAGGAGGGTCTTTGATGCCTGTTTGACAGCGCAGTGGAAGTAGCAAACTGTAGGTTCAGTATGTATTGCCGGTGGCTGGGGGTCACTGAGAAGCTTTTATTCGATGCAGAATGAGGTGTATTTTAGAACTGATGCTTCAAACTACAGTGTGTAGAGTAGTTTAGCTCCAAAAATACTGAAGCTATTTCGGGAAGTCACATTTTATAAAAGTATTTTTATTTCTGCTGTTGTGATCTGTGCCATGTGGAAAAAAAGCCCACAAATGAATGTGTTTTTGTGATAGGATGTATTTATTTATTTATTCATACTTTGCTGCTATTGATGTATTTTAACAGTTTTTTGCATTTGCATTCGACTGATGCATGATGGACAGAGAAAGAGTTTGTCGTTGTGGAGGCTGACATATCTGGAGCTTGCAGCTGATCCTTAGTAAGTGTTTAGTAAGATGTAACGTTTATTTGATCAGCATTTTTTCAGCGCTTCACTCGTGAATGGCTTCAAGTAGTGAAAAGAGAGAAAGTAACTTTTTGTTTCTTTTAATGGTTCCTGCAAGTCATCCTTGTCATGTTGTGATGCTGCTCCATCAGTGGAAAGATTAGGAATGAATATTGATCCTCATAAAAAATGCATGACACTCTTTGTTTTATGTTGCACGAGAGATTTCCAGACAGTTTGACCAACTGCGTGAACACTTCCTGTTGCATGAGTGACCAAGATCTGTTGTGACACTTGTGGAATTTGATTGTTTTTTGAATCTACGTCTGCAGTGCTGCTCATTTGAACCATATCAAACTTCATAACATGGCTACATTTTTGTGAGATCCTGTGTTTCTGAGCAGGTACTCAGGAACTTTTAAATTGAGAAAGGTTCAAATGAAACAAAAAAGAGAAGTGTTTATACTGTATATTGTTACAGTGACTCTATAGTTGGATATTCACAAGAGGCAGTTTGACCTCCTCTGGTCATTGATTTGCTCCAATGTCTACGGTTGAGTGTTTACAGTCCGCTGTGCATCAAAGCGTATATTGACCAATTTAAGGTCTAAATACAAAATGACTATTGACATATATATATATAGTAGGCTACATGCTTGATTTAAATAATCAATACTTCAAATCAATCCCATCTAATAATTACAGTTTCAGAGGCATGTTACAGCCACTGAGTATGCACATGCTGGCTACACATTAATTTAAAAAAAACATTTTTGGAACATTTTCATTAATTTCAAACAGCTTAATTCATAAGATCCTCCTTACACATGGCATTATACTGGGTGGTCAAGCTACTGATTCAACACATTTCTGCATTTAAATAGTATTTATCTCATTCATTCTCACCAAAGACACATTTTGGTGGATTTCTTACAGACCTACCAGCGTGAAACAAACCTGATAAATATTTTTGTTTTAACTGAATTGCACTCCTGCTTGTTTTGTATGATGATTTAAAGCTTGACTGTTTCAGTCTTTAAAAGTGCCATATGCCTGTGGAGACTGAGGTCTGGTAAGTCTCCTGCGTCTTTGCTTTGTACGGTGCTGAGTTTGCACAGTGAGGTTGTATTTTTGTACACAGTATTTATTTATTTTTCCGCTTACTGCTTTCACTCTTGAACTAGCACCATGTTGTTCTGAATAAAATGAAAACTCATTCTGCCTGCCAATGTTGACTGGGTAAAGTGATAATGGAAATAATAAAAAATAAAGTTTTTTTGTTTGACATAATGTTCCGGTGTTCTTTGACCTTTGACCCCTGACCGGTTATGGACAAACAGAATTGTAATTACACTTGCGCCTTGTGTGCGAAAAATAAAAACTACAATGATACTGCAGCTATTGTGCATCATACAAGTAATCATCAAGTGCAAATACATCTTGACTTTCTTCTTTATTTCTCTTCAACTTTGTTATGCTGTATTTCACCAAGCTTACATATTGTAAGCCTAGTTTGTTGTGTACCATTAGGGATTCAACACGTAATTCCACATACATCACTTAACATCTGAGAGGACTCATTGTGCTGTGATGTTTGTATTCCAATAAATAACTGGTGTGAGGTTCATTCCAACCAATAATTACAATTTTAAAGGACTTTACTGTTAAAACAGAGGTGTTCAGCATCCTTAGGTTGAGCTTGTGATGCATGGCCAGAGGTCAAATATATAACATTCTAAAAACAAAACAACGTTAAATAAGCTTAAACAAGATTTTTAAATGATGTTAGTTAGGCCTTAGGGGTCAGGGGATCAAACGATGGTCCCAGACTCATCAGTGTAATGTCCCTGGTTAATGGGCGGGTAGTTGGTTTAGGGTATGGTAGTGGGCAGGGGCGCCGCCAGGGATTTTGGGCCCCATGAAAAGATATCACATTGGTTACTTAACATTTGTTTCATAATGTTCTAAAATAGTTTGGGCCCCTGTCAGTCATGGGAAGTGGGTGTTAAGGGTAAAAATGGAGGAAGGGTGTTGTTGAGTTATAGGGTTCAACATTGTATGGTAAGCTTGCTAGTTAACCTTAAGTTAACACTAATTCCCATTAGGTGTTACTTTTTGCGCATGTTATTTCAAGAGCTGCTAAATGATCAGCGACTCTCACACATTAAGTGCTGCGTTCATTCTGCATTATTCAAAGGAGAGAAAGGGAGACACAGCTACTCATTAGCTAGACCCCTACTACTACTACTACTACTACTACTACTACTACTACTACTACTACTACTACTACTACTACTACTACTACTACTACTACTACTACTACTACTACTACTACTACTACTACTACTACTACTACTACTACTACTACTACTACTACTACTACTACTACTACTACTACTTTAGCAGAACGTATAAAAGTTAGCGCTGAGCTTCAGTCTGCAACGTTCAAAACAACAGATAGAGCCAGAAATCTAGGTGTAGTCATGGACTCTGACCTGAGTTTCAACAGTCACATTAAAACACTTACTAAATCAGCCTACTATCACCTAAAGAACATTTCTAGGATTAAAAGACTAATGTCACAGCAGGATTTGGAAAAGCTTGTCCATGCTTTTATCTTCAGTAGACTGGACTACTGCAATGGTGTCTTCACAGGTCTCACTAAAAAATCTATTAGGAAGCTGCAGCTGATTCAGAACGCTGCTGCTCGAGTCCTCACTAACACTAAGAAAGTGGATCACATCACTCCTGTTCTGAAGTCTTTACACTGTCTGGCTTCCTGTGTGTCAAAGAATAGATTTCAAAATACTGCTGCTGGTTTATAAACTGAATGGTTTAGGCCCAAAATACATTTCTGACCTCCTGCTAAATGATGAACCATCCAGATCTCTTAGGTCTTCAGGGACTGGTCAGCTTTCTGTCCCCAGAGTCAGAACTAAACATGGAAAAGCAGCGTTTCGTTATTATGCTCCAAATATCTGGAACAAACTCCCAGAAACCTGCAGGTCCGCTGCAACTCTGACTACTTTTAAATCCAGACTGAAGACTTTTCTTTTTGCCGCTGCTTTTAATTGAACTATTCACATCTTAAATTGCACTGTAACTTTTATCCGTATTTTTTCTTTTAATGTTTATTTTATTATCTTTGCTTTTTAATGACTGATTTTAAATGCCATTTTCTTAATGTCTTTCATTTTTTGTAAAGTACTTTGAATTGCTTTGTGTTGAAAGGTGCTTGCCTTGCCTTAAGACATTAGCTTTTCAACTAGCTAACAAGAGCTCATTTGTTAGCTGCTGCTACATTATCTTGTGAGTTAATCAAGACACAGTCACAGAAAAAATAGCTATATCAATTAGGACGCAGAAATGGCTAGCAATGTTGACTACAGTAGTGCCAACCTTTTGCTTTAATCAAATTACCTGTGCCAATATTGTCAGTTGGATTGGACAATTGTATGTTTGTTAGTTGATAACAATTCTGGACAAATAAGTATAAAACAAACCCCAAGATACAGATTTCATATCAAAAGAGTATTGTCAATTTTAGTTTTGACTTTCAGGCACCCACTGTATGGCCTCATTAGACTGTAGGCTCGTAGCCGTTTCCTCACAACTGGACAAAATCTTTCTTTCCCATGGTCTGGAGTGGCACTTTGTTTACTGCGTGTCTCGGTGTCAGATGGGTTGATGCCTGCGCTTGAACTGCGTTTCTCCGTCCTCGGGGGAGTTCAGCAGAAGTGACACAGCACTTCACTTCACTTCACATCCACTTCAACTGCCTGGTAATGGAACCGTGCGTGGATCCAAGATGGCATCAGCGTGACCACTGCTGACTTCCGATATGTCCATCTTTCAGTCAAGGTTTTAATGCAATGGTAAAGTTCCCTTTCTGGGATTTATCCTAGATCTGTCCTGTATCAGTGAAGAGGAAATCGTTGTTGATTGTTGTACTGTAGAAACACAGTTTTACCAATGACAACAGTCCAAGCTTCCGGAAGTGATATAGGCTTATAGTGCCAACTCTTCCCTCTATTAGCCTATTGCATCCAGATAAAGCTAGACATGACTTGCAACATCATTGTTTTATCTTTTTTTATTTTATTAATCAATCATTTTAAACCATTACTGTAATACACATTATTCCAAAATGGCCCATACTGCATTATGAATACTTAGGTAACATTGTGAATGAGCCACATTCGAACACACACAATTGCTTTCAAGCTTGTAGACTTATGCCATTATGACTTAGTAGTCCTTGACTAGCCATATTATCACAATATGATCAATACAACTGTTATTATATGCTGTTCTTTTTCATTTTAAGCACTTTGCCAGACAGAATTATTTTATAGTTTTGTTTAGATTTTGGTTTCATTTTGAAACTCGAACTCAAGCCAGGGAGATCATTCTACCTCGTGATCAGCATTTTATTTGGAAAGTAAATCAAACTCATCCCACTGTTTGATAACTGCACCATTGCTAATCAGGAGGCTGCAGGAAAAAGGCACGATTACAACGTTCCCCACTAAACCAGTTTTAAAGTTAGACTGCTATCGGCCATGTGTGTTTGTGTCAGTTTTTTCTCCTTAAAGCTGTCTTCTATTTTGCCTGGTGACCTGAGCTTTCCTTCCAGGTCAGTGCTTTCTGCGGGTCCTCGGCACTCCGAACAAAGTATCCCTTACAGGAGAGGGAAGAGCTGGCTTAAAGCAAGTCCCTCTGGAGACTCTTCAAAACACAGTTACCATGGACACAAACTTGACCCGGTGAGGATTGTGTGTGTGCGTGTGTATGAGCGTGTGTGTGAGGGGAGTGGTTGGGCAGGTGCAGTGAAACTTTAAAAGCATGACAAGTACGCTGAAGTTTAGTGCTCATTTCTTGCTTTTCAAAATACATTAAAGTCCTTACTTTTTTGTTTAAATTAAAACGCTTGGTATGCTACTATAATGCAACCATTGACTTCTCCGGTGCTTACCGCCTGCAGCCGTGCGTGATTGACTGCCAGCAATCTGATCCAGTGAAAGACATTGGCAACCAATAGGAAGCGTAGTGCGGCTTGTTTCCATGGGAGGCCCCGGGAGGCGATGCCAAGCCGCTCGAAAGCAGCACAGTGAGCGGGGAGAAGCGCAGGCAGCAGCCGGCACTGTGGAGATCCTGCAGCCGCTCCGTGGCACTCAGCGAGCGGGTGAAAGCGAGGTTGCTGGGTAAGTGGATGTTAGGTTTTTGTCACTTCTTTTGCTTCACAAGTTTATTCAATCAGGCAAAAACATTTTTGGCGCGCCCTTCAGTTCGCTCCTCGTTTACGCACGAGATTTGCAGATTGTCAACTTAACTTTACAGCATCGCCGGAGGTGTTGTCGGTAATTTCCGTCTTCAAACAGTAGCAAAAGGGTTCCTGAACAGAACCATGTCTTGATGAATGAACAATCCACCCGTGTATAACTTTCTGCTTTCTGTCCTTGTTGCTTTCTGAAGGGTGACCGGACAGGAGACTGGAGGACTGCAGATCGCTCGTCAATTAAAGCCACAGCGGTGCAACATGGATAGATTCCGCGACCAGCAAGTGCCTTACTGTAACTCCAAAGTGAGTTAGTTGACCAAAAAACAACATATAATGGATGCAGATCTTTCACATCAACTTTAATATATTTGTTTGTTGTCTGTTTTCTTTCATCTACTTCCCTTTTTGTTCTGATGTCATCTTTCTTCCTTCCTGCTGCAGCTAAAACCCATTTCTCCCTTAAGGGACTATTTGTTTCATCTGATTATCAAATATTAAACATCTATACAAGGTGCCCACTATTTAACACAGAATACCATGTTACAAACTGGTTAGTTATATCTGATGGATGAAGCTCAGGTCCCTTTGCATGTCTTCAGAAATGTAAGACATTATTGAGGCTATTTCACTTGCACATTTGCTGCAGCCAACACAATCAACGCTCCAATGAGGAAAATAATAAATTGATTTGTGTCTCTTCTTTTGTTGTTGTTGCAGAAGCTGAAAGAAAAGACAACAAGCTGTGAGAGGCCAGCAAATGACAGAAAGAGAAAATTCATTAAGACCGACCTGGCTCTGGACACTGAAGGTAGGCAGAGGGCAGAGGGAGAAGTTAATTTCACGGCTCCTAAACATTTAGCAAAATTCAATTGGTTTGTGGCCACCTGCGCTGCTAACTACAAAATCTCAATTACAACACAGCGGCCTGTGATGATTCTCACAAGCCCTGTCAGTGGTCAGAGACACAAATTGACTTGTTATTAGCCGCACACATGCCCACTGAGCTCCACTGGCTCCGACGGCTTATCAGCCCGCTGTAATGAAGTCAGTTGTTTCTGATGCTCCTCCAGGCCTTCGATTGTGTGTTTTTTTTTTTTTTTTTATAACATCCTTTAAGTCTTGTTCTCTGCTTTGGTTCCGCCTCCAGAGCTCTTCCAGGACCTCAGTCAGCTGCAGGAGACTTGGCTGGCAGAAGGTGAGTGTTTTTAAATCTCGAGCAGAGAGAAGAGGAAAGATGGGGGGGGGAAAAAAATGGATAGGTTGTGAGGGGGGAAAGAAGCTGCCTGGAGTTACAAGTCTTGCGTCGCAGTCCAATTAAAAGCCTGTGTGGAAGAGGCACCTTGTGTGTCATGCATACATTAGAGACTGTGAGCGAGGGTCTTGAGGGAGACAGAGGAGGCTCTACCCAGAGAGTGTCATCACAAATTACTAGTAGAAGGCTCTACGACGCTCACTGTCTCTTCTGCTTTTGGCAGGAGCTAACGTGCTGCATGCCAGCCGCCGCCACCACCTCCACCTCCACCAGAGCTCTGCTGCAGCCTACCAGCTCTCTCTCTCTCTCTCTCTCTCTCTCTCTCTCTCTCTCTCTCTCTCTCTCTCTCTCTCTCTCTCTCTCTCTCTCTCTCTCTCTCTCTCTCTCTCTCTTACACACACTCTCGTCTGCTCTCTCCCCCCCTTCTCTCTCTCTCTGCTTCCACTCAGCACACCTCTCTATCTTCTCCAGCTGTACCATCACCTTGTCTTCTTCAGTTTTGTATCTTGGCGGCAAAAAAAAAAGAAAGATTGGATCTATCATTTTTCTTTTAATCGCAGACTTTAAAAACATGAGTTTTCAAAGCGACGATTGAATTCAAAAACATATATTTATCCGTTTATTTGCTTTTTATTATTTATTTTTTCTCTAATGGCAATACTTGCTCATTGTGGTCTAACTGAGACGTGATGCTTCAGGATTTAAGTGCGAGTGTCCTCTTTCCAGCGTGTCTGCAGCACCGAAGTTTTGGTTAGTAGTGAATATTGTTCATCTTATTTTAACTTTGAAGTCTTTTTGTGTGCATGTGCATGTTACACTTGGTTTCTTTGCCTGACTTTAGATTTTTCTCAACAAGAGTCAATGCACTTGTTATTATTGCATGTAAGATGAAAGTTTGTGTCTCAGTAAAGTGTCAGTTGGATATCTCAGAGATTTAAAGTGAAGAGTAGAACATTGGAAGAAGTCGCAGTAAAAACTGAAATTCTCACAGTTTAAAGTTGTATAGTGTGAGATCATAGTTGATTGGAAAGCGTGATATGAAGTCGTTTTGTCTTGTATATAAATATTAAAAGTAAAGTAAATGAACAGATTTTTTTTGTCTGAAAACAAGCCTGATGTAAAAATTATATTTTGTAGCCAACAATAGACTGCATCTACTTTTTACCAAACCATACTGGTTTATAAAACAGTTAGAATTAGAAAAACCTAATTATTACATTATTTTTATATTTGTATTACATTTAAAAAAAAATGCATTGCTTTTAACATATATATGTTTTAAATTAATGTTGGATTCAGTTCAAGTCCTTTATTTTAATTTGTATAATTAGAAATTATGAGAACAAATCAACATCTACTGTAAAAAGAAAAAAGGCACAAATACTCGCTTTTTTATGATTTGTGCAGATTTAGTGAATTAGAAATGGACTATGTATTTTTTCATCATAGCATTGTTCCAATAAAATCCCAACCTCTAAAATCTCAGTATCTATTTCAACACATCAGTAAGTGCTCTGGTTGTGAAGCAATAACTCTAGCTGTAAAGTAGAACTCTAAAGTGCACAGTTTAATTGAATCAATTTCAATCTTAAAAAAAATAAAATAAGAATTGAGTTGTAATACATCCCCTGGAAAAGAGAAATTCTAGCTTGCACCCTTCACACAGGTGAATAAGACTCTCAATCATTTATAGGCTCCATCTATTCTTTAACACCCTACAAAAGCTCGCAGTGAAACCCACAGCTTTTAAAAAATGAAAAGTATGCTTTGAAACAGATACTGTATTAGTTGAGCCCAATCTGAGTAGCAGTTAGATTATGAGGCGGCGTTCGCACACCGCAGGGCGTTGAAAAAGAATAAGACATGATTTTAATATTTCAGTATCCAAAGTGAGAAAGAGACGGCGGCGGCTGATAAGAGGTATTACTGTTAAAGATTACAGTTCTGCCTGTCATGGACCAATGTGATGATGTACGCTTCCAGATTGTAGATTTAATAAATGACTTCCTGTCCATTAAGTTGAAAAGGAATACCTTCCAATTTCTAAGATTTATTAGTTCAGGTAATTGGAATAAGAGGAGGAATAATGAGAGACAGACTGAATTTCCGACTCAAAGACCGAGAGGTTGAGGATGTTCGTCAGCTAACAGGCGTCTGCTTGACCCCCACAAACCTCTGCCCTGCACCTCCACCCAGGCTTTCTTAGACTACTTTAAGTACCTTTATTGCTAGGAAAAAAGCTCTCATCCTTTAGAGATTTCTGAACATTGTATATTTTGTTTATGCAATGATTTCCCTGGTACTAACAGCATTCTTTAAAATCACGGCAATTGTTAGAATTGTTTAAAACTCAGCCTCACACATCGAGCTGTCGCAGGGTTTACGAAACGCCTCAGATAGTTTCTCTTGCTCAGGCCCCATGTTTACAACTTCTCCCTTTTTATCCGTACTCCTTTTTTACCTTCTGTCCTCCTCCCTCAGTTTTTCTGTGTTTTTGGTTTTGTGAATGGCGGCAGATTTCCAGCTCTGCCGTTCTCCCCAGGAGTTTTTTTGCAGAGATCAGCTGGCTCATTCACAGACAGAGCCTGGTGACTCATCCATCCTGTACTTCCTTTTTGGACACAAACCGACTGCTGCCTTCTCTTTTTTCTTCTTTTCTCATCCCTCCTCTCTTTGTCCTTTTCCAAGTTGGGTTTGGTAAAGTTTCTGCTATTTGTTTGTGTTGTAGTGACAAGCCGAGAGCTGAGCTCCACCATATGTTTCAAACTTGTGTTGGTTTTGGCCTGTTTGGTTATTGTGGTTTGAAGCAAAAAGAGGGAGAACATATGATAAGAGTCAAAGTGTTGAGGCTTTAAGAAGGTTTTATGATTTAAGATCAAATCTGTTTTTGGTTATTATTCTATTACATATTGTTTATGTCATGGCCCTTTAACAAAGCATCGGCATAGACTAATACAGCAAAGTTGTTCTCCAGCTCAATAGGAAATCAACCGGGTTAAAATGTAAAGTGTATGTAAAAAAAACAACACAATAGACTGTCGAGTGTTGCTTTCAATAGAGCAACATTTGGAGACAAATTATAATAATAAGTCTTAGCTCGCTGCTTTACATTGTTTAAAAATGTGATGTAATTTCTTCTCTTGATGTTTACTACTTTTAATCCACACCTAACAAGAAAAAAAATCCCTGATCATATCAAAAATGACAAAATTGGAAAATCAGTGATTATTTTTTTATCATCTCTAGACATGTCGAGACATGTTACTGGTCCTGTGATAATGAGGATCCATCTCTTTGTGCGTATAAATAGACGTGCTAATGACACATTTAAATCTACTTTTGCCAGAGACGAACTTGAGGGACACGGAGAACTGTCAGCGAGTGCAAATATGTGTGATATAAATATGTACATGTTTAATTGGAGCCGTAGTGGAGCAGGCTTCATTATTTTAGCATTAGCCTGAGTGCAGGGGCGTCTGAAGCGAAGGGGAAGCAGGAGGGTTTGGAACAGACCTGACTCGGTAGGTACAGGTGGATTCACCAGTAGGGAAGAAGCCAATTAGATACAGTTAACAATGGGTGTTTGGCTGCTGGCAAGCAGCGAGAGCCGAGGCCGCGGAGCAGTCAATGGACAAGGCGACCTCAGGAAGTGGAATTAGGAAGTAGATGGGTAACTAAATATTAAATCCCTAGCAGGCTTGGTTAGAAACATGGTTCATTGTAAATCATATTTTTCATCACATTTCAAGGTCATTGTGTCCATTGATATTGACATAACTGTAATTATAGTGCATTTCCCGGTAATGCTGACAATATTTGATTTATAAAATATTGAAGCCAGCATTGGCGAGAGGTTAGAAAAAGAGATTAGAAAAATGGGAATTTGAACAATTGGCCAATTTTCAGTTTTTTTCAATTTGTCGGGGAAAATCCAATTTTAAAATGATGATTTTTTTAAAAAGACAAATATACAGAATTGTAATTTTTCTAATAAAAAACACACTTCTAGGATTTAATAAAAGACAAAGAATCCTATTATAAGATGAAGATGTTTTGGTCCGTAACCAAATGCTGTTATATATCCCAGGAGGCTGTTTGCCAGAGGAGGGTATTGGGCTGTAGGGAACTGTGATCAATGCTGCGTTGTCCATCAACATCAGAAACAACCATTCCCTTTCTTCTTCTCTGCTTCTGTCTTTAGCTCAAGTTCCCGACAATGACGAGCAGTTCGTTCCAGACTTCCAGACTGAAAACTGTGAGTAAGAGACCACTTTGCTTTTCTGTGTTTGTGTGCATGCTTTTGTTTATCTGTGTGAACATCTGTGGTGTTTTTTCTTCTTGTCTGGACTGGTGTGTTGGTACTTGGGGAGAGTGCTTATGTGTTTTCCCGTGTCTCGGTACCCTCACCTTTGCTCAATCTAGAGCTCTATGGGGAGCTGCAGCAGTCTTGTGGGTCTTCAAACAGGTGCACGGGTGAGGGGTTGGATGTGGGGGGGTCTCTCTCTTTTTCTCTTTCTCTCTCTGTCTATATTTGTCTCTCGCTTCCCTCTGCTGCCCTTGTACCTCTCGCCACCATTGAGATATTATTGCACTGTGATTTATTTGCATAAACATCAGAATATTGTTGCAGATTTTACCCGTGGTTGAAGTGATATTTTTAACTTCAGGTAGGACAAATAGCTATCAAGATGACTGTTCTGAATTTTTTTAGAATACAAATATTTCTCCTCCCTGACCTTTTCTAGAATTACATTTTTGTTCACACCATCCAGTGTGGTTAGAATGTCTAAATCCAGCAGTTTAATAATAGCTAAATGTACCCCTTTCAGCAGAATGGCTTGTTCTCGTCCTGGTTTACAGAATGAAAGCAAATATACTTTTTTTCCCTCATTCCTTAATATTTCTCCTGCAAGAGAAATACAAATATATGGCCTGAGCTTGTTTTACACTCTCAGTAATAAGAATGAGGTATTTAGTCGTACTTCACCTGGTTTTTGCATGGTGGTTGCACATGGTGACTGGTGATTTGGCACGCTCCACTTCTGGAGGAAGTAGTGCCAAGGTGGGGACAGAAATGGAGTGAGAGGAGCTCAGTGGGACCCCGAGCGAGCACATGTCTTTCAGATAAGCCAAACAGCCCATAAAACTGAGAAAAGACACAAAACAAGTCTTCCCTATGTCATGAACCTGGAAACAAAGTTTGACAAAATGCAGACGATATAGCATAGCACTTTTGCAGTAAATTGTATTGAAATTAATAATACATTTGGGATAATATTAAGCTGAAATGAGTCAAACATCAGACCGAGCTCAGACCTTTTAACCCCTTGTTAGCCAGATCGCAGCCTGAGATCCTCAAGCAGATTCCTGTTAGTTAACTGCGTTAAATTAAATGTTTTCTCTTTCTTATGAAAACTCTTGCTTTTTATGTTGCTAACTTTTTGCGTGCCTTTCAATGTCTTACCTCAATTTTGACAATCGTAGCTTTAAGTCAATCATAATTAGAAGAGTGAGGTCCATCAAATATTTTACCCTCTCAAATCTTTTCCATTCATCTGGCTTGCTTTTGTATTGTTCAAGCCAGAACATACCTCAATAGTAAGCTAAAAACCTGACCCTTTGGTGTGAATGAGCTTATCCTAAAATCCAAGGTGGAGGACAGTGCGGTGTACAGTAGAGAAGCAGAGGTCACAGAGACTGTCCTGTTGTCCTTCAGAGGTAGCCAGGGTGGGTGGCCACGGTGGCAGGAGACTGCTGACCATCTGAATTGTCCTGTTGGCAAACCTGCAGCAGACTGGAGAGGCACTGACAGATGGCGGGAGGGTGAGGGCACCGTGGTTGGGCGCTGGCATCCCAGCCGGCAGCTCTCCCATATGGGTTTCACCGAGCTGAGAGATGGAGGGGCGTACGGTGAGGTGGAGAACAGAGATGGAGATTCAAAGAGATATCGCTGGAAGTTCTTGGAGTTAGGTGAGAAAGACAGATGTAGATGTAGTCAATCTCATTACTGCGACAAAGCTGGGAAAAGACCAGAACGAATACATAGATTATTCTAGCAAGTATTACTGTGTATCAAAAGACTGGCAAACGTTATTCCTCTGTGCCATAGTGTTCTATTGATTATTTTTAAAAGGATTTTCAGGACAACTTTGAAATATTTGGCAATTCTTTATAATATGAGTCTTATCCTTTAAAATGATTCAAATAGTTTTGTCGTGTTATTAGCCTAATCGGCTGCTAGGTAGTTTGCTAATTTACTTAATTGGCTAAATAAACTGCTGTAGCAAAAATAGATTTTTGTTCAAGTAAAATATTCTTACCGGAGTTAACGAAATGTTTTTTATATGTATTGGAATAGTCCTAAAGATAACCTCTTATTTTCTATCTATTAGCTACTCCATTTTAAAATGTATTTATATCTAAATAGATTTTTAGATTTGTAGTTGTTTGTCTTAATTGACAGCAAAAGTAAAGCAACAATATTTTTATTTTGCTGAAAGCTAGACTTTGAATCAAAGATTATGGAGAAAGCGTTGAGTATTGTAGTTTTAAAGATTGTATCAGAAAAGCAGGTTTTACTTTTCCTTAGCTGCGTTGTTCTATGTTTTCTTAGCCTCAGATTTATCACCTCTGCAGAAGCTATGGCAGTTTCTCTCAATGTCGACTTCGCACTCTCCATCCATGCAGCACAGAAGCAGCATGTGAGCGGCCTGGAAGCAAAAGTGTCCTCAGGCTGAAGGAGAATTTTCTTTGTCTCAAACTCCAACACAGATGCTTACCATTAGCATAACTTAGCAGGGAATGAAGGAGCAGTGGAGGTGTAAAATGAGGCCACACGTTACCGGCAGATCTGAGCCTCCATCATTTAACAGGATCGGCGAGCACCTACAGTAGGTGAAAATGGAATGGAAGGTTTTTCGTTGTTGCCAAAAGACCTGTATTTTGTTATGAATGGACAGGAGAAATATCTGCCAAACGTAGGCTCTGGTTCTGCCAAAACACTCCATTTGTACCTGAGAAGACACAACGTTTGAGGCCAAGAGTGCTCTCATGATGCACGGAAAGGATTGCCAGAAAATTAAATAATAAGAAACACGACCCTTAATTGTCCTAACATGTATGACAAAGAAATGGGTTTTTAAAAGGTGAACACATTGTTTATTTCATTTAAAAAATATATTTTATTGCATATGTAGAACAAAAAACTAAAAAGTAGCAGAATGTTGAGTTAATAGCAGTGACAACATTTTAAAAAAAAAAACATTTGCATTTAAAATAGACCCAGTAATTGTTCTAACTGCTTCTTCTTTTAAACACCCTACCATCTTAGTTAATCAATATGTAGATAATGAGAGCAATCAACCGGTGATGGGCATGACATTCTGGACTAAAAAGGAAGTCTCTGTTTTAGTCCGAGGCAATACCCTCACTATTGATTTGTGTACCTTGGCACCCCGCTGAAGAAATCTATTGTGACATTTCCATTTCTAATTTAAGGCCTTGCGCTGCAGCACACGTGAAGCTATTGTTAAAAGGTGATGCGACGCATATAACTAAACAAACCATTTCTATAGACCTATGTATATTGAAAAAAATTGTGTTGATTTACTGTTAAATGGAGAAACTAAATTAAATCTAGCATGAGGTGAGTTGAAACCGGGAGTGAGGGGAGTTGTTCTGTTCTGAAGAAGAAATACATCGAAGTTTATTGTAGCAGGTAATGAATGTGACACATTGTGATCTCAACATTCAAAACCCAGGTATTGTTTTGACTCCGTAAGACTTAACGAGGCTCCACCATGCCAGTGTCGTCAAAGGTCTCCCCTCAGGAAGTGTCTCTTTGACCTCCGATCGATGACCTGGAAAGGTCAGGCCCCCAGCGAGGGCTGCGAACAACCCCTGAGCTTTGTCCTACCGGGCCCGTGTGGCCCCCCCCCCCCAGGGGCTCCGCTGTGCGTCAGATGGGGTGTTGGCAGATCGACCCCTGCTCGTACGGCAGCTGTCAGTCAGCCCCCAAAACATCCTCCTCTCTCAGCTCCTTGTAGCCTGAGAGACCGTCCGGACTGTGAGAGTATTTAAAACAAAAATATCCCCAAACCACAGATATGAGTATTTTAGTCATCCTATGTCTAAATGTTTCTACTTGAGTTGAACCAGGAGTTGATGGACATCCTTTCTCCATTCATAATTCCAGTTCCCTTTGTTTTTTAACTCAGGAAAAAGGCTGTCTCTCAGCCTGAAATGCCAGTTAAAAATCATTCCCTTCAGCGGGGAGATGCTGTGGGACGGCCTCACCGCGGCTCTGTGCAGTCGCGGTGAGACGGCAACCTGAGCCTGACTTCATTCTGACTGACTGGGTCTTTCTTAAGAAGCGCAGCCAATTGGATTAGCGTTGATCATGACTTGAGATGATGGCATGTTAATCAGGACTGATCAGGCACTTAACAGCCTCTCCGATGCACCAGGCAGGCTCACAGTGGGGCCATAGGTAGAGAGCGCAACCCCCCCCCCTCTCCCCCCATCAGATCAATGAGCACTGTTGTCGTCTGGAACGTATTGACAGGCAGCTGAAAGCAGATAAAGCATTTATAGGAGCACGCCACACAGATTTATGATTGTCATATTTCACTCCCTGTCAGGAAAAGGCCCAACAAATGAGATTTGAAGTGAGTTGTTTCAGATCTGTAGTTGGACGGATGCTTAAAAAAGTATTTATTTGAACTTATTGCTTATTTATATCAACTAATCGCTGATGGCCTGACAATACAAGTACACATAGGACACATCATGGCTGTTATCCAATATGGTGAAAGTTGCTGACAGAGGAAGAGTTACAGTCACATGAACCATTATATGTACATTAAGGCTGTGACTTTACACAGCAATTTCTGTCTAATGTATTAAGTTGATTGTTTTTGTGAATGATTTTAAGGATGTGACGTAAATAGGGATAGAGGTGGTGGCTCAACCTGACATAAAAAGCAGATAAAAACAATTAAATAGATTCAATTCAGTCCAGTGATCGTATGAAAGCTACTTTAGGGGCATATAGATTCTGCCTAAAGAAATAAACGCTATTAACCTATGAATAAATACTGAGCACTAACAACAACAAAAAGAAGAATGCACCTTCATTAAAAAAAATGATTTGCACTTTGCTTCAAAACCACATTCTCTGATTCCTAACAAGTTACTCTTTGGTAGAGAGGTGGTTCATTGACATTCAGTATTTCAATTAGTTTTTCTCCATCTTCCTCTCTCTCTCTCTGGGTGTGTAGTGGCTTTCCACGGACTGCAGCTGAAGATCAAGAGGGAGCTGCACAGCCCGTGTTCTGAGCTGAGCGTCAACTGTAGTCAGGAACGGCCCTTCAAACTCCAGTATGGAGAGAAGTGCCCGTACAACGTCAGGTGGGCCCCGCACGACACTGAAATAAACTTCCTAATGAGTCCTCGGCAATTACAATTTGGCAATACAGACACTTTCTGTTATTTGGTTCCACTTCCTTAAACAGCAATAACAACTTTATTGTAAAAGAGTATGAATACGTGCAAAAACTAAATACATGTGGGATAGTTCACCAGTCATGTCTGTTTAAAAACATTTGTATTTTATACACTTTGACCAAACATCTGTGTGTTTTAAGCATGTTGAATATTTCACTTTAGTTGCTGTTGTATTCATTTTTCAATTGATTAGCTTTAGATTAAATTATTTATTTTTTCTTTATCCTTAAAACAAGTTTTCAAACACTTGCTAATCGTTTAAAATAAGACGTACCAAAATGTGCTGGCATCGGTTTTTTCAAATTACTCTCTGCCAATTATATTCATGTTTTTTAATTCAAATGAACTGATTTTGATTTGTTATACATGACATTTATTCTGCTTGCATCTTCGTATAATGACCTTTTTATGCAAAGAGGTACTATTCCATAAGTGGTGAATCATACGTGTGATTCATTATCTTCCATGCTGACGGAAATGCAAAGTCCAACTGTTGGCAGGCCTTGTTTTACATCACAATCTCCACAGCTTGTGCCAAAGGGTGCTGTGATGTTCCTTAATATTGAAACCTACTCTCTCATATTCAGTACGGACATCTTCGACAATAAATCAAACCAATAAGACACTCAGTGCTACGACCATATTTGACTCTTCTCTCTCCTCTGGTTTCCACAGTGCCTATGAGCAGAAGCAGCCTGCAGGAATGAAGCCCTCTAGCCCCGTGACGCCCCCCTGTAGCACCCCTGTGTCCCCCCTCCATCATGCCTCACCCACTGCGGCTCCAACACCCAAACCAGACAGGACCTACGCCCATATCCCCGCCTCACAGCCGCTCCCAGACAACGCCTACTCTATGGACCACAGGTACTGCACTCCCCAGCCTTTCACATTTACATCACATTTACATCATACGCTATCAGCTCATATGGGATAATCACAAGATCCAAGTTTTAGTCACAGCAAAAACTCATTGGTTGAGTTAATGTTCAATGGGAGGAGCCAACAAACTGCTACAAATGTTATCTAATGGCTAAATCTGAATGACAGATATGCACCTCAATAGGCAATGAGTTGGTACAGTATTCAAAATGTTCTGTAGTTGTTGTGTTCTCTGCCGTGCTGTTCCTGATTACTTTTCTCAAATTGTTACATCTCTAATCCTATTTGAGCATGGAAGTTCATTCTTGGCATTTTGTGTTCAATAAAAATGATCCAAGCCTTTCTTATATTGATAAGAAAGGCTTAAATGTGTTTTTATAAGCAAAAAGTGTTTCAATAGTGGATATTCTTGGCTTAACATTTTAGATTTTAAAACAAAACTTGTAAGCCTTTAAGGAGCACTTTCTCTTATGTTATTGAGCAAACGATTAATAAACCCAGAAAATGGGTTGCAGCCCTGCTTTATCTCTCATAGTCTTCATAGTTTAGTGAATTCTAGTAAGTTTGCCTTTGAGCTGACATTATTTTCTAACATATGTCTTATAAGTCAGATAACTTAAATTAGTGTCATGTAATATATGTATCATATTCTTATTACTTGCCCTTTTTTCTCATCACTCTTCTCTGTACACAGACTAGAAGTAAATACAATTAAGTTCATGGCTGTTTATATATGATTGAACATGTATCTGATAATGACTCTGTGTTCCTCCTCAGATTTCGACGTCAGCTCTCCGAGCCGTGCCACTCGTTCCCCTCCCCGCCGACGATGGCTCGGGACAGCCGGCCCATCTACCACCGGCAGATGTCAGAGCCCAACATCCCCTTCCCTCCTCAAGGCTTCAAACAGGAGTACCCCGACCCACTGTTCGAACATCCGGCCATGATGGGGGCCCCGCTCCCCCACGCTTACCCCGCCACCATGATGATCAAACAGGAGCCACGGGACTTCACCTACGACTCAGGTGAGGCATTATTTTTGTTTAAGTGCTGTTATTCTTGAGCTACTCTGTGAAACAGTCATAAAGAGATAGCATCCTTTTTTTTCTTTCTGCCGGAGCGTAATCATTTCAGGAATGGGAGAAGACATGGGAGGAGGGGGTGACGTTTATTGAGTTTGCCCATTATTAGGGCAGGGGATCTGGTTGGGCCGGGTGTCTGTGCCGGTCGCCATTTCCTGTGGTGCTCTAATAGAAAAGAGGAAGGGGTGGGGGGGGGTGTGGGGGTGGTGACTGTGTCTGTGTCTGGTCACAATCCAAAATCCGCCCTCCCACGCTTGTCCGCTCCCTTTAGTTTGAGAGTAAAGGCCTCTGTGGAGCCTGAGGCTACATCAGGACATGAATGAACATACGCCGGACGGCTGGGTTCATTCACAAGGCGGACAGAGAGGACCCAGGAGAGGCTGGAGGAGAGAGAGGGGGACCAGTCAGGGAGAAAAGCAGCCTCTTCCCAGGATCATCACTGTGGGCTTCTCTCAGGTCTCTGTTACCTCAGACCTTTGCTTTCTGAACAGTTTTGCAGTTTTTGTCAAAGAGAGCATTTGTTTTTGCCACTTTTTAGTGCGAAGTACTTTTGATTTAGATGTATTTTTTTGAGTTTCATGACTGTGTGGCTTCTATACAACATACATCTCTCACTCTCTAGCTATCAGGTGGTAGCCCATTAGCAAGGGTCTGTCTCAAGACTAGGAGTGCAGCTAGCAATTATTTAGAATGACATTCATTTATCTCTTTTATTGATTTATCTATTATATTGTCCTAAAGGGTCAACAATTCTCATAATCCAAGGGGAATTAGTTTTTTTCAACCAACAATTTCAGACAAAAATGTATTTTATTCATAATAATGTTAAACAATAAATGCTCACATTTAGGAAGCTTGATCGAGCACATATTAAATTACAATTTTACTTGATATTTGGCTTTAACTTTAATCAATGATCAAAATGGTTATCGATACCTCACTTAGTTATTTATTCAAGCACTAATCAGGATGTTAGATATACAATTTACTAACTGACAATAAGTGCAGTAGTAACATAATGTTCTTAACTTATTTATTATCATTACAAGTACTTATTATAAAGACCATAAGTAGAGAACGAGAAGGTATATTTTGATTTATAGTAGCCAAGTGTTTTGTCCACACTATCATGTATATCCAGGACGGAGCATCAGAGTTAATTTATCAGCCGTCACAGTGGAGCATGTTGACTGGAGCAGGCCTGTTGGAGAGGATGGGAGGGGAGCTGGTAATTTCATTAGCAGCAATTTCCTCTACAAGCCCATTACTTTGATGAAGTTCAGAGAAATGTTTATGGGCCTAGATGAAGGGCCTCAGTCTGTTTATTGAACATTCACTTTGTAACCTATTTGGTCGTTTTCTGATCACTAGCCACGTCTGTGTTGTGGGAGGGTCGGACATTTGCAGTAAATGGTCAATTTAGACAATGTGGTGAAGCAACTGGTAAATGCAGGCTGGTGTTTATGAGAAGGACGTGATTACAGATAAGGAGTTGAAGGATTTACGGTGCAAGATCTTTAAAATAAGATTTTTGGTTTTTAAAAGATAGAACACTTTTTTTGTGTCATTACAGTTTCATTATTTTACATGCATACATGTGAAAGTCCATGATGTTGATGGAAGAGAGAAATAATAATGTTAAAGAAGGGGTCAAAGCGTTGTGACTAAATTGACAACTATCATCGAAAAGCACCTCCAATATTTTTGCACATATTATTTTAAAGACCCTGAAAATGTGGCTTAAATTGTATTATCTCAGATTTCTCTTTTACAATAAAAAATGAGAAATAGATGAGAGAAAATCAATGTTAACATAAAACATCTTTGTTTAGTATTTATTCGGATTTTAACATTCAAATATGAAACATTTGAAATCTCAGTTTTAATTGAAGCAGAAAATAGCCTTTAATCTGTTAATTTCACGCCAAACTCTCATAGTATAACCTGATTGGGAACATTATGGGCTTTTAAATCAAAACGCAAGCTAACGTGCTGCAGTGACACAACATTCAGGTCAGAAAAATAGTGTAAAGGCTTTATGTTGATGCCACACATTATGAAGAATCTTACATCATATCAGCTTTTGTTGTGTTAGAGCACCATGTTCTCACTGGGTAGTAAATCTTGCTCTGAGTGGAGACGAAGCTGCGAGCGAGTATTAGCAGGGTGATATAGTGAGCTCGCCTGTGGCTGGGGGCCGTTGCTAGGGGGCATATTCTTTAATCAGAGCCAGTGGTGCATTGAGTGAACAAGCTTTGACTGCTCTCAGATAACTGAGATAGTGTTCTTAATGCTACCTTCGGGCCCTTTAACACCCACTCTCCCATTCTTACTGCCTTTCAGCAGAAGTGCCTAGCTGCCATTCTGTCTACTTACGGCAAGACGGCTATCTGGCTCACGCTAACAGGACTGAAGGTACCAGTGATGATACGAGTAAATATGTTGATTTTTCAGTTTGGATTCTGACTGAATATTATATAACACTCCTTTGTTTTTCAGGTTGTATGTTTGACAAAGTGGCAAGGCATTTCTACGATGATACCTGTGTGGTGCCTGAAAAGGTTGAAGGTGAGTCCTGCCTCAAGAACTTTTGAATTCTACGTTAAAACTACTCCATAATTGCTAGAACACCATAAGCTAAGGATGTGTTTCATGTCCTTTAGGTGACATTAAGCAGGAGTCCGGGTTGTACCGCGAGGGCCCGTCGTACCAGCGCAGAGGCTCGCTGCAGCTCTGGCAGTTCCTGGTGGCTCTGCTGGACGACCCGTCAAACTCACACTACATCGCCTGGACCGGACGCGGCATGGAGTTCAAACTCATCGAGCCAGAAGAGGTGAGACGCTCAGAGAAACACTATTACTAATATTTAAATGTTTTTTGTATTTCATTTTTACATTATGAATAAAAGATTTCATTTAAAAAACGTTTACTTAAAACCAAGGACCCTTGACATACAAGTAAAAAAATCTACATCAATAAATGCTTTTTTCTTTTTTTTCTTTTTACATGGTGTGATAAAGATAAGCAATAGAAAGTAGAACAACAGTCATTTTAAGTCTTTCACAATTTTTCACAATTTTCTGACTTTTTATAGACTAAAATATTAGTGTTATAAATGTAAAATAATAACCGCTCATCAGTTGTCATGAAAATAATTGTCAGTAGTAGTTATAGTTCAATGTGTTGCATTTACTGTATATCTGTGCCTGTTGCAAATGTGGATTCTCAGCATGTCGCAGCTTCATGTGAGCAAAAAGAAAGAAACAGGTTGCATGTCACATCCAAGCCAAATCAAAGTCAAAGGTGAATTGAAGTGGAATGAATAATGTTTTCTGTGCTTAAGTGGTCCAGTCAGGCTTCGATTTAGGGCTTTTTTATTTATCTTGTCCTCAACCACATTCACCCAAATGACCCTTTAGCCAGCGCCTGCTAAATATTTCACAGGACGTACTCCTAAAAATATAACCCATGTTGACGGTTGGGCCTTTTTAAATGGAGACAGAGGCTGGGTCTATGTGTGCCCACATCACACACAGTGGGGCTCAGTCCCTGTTGCCCACTGTTGGAGGGTGGAGGAGGATGCAGGTTGCAGGCGGGGGATGGATGGGGGGGGTGATAGAGGGGTACCTGGCAGCGCTCCACGCAGCCCGACAGTGTCTAGCGGCACGGGCCAGCTGCAGCTAACAGGGGGCCCCATTCATGCAACCAGGTGACCAAACGAACTCCCTTTGGGACGCTGCAGACAAACGTTAGCTTGCGGCTTCTGCCCTTTGTAGCATGTCAGTGAGGAAAGACACAGCAATGGGATTTTTCTTGTAAAAGGCTCCTAGAAAATCTGATATTATTGAACAAAAGAAGAGAGTGAAGGGTGTAGGCAATGCAGAGGAGAGCAATGAGGGGCTGTGGGTTGGACTGCGAGGCCGGGTGGTGGGTGGTCTGGTAGACAGGTGCTGTAACATCTGCTGCCTCCTCCGCTGGGTGTGTGACAGCTCCTAATGAACACATCCCTGGTCAGGTCTGCTCAGGCTGGACGCACTCTAATTACTGTTATTAGGGAAATATGGATTAATAAGTTTGTTCAACATTTCAGCTGCCGCAAGGAAATCAGGTCGACCGTGTCTGCATCCTGCTCTCTGTTTATTTTTTGCTGACTGCCTTTGTGTTGTTTATCTGTGTGGTACAAAGGTGGCACGTCGGTGGGGGATACAGAAGAATCGACCGGCGATGAATTACGACAAGCTCAGTCGGTCGTTGCGCTACTACTACGAGAAGGGAATCATGCAAAAGGTAAATCAAATCATATAAGAGAATATATAACAACAATTAAAAGTAAACTACAACAACATAAAGAAACATTGCGGTTTTAAATATGAAAAGTTTGGAGCTTATAAACCTGATTAAGCCTGATTGATTCGAGGAGCATGTGCTAACTCCCCTCCCCCAGGTAATTTATTTAATGAGGTGGCGCATCTAAACAATGAGCCTCATGAAGACAAGGCAGAGAAACCACTTCTTGTACACTTTATTCTTGAGAAACTATCAATGGAATTACTTGGTCCTTGGTTGAGTACTATTTGTGCATTTCCTTCAATAAAATGAAGACATGTAATGTTTTATACTCACATTAAATGACTCAAAACGTTTTGACTGACTTCCATCAAATTGCAACTTCAAAATGTCACTGCCAGATAAATATAAGAAAGAGATGACAAAAATGATTTCCAACATTTTGCCTTCCACAATTAGTCCTGGTTTTTTTCCAGCCTGGACAAGAGTGCAGCAACACCCTTTAAATCCTGATTTAGTAGTGTTTTCACGACTCAAAACGTGTTAAAAGTCAATATTTCCCATGCGGTTGGGACACAAATGATCTCACCAATGGAGTTAAACCTCAGTGTGCGGAGATAAAGAGTTACATTCAGCAATCAAGAAGAACCCCCCCCAAAAACAACAAATCTGCCCACTGAGATTTTGTCTGTCTCTAAGACATTCATGTACAGTTTAGCTTTTGTCAGGGGTATCCAAAAATGTTTAGTGAATAATCGGATTTGATTATACATTTTCAATATTTCAGTTGAAAATAGAGACTCTGTGCTCTTGTATTGACAACCTGGCTCAATTTTAAAAAGCCTCTCTCGTTCCGTGCGTCTCCCTCCAGGTGGCCGGCGAGAGATACGTCTACAAGTTTGTGTGCGACCCCGAGGCCTTGTTCTCCATGGCGTTTCCCGACAACCAGCGGCCGGTGCTGAAGACGGACATGGAGCGGCAGATCAACGAGGAGGACACGGTGCCGCTGTCGCACTTTGACGAAAACATGGCCTACGTACAGGAGGGGCCGTACTGCCCGCCGCACCCCTACAGTGAGGGATACGTTTATTAACGTCAGCCCACCGTAAAACACACACCTCCGCTCTACCCTCCCCCGCCTCCTCTGTCCATACACCTGAGACTGTCCTCTAATTCACAGTCGCTCCGGGGAATAAGACTGAACACACACATGCAGCGGAGCTTCCCCTCCTCTCTCACATAAACACACACACATCCTCTTTTTTTCTTCTGACGTTCAAGCCGTACAGCAGGATGGAGTCTGCACTTTATGGACAGGAAGCTCGGTGTTAACCTGCCAGAGGCTAGCTATGTGGTTGGCTCTTTACCGTTGTTTATGTTTGTACATTAATGTGGGAGTCATCTGTTTTTTTATTCTTATGATTTTGAGCATGTGGCGCCCTAAAGAGACAGGACTCAACGGCAAACTCATGGTCTCCCAAGGACTGAATCTTAGACTTCCTGCTAAAGAAACAGACACGCAGCAAAGGGAAGGATGATCACTTCTGCTCGTCTTGCCTCGATCAGCCATTCTGTACTTTCACGCTCATTTAAAGTGAAAACTGGCAACGTATTGTTACGATGCTCTTATGGTGAAGTGACATGATTATAGACTTGAAAAAGTAATGTGATAATAAAAGAGACATTTAGCTACACACAGTGAGAGCGGCCTCACTGTCAGTATGATCACAACACCTCTTGTCTGTCAATGATCTCTGCCACTCATCCAATCAGACTGTAGATCTCATCATGTAGGTGTTTTTGCTGTGATGATATAAACCCCTGGAGCATCTCTCAACGGCTGAAAAACCTCGTGGGTTAGTAAAGTAAAAAGACACCTCGAGTTGTGCTGATGAAAATACGGCCTGTGTTTAGGATAATCAATAAAGCGTCAGGCCGCTGTAAAATATCTCATTCACTGTAAACAGCAGATTTCCTTTGTTTATTCTGACGCATCAAAGCAGCAGTCTTTCTTTTGCCATTCAGGTATTCACTTTGTTCATTGAACAACAGATGAAGTGTATGTACAGTTAAAGTGGAAAACATCAAAACATTTGGGATATTATTTGAATCCCTAATTACAAAAGATTTTATTGGCTTAAACAATTAAAAAAACATAATAAAATCAAACGTAAAGTAAAAATACTTTCCTGATTTGTTCTCCGTTGTGTTCCAAGTGAACATAAGGTGTATATTTTGCATTACCTACAAAAGGGTGGCTTTTTTTGCTAAAAAAAAAACATAAGAAATATGAAGTTTATAATGTGATGATAAAACGTTCATGTTATAATAATAATAATAAGATAATGTTCCATTGTATAATCAGGTAAATGCACATTTTGTTGCTGCTTCAAATTGTAAGTGTATTTTTTTCTAGTCTCATGGAAGAAAAAGAAAGAAAGGAAGAGCAGCAGGTATGATGTGCTGCTCTGGATTTCTCTTGTTTATTTTTATTTTTGTTTTAATTTGTTTTGTTTTGTTCTATTCGAGCATTAAAAAAAGAATCTGGTCTGAGTTTTGTTTCTCGGTGTTCTCGTGTGTGGGATGAGATTGGCAATAGCAAATATTCTGTAATAAAATAGTTCTGAAAAACACATTTATGACCACTTTTCAGATGGTTTCCCTAAACAATCACTGCATAACATGTTGTTCTGTAGTAGTTCATCTCTTGGAAGTTTTATGTATTGCACTTTTGTTGTGATTTCCACACTCAAACTTTATGTTTATTGCTTATTTCCAGGCTGATAAGAGTTCTAGGTCATACATTTACATACTGGAAGTGAGAACCCCAAACCCCAAGCAAATGTGTGTCTGTGTGAAAGACTAATAGATTGTGGCCTCTTGTCAATTTCCAGGTTAGAGAGAAAACTCCCTACCACAAAGCATTTAACCAAAGTGACACCTAAGGAAAAATCAATGACTAATTTAAGACACCACTTTTTATGTAGGTGAATTGTTTCTGCTCTTACAAGACTGGCAGTAATGAAAAAAACACTAACACTGCCTTAAAGTTATTATTTCCTTCGGCAAAGTGTCACTATTGCTAAAAAATCAATGACTAATTTAAGGAAGCATTGTTTAATTGGTTTCACTGATGGGAAAAATGAAAACGGATGTGTAAGTAATGAAAAAACATTATTTGCCTTAATTTGTCAGAGCAGGTTACGAGCCAACCCTATTACAGTCCCCTCTCTTAGATTTTTGTATTGATTGTCTGTAGAGCGGGGAATTGCCCTTAACTTAAAACACCTGATTGCTTCCCTGAGGATATTTAACAACATCTAATCCGACATGTGCAAACCAGAAAACAGCAGTAATGCTTTTAATATGATGAATGACACTTCTCATTTGGGCTTTCCCCTTAAAATGGCAATAATCTGTTGTAATAACCTGCCTGTTTACAAGCAACAAGGTATTGTACTAACATAATATTACTCAAACTGCCATATAAAAAGCTGCCTGGCACACAACCGACTGTGATAAACAACATGTCCGTTCATACATATTGTACCAACAAATGTCCTTTTAATGTAGCTTCTTTTTGAGAAATGGACTGTGTTCACTCGGCATGCTGGGTATTTATGAGATATCATTTGCTTTTAAGGTTTTACTTTCTTTAAATAATTTCAATTGCATTCCTGACTGTATAGAGGGCTTTAACACAGCAGTTAGACATTTATTAAATTAAAGAAAATTAAATTAATTACATTTTAAAAGGATCAAATTATTATAACATTTAACAAGTAGTAGTTACTCAAAAAGCGTACTTACTTAGCAATTTCATTTCCCAAACTACGAGTAAATATTAGTAAATGTTGCTGACTATAACATTGACATGGACAATTCACATTAGGTTGAATGGCAAATTCCACGTTTTACACAGCTTTTATGTCAAGGATCTGACTAAGTATACCTCTCTTTCTTCTATGTGTCTGTTTGGATTTTTAGCGGGTGTTATGTTGGGGGTGGGGGGGCTAACCTGTTTCTCAAGCCCTGGTCATAGCCCTGTGTGTGGCCTCCGAGGCTGTGTGGTTTGACTTTTGCTGTTCAAATGAACTTCACGGTTACAGACCGGACACAAATGACTGCGGTTTATTCAAACTCTCATAATTGAAATTTCATGCAAACTCTCTGGTGCTTTAAATATGTGGTGAGTTTTTCATGTCAGCGGTGAGTTTCTAATGCAGTATTTTTCCATCTGTATGTAGTGAGGGCTTATTGTCACTTGCAGGATTACTTGTCTTACACCTTTGAAGGTGTTGTTTCACCCAGGCTGAAAATCTCCATGCAAATCCTGTTATCTGGCCCCAGTTCAGGCTATCAGGGCCTCAGCTATCAGCATACTTACCATTTATGGACATATGCTTTACATCCTGTGCCACCGGCCAAATCCTCCCCTCCTCTGCTGCACTACCAGCTAATATTCTGTGTATCTGAACTGCGAGTTGTGGGCCTCCCCCACTGTAACAAACAGATGGCCGCTCGATCTTGAGTCATCACAAAGCCATTACGAGAGTGACTTGTCCTCAGCCCGGCCGCCTTGATTCGTGCCCGATGGCTCTCGCCAGTGTTTGCTCAGGCTCTTAAGTCATCCTCGGGCTTCGTGACACACTCTGTTTGCTCAGGTTAAATGGCTTGTGTTGCCCCTGGAGTCCCTTGATTGGCTGTGACACTGTGGTGTTTGACGAGTGAAATGACACCAAGCGGCCCCCGCCACAGCAAATGTGTTTGGCTGTTTGAAACAAGTTGGCTTTTAATACAGTGTGTTTACATACCAAAAAGCCCTAAGTGTGTTTCTATCTGTGTTGCCAGGGTCTATCAGTGGCCAGACCAGTGAGCATAAATCATTCAGGGGTAATTCAGAGGAACAACAGAGGCTCTAAAAGGAAAAAGCAAGGAAATTATAAAGCCTCTATAATGGAGGCCCCTATTACAGCTGCTGGTCCGGTTTAAGACTGCCTTATAAATGGTTTTATTATCTAGGGGGCTCTATTTTAACCAGCCAACCAGAACTAAGGCTACATCTGTCCAAAACCACATAACCATTTATATTTCACTCCTGAAAACAATTCTGAGGTGTAATCACAAACTTCCCAGAACGTCCCAATTTTCTCCAGAAGTTTGTTTTCCCAAATTCAGACTGCAGTCAACATTTTTCATTTCATTTTTTTTTGTCAGTAACAGAACACAACACAATGTGCTGGGTCATAATTGTGTTCAGCGGATCAAAGGTCCTGGAGAAGCTGCTGACTGCAGCGTCGGCCTGGTCTAATTTAGCGGGGCTGCCATGTTTTTAAGGGTTTCAGGCCACGCCACTGGTTCCTCACTCATTACACTTTTCACTCTCTTGTTGTTCATCTTCCTGCTACGGAGCAGATGAAACACAAAAGCCGTACCCCTCTGCCCCCCCAACACAAAAGCTTGTGACAGTAATAAATAGCCTCCGTGATCCAGGTTTAGAAAGCTGTGAAATTGGATATTGAGATGCTCTCCGGAGCTGCGGGTCGGGAGTAGTTTCAGACTAGACTGTGGGAATCGTCTAATCCGATCACAGGGAATGTAAGACGGGCTAATCGCCTGAAGGGCCCGATCTCTTGTGCCCACGGGGCGGTGGTGGAGGAGAGTTGATGCTGTGCTCGTTCTGAATGAAGATTTATCAAGTCTTTAGTTACACAGACACTCGTAAAAACACTTTTATGTCTTTTGTTTGTCAAAATGTTGGTACATCACATAAGCGATGAAATGTTGTTGAGCAGTACACAATGTTCAGTGCATGTAATGCATTGGAAAACATACTAGACTAAAATAGGCAGTTTTTTGCTTATGATACCATTTATTTTAACAAATCATGCCAGATTTAGAGATGTAAACACATTCCGCATTGTAGTAGTCAAGAGAAATATTACAGGAAAACAAAAGCAATTGAAACTACATTGGGAAAAAGACATAGAGATGTATGTCAAAGCTGTTTTCAGTATGGTAATAACATTTAGCCCAGCCTCGTGACAGACTGACACCCTGCGCATGGTGTAAACTACCTGCTAACGCACATCTCTGCAGTCGATCTGTGTGTACAAAATCACCTCAGGCAACTGATAATACCTGACGTATAGTCACATTTACATATGGGTTCACACATATGCATATGGGCTCACATATACATATGGTATGCAATCACATATTAGATAAGGCATAACAATATTTAATTTGAAATTGCGGCACGGGATGTTCTCATTTCTGTGACTTTGTAAAGACACCGATGTCTGTGCAAACATCTTTCATCAGAGTGTGATGAAACCTGATGAAAGCTGTTTGCTGTAATGCTGGTGTCTTAATAAACAGTCTCTCAAAATGAGAACACAGTGTGGGGCTACTTTACACTTTAATTTGAAATTGAATATTGGCCTCTCGCGTTGTCTCTGCTGATGTGATGCAGGTTTTTCTTTTTACATTACAGGTACATTTAAGCAGCCTGTAACAGTTCATCAACATTTTTGTCTACTCTTGATTGAATTAATTTCCCATTTAGAGGCAGTATTTTGCCTCGTATTTCCTGATGAAGATTTAAATAGATAATCAAACATTTTGGGTGGTATATATATGTGTCTCTCTTAACAGGCATATTCTTGAGGATGAGATGTGAAATTATGTTCTCAGCATGAATGCAGTAATTGTATCAGATGCACAGTGAAAGAAAAAAACACTTCAACTAAGAAGATGTTTTGACAAGGAGGTTTAATCCTTTTTTCAATAAACTACGATATGTAATTTTCAACATTAACAAACATTTATAACTCTTGATAAAATCCACACAGCTACTAAACAAATGTTCAAATGTAAAAAAATGGTTTTCTGCTCCAAAAATAGAACAAAAAAAAATGGAAGGAAGTGGGTTCCTGTCAGGATGCAAACAATCATCTGGAACAGTATATACAACATGGGACACTGAATTGCTTTAGGTTAGATCTGAAATGAAACATAGTCAAGTTAGCGTCTCTCTCAGGCAGGTTGACTCAATACATTCTTTTTCAATGGACGAGCCTCTCTGGGATTTACCACTGCCTTTAAATCGTGAATGCATTAACAAGAGACATTATTGATGAATGAATAAAACGTAACAAAGGAAATTGTGTTGTAGGGGAGGTTCAACAAACTCATGTCATGGAGATCATCAGTTGACAATGGATAACAGGAAGTAATGGAGTATCAGGTACTCTATCAAAGCCATGTTCCTTAAGCTATAGATCAGGGGTACTCAAACTTTTTTGTTAAAGGTCCACTTGTGAATTTTATACAAGGTCAATGGTCCGGATCAATGCCAGTAAAGTCCCCCCCCACACCCCCGGAGCGGAGCAACGAAACTGAAATTAAGAAGCAGTTTCGGCGCGCTATGCATATACTTTGGTCAGGAGGTTTTAAAGTGCTATATAAATAAAGTTGGATTGGATTGGATTAATCTACCTTGTTTGGGGGCCCCCTTCTGGTCCAAGCACTTGCCTGTCGGTAAACGGCGCCCCTGTATACACACAGACATTCAATACATACATACATACAGTATCATGGCTTGAACTAGTGGGAGAAATGGCACTCTTTGTCTGTAGCCAATGCCTTGAACCTCGGCAAAAATGGCATTAGAAGCATTAGAAAGTCAAGGTAAACTTGTGGTTAACTTAAATGCATGTGACACTCGCGCACACAAGTAAATATATAAACGTTCATTCTCAGAACGCGTCAGACACAAGACAATACATTAAAGGGGACCTATCATGCAAAATGCACTTTGTGATGTCTTTTATACATAAATATGTGTCCCCGGTGTGTCGGGGAACTCACGCAGCGTCAGAAAATAAAACCCGCTCTCTTTTCCTTCGTACCCAAATCTTTTAAAAACAGGGTTACAACGAGCGGGTACAGATTTGCTGCCGAACTGACGTCAAATCGGCGGCGGACCCACAGAAAGTTGCTGTCAGAAACAATGCCTGACGTGTTTTGGACGTAATCTCGTCTTTGTTTACATTAGCAAGCCTCGCTAACACTCAGAGCTAACCTGTACTGGAGAGCACATGTGTTTTAAAAAGCAGGAAATCAAAAAAGGAATTCACCTTGTTATAAACCTGCAAGAGAAAAAGCATTTGAGATCCATACTGTTTCAGAAATAATCCTTGATGTGGATTAGAACAGAATGGCGTTTTATTACAACAGAATTTAACTTTATCTCCGGTAGAATTCTGATCAGGCATTAGCTCCACCTCCTCTTTTTTTTTCAAGCTAAGGACCCAAAATCCGTGTTTCTCTAACAGGGCTGCACAAGAGGGGTATGAGCAGTATGAGGCATGGCTAAAATGGGTGAACTGTTTAGTATTTTAAGCAAAAAGCTTCACAGACCTATATTTGTATAGGTATGGCCCTACAATATATTTTTTCCAATATAGCATAATAAGTCCACTTTAATTTACATCAAAATCAGATTTTTTTTTTTTTAATGATCTTTTAAAAAAAAATGTATTATTATTATTTATTTATTTTATAATGGGACACAGGGTTCGGTCCGGATTGATTTGCAGTTCGGTCCGGATCCGGACCTTGGTCCGGAGTTTGAGAAGCCCTGCTATAGATGGTTCTTAGTGCAGACTGTTTGTGTCCCATGATGCTTAATGTTTCCGTGAATTGCCAATACTTGTGACTTTTTCAGTATGTGTAAAAAGTAAAACGCAACTAGTTTTGAACAATGGTGAGCAGTGTTGTGCTAGTTACTGAAAACCAGTAACTAGTTACATTACTAGTTACTTCATTTCAAAAGTAACTCAGTTACTTTACTAGTTACTTACACCAAAAAGTAATGCGTTACTGTGAAAAGTAACGTTTTTGTTACTTCGAAAAATGGCTCCCATTAATGCCCTTATAGCCTTCCTTTCAGTACTGTTATTGCATTGGAGAATAATACAATCTGTTGATCAACTTGACATGCATTATATGCAATCTGGATTGCATTGATATTAGCTGGCTTTCCATTTTTGTATATTCTTTCTCCAGCTAGTTGGAAAAAGTTTTCCGTCCCATATGACGTGTGCCGCCCGGACATGCTATCATGCTAACTAGCTCCCTGAAAGCGGGTGACTCCACTGTAGCAATAGCCTGCATGTGTTCTACAACATACCGTGCAATGGCTTTATCGACTTTTCCCTGGCTAGCAGTCCCTCGGTTAAAATCCAGCCGCTGTTGCTTAGGTGGAGGTGGAGGTGGAGTGGCGTCGGCTGAGTCTCTGTGGTCTTAGCTACTAGCTTCGTCCCAGCATGTTGTTTTTGCAGATGTTTTAAGATATTTGAATGACTGGTTTGGGCAGTAGATAGGCTCTTTGACCCGCCAGGACACAACTTACATTTAACTAAAACGTTCTTTTATTTGTGCTCGACAAAAGTGAAATAGTGAGAATATCTCCAGGTGGAGAAACTAGACTTGAGCTCCGCCGCCGCCATGACGGCCCCTACGCACGGCGGCGTGCGTTGCCGCTTCAACGCTTCTGCCCATTCACTTTGAATGGGGTGACGTCACGATTCGCCGAACTGCATTGTGGGAGCAACGCGTAGCTTCTCTCGCGGTGCTCGCTGCAAAAGTAGAGCAATGTTCTACTTTTGCCGCCTCGGAGGCGTCAGCCAATCAAATCCCGCGTATGCAAATCTGACAGTACAAGCGCTAGCCAATCAAACCGCGTGTATGTTAGGAGAGCCAGACCGCAGTTATTTTCCATATGTAAAAAAAATGGAGGAGGAAATTATCGTGGCGTTAGGGAATCACCCGGTACTATATGACCAGTCCCTCTTTACATACAGGGATACAAACCGGAGGAGCCAGGCATAGGGGGAGGTGGCAGAGACAGAGTGTGAAACTGGTAGGTTTTCGCCTGTTTGGGGAGTTTATATCCAGTGTACTTCGTTTGAATGGACAGCTAGCAAGCATAGACAGTATATTTAGCCAGCATGGATGTAGCATGAATGCTTTGCTTTGTATGTCCGGGGCGGGACATTCATGTGATTGGTTGTTGGTCGCGTTGTTCGTAAAAAATCCCCAAGCTTCAGACACGCCCACCGCCAAGCGGTAACGCACGCCACCGTGTGTAGGGGCCGTGATAGTCTTGTTAGTAAACAACACAAACACGCCCACAGCGCCTCTCCGCATGTGACACAGGAAGTATCTACGTACATTTACTCAAGTACTGTAATTAAGTACAGTTCTCATCTCTGTTCGCCTGGCTGTTGACTATATTTAAAAACTAACGCAGTAACGGAGTAATGCACCATGTAGTAACGGTAACTGAGTTACTGAATTTAAAAAGTAATGCGTTAGAGTACTAGTTACTGCCAAAATAACGGCGTTAGTCCCAACACTGATGGTGAGTTAGGGCTAACATTTAAAACTCTCAAATTGGTGGACCCCTAACCCTGTTCTCTCTGGCCCGTCTCTTCACCTTCCACAATGTCGTTTGATCTTTGTGATGCTGTCAATGCCGCAGATCAGCCTCATGACAGACCTTGTAGCCACAGCCACCCAGTGAGGCGGCCAACCATCTGTCACCGGGGCCCACAGACCTCGGGCGGCAAAGGGCCCAACCCCTCCCTTCACCTCTCCATCCCACTCTCACCCCCTCCCAGGGCCCATTAGCTCTCCACTAATGCAGCCACCGTAGCTCAGAGAGGCCCCTAACAGGCACAAAATGGACTGCGACTTATCCTCCTTAATTCCCAAATGAGTTCTCTTTAACATATACATAATTCATGTCTCTTAGTCACTTACGGGCGCTTTTCACCCGTTTAACAAATACTTATGTCAGGTTTCTCTTTTTTAAATAACAGTTGCAGGTGTGTTAATCTGATTGCTGTTTCTGTAAACCTGATTAATCCTGGGAGAAAGGAAAATATCTGTGAAGGAAAGAAAAAAGAATCATAGTCATGCAATGTGATTTAAATAGCAAGTGAGGAGCCCAGAAAAGTATACTAATGTAGTCAGATGAGGATAGATATTACAGGGGTAAATTTAGACTACCTCACATTCATAATACCTAATGCCCTTTAAATAGGCTTAAGAGGAGGACTGGAAATAGGCTCTGATAATTAATTATTTTCAGTACATTTCTTCTTCTACTTCTCCTGCTTTCGTTTCCACAGGCGTATTAATTCTTTCTCTGTGAATATGTGGCAGCCATGTCAAATCTACTAAATAATGCACTTGTTACGATACACCTTAATTTCTTGGAGAGAGGAACTCAATGGGTATTCGCTGGTTAAATTGAATGCAGGCACTAATGTTTTAGTCATATTTTTCTCAAAGGTATTCTGTTTCCCTGCACACGATGAACAGTGAAAACTAATATGAGGAAAGATGGGTAAAAGAGGTGAAAATTAAATGTTTTCTCAGAAGTATAAGAGAGTAAACAGGACTGTTTTTTTATTTAACAATCAAAACAAATACCGGTAGGTGAAAGATTTGTGAGTCTGTACAAGAGATAAAAGTGGATTAAAGGGTTCACTATTTCAAACATAGATATATATAAATATTTCTCTGCTTGATACTGCATGAAGTCATTTTTAAAGCATCACGTCTTGGCATTAAATTAGATTACGTGTACAGTAAATGCACTCAAACTTAAATGAGCAAACACTTATCAACATACAGCAGGAGTTAACATTTACTAAAAATGCCAGAAAAACAAACCCTGCTGTGGTAAACAGTAGTATTTAAAGGCTCTATCTCAAAACACATGTCAGAAATAGAAGTGACAAAGATATCTCTGGCTATCACAAAACTTGCAAAACACATAGGACAAGCACACCCTTCTTGTCGTAAGTCGCATGAGAAACAAAGGCGTTGTGTGATAGCACAAATGGCACGTTTCCAGGATCCTCTCCGCAAGCCACACCATGAAGAGCCGAGTAAATACATTAAACTGGAGGACCTGTGAGCGCAGACACAAAGGCTGCAGAGCTGTGGCAGCGAGCTGACCATTACCAAAGCGCTCATGTGAGAAAATATTTTGCTCTGGACCCCCGTTGTCTTGTTTTGGCAACAGAGGGCAGGGGGACCGAGTGGTGAGCCAGGACAATATGTTTTTTCAAATACCCATCGGCCAATATTTATTTAGCTACAAGCTGGCACGTCTGAGGAGCTGGACGCAGCCAAGACAGGCACACAACCGTGATTTTCAAGATGTTACAAACATCAGGCTTCAATATGTTTCTGACCTTGCTAATGTCCAATATACGTTTTGTGTGCCATAAATGCTGCATTACCACCTTTAATGATGCACCAGGGGCAAGGCAAAAGAAACAAATTGACAATTTATTTAATTACCAGGAACATAGATGGAATAAAATAGTTTTCTCAAATAAGAAAGTGGTTAGTTTCTCATTCTGGCTCACTTTGAAAGGCCAATACAGGGCAGTAGAGATTCAATAAAGTCCCAGCAGGAAATGTTGGTAACTGGCTGTTGATTGTAAATGATGAAGAGTGAGGAACAGGATAATAGCAGAGCTCTGCTTACTGTAGACTGGTGGTAAAAACCGAAAGTCGGGGAGAGAGGAAGCACGAGAGGGAGAGAAGGCTGTTTATTTATTTATTTATTTCTGGCTTTTAAAACAGATGGTTCCTTATGTGCTGAGCGGAAGTGTCTGTTAACTCAGTTGGCTCACTATTGGTGGCTGCTGGCCAATGACAACAACGGGATCGAGGAGTGTGAGCAACAGTGCAGTTTGCTTTCTTCAGATGCTCTGCGAACAGAAGGATGGCAGTGTGCAGATACTGTTGCACGGCCACCCGAGCTGGCAATGCCAGAGTGGGCACCCATCGCACCTCACGGCAGCACCCGCTCTCGCTGCTGCATGTGTGGGTTACAGGACAAACAGAGGCCCAACGAACATGAAAAAATTCAAGTTGTAGTAGTGTTGATTACTTTAGGTAGGACAGGTTATTTTACAGCGTGTTGATCAGAATAACACCTGGCCGGAAGCATTCTAGTAAGCATTAGTTTACGTATACGTTTCAGCATTTATTGTGTTCTGAATCAACAATAATATACTCAAACATAGAGCAGGGCGTGTAGAGTGTTTTCCATTTTCCTGACAAGTTCATAGATCATGGCTAGTCCCAGGTCTTTTTCAATACAGCATGTTGTTTATTTCTTAATTAAATGTAGGTCCCAATTAGAGTTTGAAAACAGCAGCTTATGCTTGAGGGTTTTTGAATGTATATATTATTTTCATGCTCACATACAATCAAAGATCTTGAAATGTCAATGTCTTATTTTAAGCTCTCAGAACGGCCTGTGTGTAAACAGCGATATAAAATATAAAATCTTACCTTGTCTCATCAGACAGTCAGAATAATTAAATTACTTATGCACTCTATATGTCTTCACACCAAGAGGTCGGGAGGCGTAATCAGCCTATAGGAAATTTGTCTAATTAACCAGTTGATTAATCAGTATGCTAATTAAACTATATTGATACTGTTCCATGTGTCTGGTTTGAGGCCTAGCGAGGGATGAGATCAAATTAGAGCAGTGGGACAGTTGCTGTGCTAAAAAGATGTCTCGCAATATGTTCCTTCCACACTGAAGGAAAAACACGCAGAAACACATCTCTGTCGATCCATATGGTCCTGTTTGTAGTGCATCTGGCTCAGCATGCCTTATACAGTTACCAACCTATATTTCCAGTTGTATTCACACCTCAAGATGCCACGTGCAAAGTGAAAATGAAGACAGAAGGCTTGTGTTACGGGAATAATTAAACAGAGGCCAAGTGAAGTCACACTCTTCGTGGCAAACGCGCTCCAACCCTCAATTACTCACAGTGAACAAAGCAATTAAAAGGGCCTGTCCTATGGAGTTACCTGGGACTGAATTGTGAGCTGTCTGCATCGAAACCCCCAGGGGCCTAAAGAGCTCCGCTAGCCAGGTCCACAGGTAGGTAATTACTATTGATCAACTGGCATTAGAGCATGTGAAGAGACATTGTTATTTTTGCCAGCGCTCTATTTTAGGTGTCCACTTCAACAGCAGAGTAGTTTCGTTTCTTATGGTCTGATAGAAACAAGGTGAGATAGATAGATAGATAGAAATATAAATCACTATTTATAATCCTCCAAAATAATATGTAACATTTACTTTCAATTGTGATACTTTAAACCCTGTTCTATTGATACTCCTAATGTGAGAGAAATAGTCATATCAAAGTGCAGTTCAAATATACACCACTGTTGTATGTAAATATGGACAGCTTAATGTTAGACATGCATTTGTTGTGATTACTTATGATCAAAGACTAGGGAGTCAATCACATTGCTAACAAAGCTAAGCAGGTTTTACTCCTGTAGGGCGGCTTGGTTACTCTTAGCTTTCTGTTAGCATGACAATGCCATGTTGTCCATTGAAGATGCAGAACCCAGTTATTTTGCCCACCAAAAACAAGCTTCCCAGCAGTGTTATACCAACACTTGCTGGTACTGGAGCTTCTATTCCAACCCAGTCTCATGGTATTTCGTGTTCACCAACACGATTTTTAATCTATTGATTCGTGTTCACCAACACGATTTCCCCCTTTTTTTCGTGTTGCACAGCACGATTTTAAAAGCAATGTATTTCTACTGGTAATGTGTTTCGTGCCTGCAGCACGTCTTTTTCTCCGGTCGGGTCGTGGAAGACCGGAAGCTGTGTGGTTCATAAAAACATGTTCTTACCACAATTATTGCTTTTATTTTAAATCGTATAATTTCAGACTTTTGTTTCCGTCTGTGAGGAAAATAAATGGGGCTCAGAGCCTCAGAATACTGAAATCTGTATTTTTTAAATATTTTTTTCCTTCTAATTAGTTATTCTTTTCAAAATAACACACTGTTATTTACTCACCAATAACACACAAAAATCCTTGCTTTTATTTATTGGTTTAATTCCATAATCTCGGGCTTTTTTGGCGTCCGTCAGGAACTGAATTTCAAAATAAAAATAACCGGAAACAGACGTAGGCATTTCGAGCAATTACCCAAGATCCTCAGCTATGGTTTAAGCTCGCTGATTGGATGTTTTAGCTGCAATGCATGCTGGGAGTTGGTGTTTATATGATGTGAAATCCGGAAAACATTTAAAAAGAATAAAATAATACTTAATTCCGAGTGTTCTTGCTTTTCTCTTTGAAAGTCATCACATAACGGCATTGTAATACACGGTTCGGCTGCATTGTATATTACAGATCTGCCGTAGTTCTTTATTTATAGAGCCCTGATGAGAAGACCTTTGGAAAAACTGAGAAAATGCCGCCGAAACGGAATACTTGACGTGGATCATAAATATATCAACAATTAAACAACATCTTCAATTTCTCTTCACACAATACGTCTCCTTGCAGTATCAACACTAATTCGGCTGACTTTTACATTTGATCTAATTCATAGATAGGTTATATTTACACCATAACGGTGCACAGCTGATATAAAAGGACTTGTAGTTTTTAAAGATATTACTGATTTTCTTTGAATATAAGAATGTAAATACTGAGTCTGAAATAGTATAGCAATATGCTGTAAAATTATGTGAAAGCATGAATAAAACTACACATCTTCAGATGTTGTACATACATAAGTGTCCTACACTAATAATACAAAGTTATTATGGCTGTGTGTACCTTGTGTGCACCGCCTAGTGGTTAAAGCAGGTTATTGAATTATTGTTTTATGTGTTATATTTGATTAAAAACATATTAAGAGTACATACTTTCATAGGGGGAAAGTAGAAGTTCTGTGATAGAAATATAGAATATAAAAAATCAAGAAGATACTATAAGTGATCTCTACAATAAAACAGTTTAGTGCAGGATGTACAAAGATATTAATAGGAGGAGGTGCAAAACAGAAAAACGAATTAACCTTTATTTAAACATTAAATAATACTTTAGATTAAGGTCTTCTTTTAAATAAGGAAAAAACTTTGGGGGTATCTATCTACAGATAAATATTAAGCCTGACAAAGTACTCATCGTCTAATATATTGCTTTCCTGCAATGTTAACTATGTTGAAGCACTTATTTTAACTGATATTATACGTATGAATTATACTCTTATGTATGTAGATAGAATAAGAAATGTGCAGAATATGACAGTTTAATGGTGGAGGTACACACATATTGATAGATGTCTTGTCATACACTGTTGAGGAACCTGTGACCCAAGATTTTCATTCATTGCATACACCGTAGTTGTGTATATGATATGTCAATAAACCTTTGCAAATCTTGAAATCTTGAAAGGGATGTGCAAAATAGCCATAATATACAGTCTTTAATTAACTATTAGTAGAGAATAACGAGTAATGAATATACTTTATTACTCGTTTCCATTCATGTCAATTGCAGATACACGTTTAGTCTTCTCAAGCACCAACTATCAATTATCTCTCCTGATTGTTGGCACTTGATAATCACCTTACCTGAATTTTACTCAGGTGTAACTAAAGTCTGATTTAAGGGTTGTTTATATTTCACATAATTAATCAGAATCTGCAAAGTAACTCAAATAAATGCAGTGGAGTAAAAATACCAGGTTAACCTCTGAATTGTAGTGGAGTAGAATTACAAAGTAACAATGAGCTGTCATGTGGGTATATATTAATGCTGTGCATTATGGACACAAGCGATTTTCACCCATTTATTAATTATATGTTTTACATTTGATAACACCAATGTGTTTAATACTGGCAACTTCTAATTGTGGGAAAAACGAAAACGTTCAGTAGAAACGTCCCATAGAACATTTTGTGAAACACAATAGCCAGCATGTGTAGTTCTGGGGGGGCGTTCGATTCCAGTTTTGGATAGTCTGGCGTGGTTTCGTTCCATTTCAAACAGCTGTTTGACGCTCGGCGTAACCTTGGCGCACTGCCACTCCAACATCCAATCCCAGAGTTTGAAGATCAATCACGGGGACTGTAGTCCTAAACGATAGCTGGGGATTATGGGTAGTGTAGTGTCTTCCATCCTAAACTCAGAAATGTTGACAATCGCAATGATGCTCGAAATGTCCCTTATAGGCCTACGTCTGATTCCGGTTATTTTTATTTTGAAATTCAGTTCCTGACGGACGACAAAAATGCCAGAGATTATGGAATTAAACCAATAAATAAAAGCAAGGATAATTGTGTGTTATTGGTGAGTAAATAACAGTGTGTTATTTTGAAAAGAATAACAAATTAGAAGGAAAAAAAGATTGAAAAAATACAGATTTCAGTATTCTGAGGCTCTGAGCCCCATTTATTTTCCTCACAGACGGCAACAAAAGTCTGAAATTATACGATTTAAAATAAAAGCAATAATTGTGGCTTGATATTGAGTAAGAACCGGTAAGAACATGTTTTTATGAACCACACAGCCTCCGGTCTTCCACGACCCGACCGGAGAAAAAGACGTGCTGCAGGCACGAACCACATTACCAGTAGAAATACATTGCTTTTAAAATCGTGCTGTGCAACACGAAAAAAAGGGGAAAATCGTGTTGGTGAACACGAATCAATAGATTAAAAATTGTGTTGGTGAACATGAAATGCCATGAGACTGGGTTGTCTATTCCTTGCTGCACTGCTAACTGCATATGCTACTATAGCGACCTCAGCTACTACTACTAACGCTTGAGAAAAACAATATTTTCTTCACAAATTCAAGTTAACATGGTAAGTAATTAAAACACAAATGATGATTTTAGTGCTGAAGCATTCCTTAAAGATTAGAAAACATTTTAATGTAAGGAAAGGGTGCTTGAAACTCAGACATGCTTGCCACCACTAGGGCCTCCATATGCTTATTTCCGCTTTTCTACATAAAAAACAAGCCACTTTCTTTATTACTACAAAATGTTTGGTGTTTGATATAAATCACGAGTCGCCAAGTGTTCCCATGTAGGATGTAATTCCTGGAGAATGGGGATACTGAACTGGATGCAGAAACACGGCACTAAGAATGAACTAACGTCTCTTAACAATGTATAGGGGACTTCCTGTGTGAACATCCTCGCCCCCATCATCATAGGCTCCTCAATATACTACACATACTGCAACTCGACAGAATACAACCCCTGTGCACCTCAGTAATTGTATACAAGCTGGTGTTTTTCAATAGATTCATTGACTATATCTGCCCTCTCTCTCTCAAACACACACAATGCTCTCTTATTAACTCTACTGCATGCTTTCCTTCAATAGACTCATTCACACACACAGATATGCACATGTATTTCCAGTCTCTCGGACCGGAGCAGTGGCCTCGGGACAGGGTACACCCCGTCACCACAACAATGCCACCCACGCCTGTCCACACACAAACACACACACACACACACACACACACACACACACACACACACACACACACACACACACACACACACACACACACACACACACACACACACACACACACACCACCCCCTCAGACACTTGATTGATTTAGATTGATCGTTCCAGTGTCGTGTTTAGTCCCGAGACAGACCGAGTCACGGCCGGATCGCACCGATGATGTTTACTTCGTTTGACTCTTTGACAGAGCCATTGTCTCATTCACACTCCCTCCTGAGTTATTTTCTTCTCCGTCGCCCACTTCCTCTTTTTTCGTTTTTTATCTCTGCCTTTCGTGTTGCCTCACTTTTCTCACTTTCTCCCCTCTCCTGCAGCTATTCTTGGCTTAAAGCTGTGTGCAGTGACTGTCTCTACCTCACACACAGAACACCTTGAGGGAAGAGTGATTAGAATACAGGTTTATACCTCAAAGCAGTACATTTCTTTCCTTTTTTAAGGACTCCAGAAGTCCATCCAAAAAGTGCCTGTGCTCCAGCTCCTTGGAGGCCGTTTAAAGTTTAATGTGCTGTAAATGAGACTCAAACACAGGATCCAAAGAGTCTTTCAAGAAATTATCCTTACGCATCCAACACACCGTCGTTTAGGGTTTAGAATTTTTCTCGAAAGTGTCATTTTGTACAAAAGTTACTAACAATACATTTTGTTTATTATCTTCATCATACAGTAGGGACCACAAGGGATCAACAGCTGCTTGAGTAGTCAAAAGCATTTTGGCAAATAGCTAAGAAAGGATTTGGCCTTTGTCGTGGCTCAAAAATTACATCTATAGAAACGTTTAGGCTCATATTGAACTGGGACATTTGGATATTATTTCCATACCCAATATGTTATGGTCCTTTTTTTGTTATTTGTTGGAACATTTGAAGTGAACTTCGAATCTTATTTGTTAAGGAGCTGAGAGGGAGAAACACCTGGGAATGAGCTCATAATAAAATGACAAAGAACATGTTTAGATATTATCTTCTAAAATACCAAAGCTAGAAAACATTTACCTCGGCTTCTTTCCTGTTGAACATCAACACATCAGTCAGGGAAAATATATTAATTCCTCGAATATCAGATTCACTCAGAAACAGCTCTGTGTCTGTTCTGTGTGGGTGGGTGTGTGTGTGTTTGTGTGTGTGTGTGTGTGTGTGTGTGTGTGTGTATATGTGTGTGTGGGAGCGTGTGTGTGTGTGTGTGTGTGTGTGTGTGTGTGTGTGTGTGTGCAGACAAGGCTAACAAAATCAAGCCTTCCCAGGAAAATAAAAAAAACAGCCTCAACTTCAGCAATCCTTGGCTTAATTCTCATTGAAGCCCCAAATTGACATGTCTCCCTTGTGATCTTGACATATTATTAAGATTTAATGGTGGAATTATGATCATTAAAACAACATGACTGATACAGCGGGCAGATGATGAGCTATTCATTTAACCTACTCTTCCTGTAATAATATTGAAACAGACAGTCTGCCAGTTATTAGATCATAATTAGCTGCTGCAATCTGTACGGAATCTGAGGAAATGACGCCAAGTTAGCGGCACGGTGCGGAGCTGCTCGCTCCCCGTTTAGGCTGACAGAGACGAGCAGACGACGGCAGCCTTTTTCAGTCAGTTTCATGAGCTTACTGTGTAATGTGACGAGGCCATATTTGATAAGAAGCAATATAATGAACAAGAAGGTAACTAATGAAAATGACTGGCTGTTCTAATGTTTTAATAATAGTGCTGCCAACTTAATATCAGGCCATTTTTGACTGGCATGTGTTTGTTTCAGTGGTGGAGGAACTATTAGGATGCTTTACTTTACACCACACTGTGACAATATTACACATGTAAAAGTAGTCAAATTCTTACTTAGGCTAAAGTATGGGAGTATTTTAACTGTAAGGTAATGTTGCATTCAACCACTGTGACTTGTTTTTATTGTGCTAAGTATAACTCCTTTATATGCTGTTTGGTAGTTTAATCAACAGCAACGCCTCATATTCCATTAGATCATCGTAGCATTACCTATATATATGGAGAGAACCAGGGGTAAAAAGTCAACAGTTTTTAGCTTTGTGTCGACTCATTTTCCAGGCAACCAAGTTGGTTTTCAATAGTTTATATGGCTTAGGTAGGGAACTTGAATATATGTAGTTAATTAAATAAAATTATTGTTTGAAATAAACTAAAGTTCAAGTAAGGTATCATTGGCCCCCTTGCCTTTATCTTACCGTTATTCTGTCTTACTCCGGCTCCCCATACTTACAACAAACACATGAAGCTCTGTGCTTTTCATGCACGGCTCACTAACCATGGCTCTCTGATTTCCATGCAGTGTGTGTGTATGTGTGTGTGTGTGTGTGTGTGTGTGTGTGTGTGTGTGTGTGTGTGTGTGTGTGTGTGTGTGTGTGTGTGTGTGTGTGTGTGTGTGTGTGTGTGTGTGTGTGTGTGTGTGTGTGTGTGTGTGTGTGTGTGTGTGTGTGTGTGTGTGTGCACCTACATCAACTGTGCCAGTTTAGCTATGAGAAATCTGCACCCTCAGCTGTTTTTTTCCCCTCTTTTGCACCGAGGAGAGAGAACCAAAACTGTAGGCGTCCCTTTCCTCTACAGCAGCTCTCCCCTGCAGCATTTCTCCAGGTAGCGTTCGCCAAAATCTTCCTATTAATAAGCAACATATTTGATTTTCAATGCATTGTCTCACCCCATGAAAAAACGTAGATGTGAAACGTATGGTCGGGGCAGAGTCGGAGAGTGTGGGAGACGTGTCACGCCACCCTGGGGCGTCCAACATGCTTGGGGTGTGTGAGAACGTGAAGCTGAGAACGTGGTGCTCAGACGCCCGGGGTGAGCAGCGAGCTGAGAGAAACGGATCCTGCAGTGAAATGTATTTTCCTTGTCACAACATGAATTGTTTACCACATTAAACACACTTAAGATCAACCCGTTCAACTAATTTAGGGGTTTCAATACTGGGTTTTATCAATACTTGAGAAATGAAAGAGTACAGTTTTGATGCATTGGAGATCATTAGGTCATTATGACTGTTTAAAAATAATATCACTTATACATCTCACTAATTAACACGTTGCATCTTGTAAGAACGTCAATGTGAAATCGAATAGAAATGCTTAAAAGACAAGTTGTGGTTTTACAGTTAGTAGCAAGTTATAAAATGTTTTCACAAATTGTTACCTCAGAGAGCTAGCCTTGCTTCCGGTCTTTATGCTAAGATAAGATACTCTTTATTCATATAGAGCACTTTTCCACTGTAGATAAAATATGTAAAAAAACAACATTTGCAAAGTAATTGGGGACTTAAAAGGAGAAACGACAATCAGCAATAAATACAAACTGCATAGCAAAACAAAATAAGGTCATGTAAGTTGGTTAAAATGACTAAATAAAAGTAATTAAACAAGAAGGAAACAACAAATTAAAGTAAAGTAAAATCAGTTGTAATACTTAGCAGATTGGTTTTACCTACAGCACATACACAAAGAAAATGCTGAAGTAAGTCAGACATTAGTTAGACTGTAGATTTAAGTTATTTTTTATGTTTATAATTGATCTTTTATTTAGCATACCGACTAAGAAGACAGAAAACATGATGGTCACAAATCATTAAACAAATGTTTTGTAGGGATCTATTTTTTAGAAACATGTTCATGAAAGAACAAACCAAGATGGAGATTTCCTTCTCAGTTATGTCCATTAAGGTTACTGTCTTAAAATATATTTTTTCAAGTGTTAGACATGTTTTTTAAGTGCAAAAAACGAATTAGAGCCTATTAAACAAGTGTGATTAAAACTATACTGAAACTGTTTTATCAGGAGAAAACAACATATCATGTAAAACTGCAAATGGGTATTGTTTTGCAGATTTTGGTAGATTTGCATCAGTTTTAAGTTTTTTTATTTTTTCCCCAATATTTTCACACAAACAGGTGTGTCCTTGTGAGCCTAATGAGGATCACCTGGGAGCTCCTACACACCTGGTACAGGTACTTGTTGCTCGTGACTGCTCCTGCAGTATAAAGGTGTCTGTCTGTCACTGCTCTGTTTGGAGCTCCTGAGAGGTGCACCTTAATTCACTTTGTGGCGCGATGATTTCTTTTTCTTTTAAGTCTCTTGCCAACAAAGCAACTTCACCTTAACAGTGAAACATATATTTAATGTGGAAATTCCAACTGCAGCACGTATTTGAGTCACAAAGTTCAGAGACTATTTGCAGACAAAACAATAACATGAGATGGGAGCCTGCTGCTCTGCCCATTGCTGCCCTTGGTTAGGGAGTGGTGAGCAGCGGTGACTGTGTCCTGTGCTGATTACAGTGCTGATGGGCCTCCGTTTGTCACAGCTCTTGCTAGCTCCAGCGCCGAGCAGCAGGGTTCCCTGATTACTTAATTGCTTGTAAGAGCTCATTAAAGCTTCCTATCCATCATAAGTCGTATGGCGAGTATCAATTTCAGAGTGAGAGAAAGAGAGGGAGAGATGCTCAGAACTCTGATGAGCAATTACTGACGTGAAACGTCTTTCAATTGTTATAGTTTCATTTCTTTGGGAAATATGTGGAATTCATCACATGGATGGATGCTGCTGTGTTACCAAGTGATAAACACATCCCTAAGTTCTCTCTCTCCTACATCTCCTAAAAGTCTTTAGACTGAAGAAACTGGGAAAACTGGGCTTTCTTTTTAGATAATGAAGGATAAACTTGTGTGTGATACAAGGAAACAAAATGTATTTTCTTTAGGCATATTCCAACAGACTGTTTTTGTATTAGTACCATATTGTTGCATCCGGATAAAAGATCCCATACAAGCATTTCTCCCCTCTGAAACCTCCTCAGCCAAATTCTCTCTTCATATCTGAAGCACATGAAAACATCTTTCTAGCTAAATGGTCATTTTCATGGTTTCCACTAATGCCGGTCTTGATGGGTTATGGACTTTTGCCATCTCTTTTTTTTTATTTATCTGCAAGCCCAAAAAGGGAGGGGAGAAAACATCCAGTAATTTGGATGCATAGCTTAGAAGAGCTTTACAAGATACTCACAATCTTACCAGGTGCAAAATTAGAATTGGATGCTGTTCGTATTAATTGGTGATCATTTGCAAAGCGGGTGGAAAAAACGTCTTTTGCCAAGAGCAAGTCTTACAAGCCCCCAGCTGGGGTTGTCAGGGGCAGGCTTGTTGGCATTGTGGCAGCATATGTTTGGTGCCAAGAACACCATTGATTTGCATTTCTTTTATATGAATTTTACAAAGCAGAAATGCTCTTTTGTGCAGAAGTGATCCCAAAAGTGAGTGTTGCAATTAATCACAAGTGAAATTTATCGGCTGATGAAAAGCCATAATTCTACTTGCAATCTTTTTTCTTTTTTTTTTTTTTAAGAAAAAGTGGCAGCATCTGCAGTGCACTCACACTCGCTTTTTGATGAATGTGCCTTTAAAGCTGTGCAGTTTGGCTCCATTTAAAACTGGCTGGAAGGAAGAAAAACAGCAGTGCGATCTTTGAGATACTGCAAACGCCATAAGTCATAAAAATAGTTCTTCTGTCTCAAAAACAAGCACTGCATAATGTCGTCGAGTGACGCTTGCATGATTGAAATTAGATTGTGACATGAGCAAATTAATATTAAGTACTATTTGAAACTTGTGTAGAATTGTCTCAATAACGTGTGTTGGGGATGCAAATAACTCTCAGCCTTCAAGAAAGCTGCATACACCAACCACACAATCCTTTCAAATATTGATTCTGATTTAATTCATAATTATTTGATTCACCTACCGCACATCACCAAGACCTTTTGGGACATCTAATTGATCCAATTAAGCAATTAATTATTTGGTGGGATTAGAGAGGATCAGGCTTGTATGTGTAGAGCCGGCCCTGCCAAGAGATGGACAGGCTCCAGGTTTTCGCTTCATCTCCAAGACGGCTCCAGATGGGTTGGGGGCTTGAGACTCATCCGTGGCCAACTGGTCCAAACCTCACACTGAGACTAGCCTACAGTATCATAAGCACACAGTCCCTAAACAATGCTCTGCCACATTTTCCTGTATCTCGTTGTCAATATTGGAAAATCATTATTAAATGATGCATCTCCCTGCTGATCTCTCTCCTCCCTGCTTTAAGGGCCCTATGGAGTTTTCTTGTAAACAACAAACACCAAACACACTGCGTGTATCCTCAAGGTCTATGAATGAATAAATGAATTTTCCTCCCAATTCAACATTAGTTAAGGCATTTTTCAATGCTTTAAACCAGTCTTTAACCAACCCTTTCCTTGGTGAAAGCCCAATGTTTTTTTGAGCCACCCATCCATCACGACTTACCCCCTAAGCAGACTTTCACTGCGTCCTAATTCCCATACTAGCATACTAATTCTAGAAGAATGCATGAGAGAATGGGAGCACTTGATGGTTATTTTTCACCTATAGTTGGGCATGTATTATGGCTAGTTACGATAAAACCTGGAGTTCTGTCAGAGTTCAGTAGGCTATCTCTTTAATTGGGATTACAGGTAACCGGCAACCCAACAATGTGACCAGCGCTATCTCTGACGGTTTAGTGATAGGAAATTAAAGTGACAAGCGCATTTTATTTATTTTTCTATGGTTAAAAAACGTGCCTGTGATCTTGTTACATCTGGTCAGTCGGCTTAAACAAACCTTGGCAATATTGGGAATATTTTTGAAACCTTTAGCAGCCATTTAACAAAATGGCTGACACAATATGGAACTAAATCTTGGAAAATTGTTTTGCATAACGATCCAAAACGGTTTAAAGATAAACAAAATGTGGTCTGAGAGTATTCATTATGTCACATTGTTTTTCAAATTACTTTAGGTTTATTTGCATTACAAAGGGAATAGGTATCGTGATATTAATCCCTAATATTATAGAACAAAAGTGAATGTTATACACTGAAAGGCAGATATGGGGCAGTAAATCACTCTGCTCATGTAATTGAAAGAATATTCAATGTTTGTGACACTTCTGAGAAAGAGTACGGAGAAATGTTGGTCCAACAAACTTTCCCAGCCTACTTTGTGTCCTCCAAGAGATCCCCAGTGATCAATATTAAAGAGGGGAAGGACAGAGTTCCACCAAGGGCTCCGTGGATAAAACTGCACCCGTCCTCCCCCACTGGAGCGACTCTCCGAAAGCCTTGAGTTATATTCCTGTAATTAGCTAAGTATCCACACCAGCTCTCTCAAACAGAGACTCCTGCACCAGTCCCTGTCGGCTCCGAACGCTCATCCCTGTAGATAGAAGATGCAATCAGAAAAACAGCAACACAGGGCTGGGGGAGCGAAAGAAAATCAACACATCAAAAAACAAACTTTAAACAATGACCGTACTTCTCGCCTGCAACTTTTCCCCTTACACCTAGCATTTTTTCTTCTGTCACGAGTATAAGGGGCAAGAGCGAAGCATCCCTTTTTTCCTCTTCCAAGGATAATGATTTACAAAATGCCTCTCATCAAAGAATTCATTAACAACGAACGTTAATTAAAAAATAAATGAGTAAACATCAATATCAAATCTCAGCACTGTGGAAGGGAATACATTATGCAGAGTAATGATGTTTGAAAGGGGCTTTAGCACCTCTGTGGGACTCTTTTAAACCCCTTACCTCTTAGGCAGTTGCTTATTTTGCAACCCTTTGTTGTTTAACAACAAAGAGAATGGGCTCTCATAATGTTATATTAATCAGCGGATTAATATTTCAATTTGATTTGCTTTATAGTTGAGGTGCTGTTGGCATTTCCATTTTCCCTCCATATGTGCAGCGATGTTAAGTGGTATCATTACCATTTTCTACCTGGGGGTTCAAGGGAGATAACAGGCACCAGTGATAGCTCTATTCTGCAGAGGGAGAGGGGGGTTTTTGGGGGGCACTCATGCATTTTTAACGGATGTGTTTGGTGTGCCTTCACATCCATTATTCTCCAATGTTGCATGCAAACAGCTGAGTCACAGCCTTTCTGACCGCCACAGGACAACATGAAACAATAACGACCTCACATTCAAAATGAGAGTGCCCTGGTATGAAGGTGTCTGCTGATGTACAGTCAAATAGCATTAATTCATTCTAAATTGTGTTTGACAATAGTGTTCCTGCAGGAGTCTGCAGATTAACTCAAGTAATGTGTTATAATTGCACAAGACACAGAAAAGGGAGCCTGTATGAGTTGGTAGTGTTCGGATGGGGCTTTCTGTGTTGTACGTCTTTAAAGAATAATAAAGTTTATTTTCTGAAGTTTCAAGGGTTTACTTGCGTTTGTATGCATTGCCCATAATAAATAACCTACAGTGAACTAGACTCGTGAGCAAGAATGTAATGTTGTACGTTTTCTTCCAAAGTCAAGGTGTTTCATATTATGATTTGAAGCAGATAAATCAAAGTTAGTGATCCACAACTTTTTGTTTGTTTTATCAGGACGTAAATAAATCAACAACCCAAATTGAACTGAAAAAACCCTCAGTAATATCAGAAGGTTTTGTCATAACAGTATAATAAAGTGTGCTCTCAGATCTTCAGAACATTCTCTCCTTAATACTGCGTTGTTCATTTATTTCCAAGCTTCAACCAACTGTTTATTCGACTAGCTGAAGGTAGGAGAAGTTGAACAGCTTTAGATTGCCACAAAATGTGTACAAACTAAACGAGGATCTGGTTCGGACAATTTAAATGTAGGTATGCAAAGAGCAAGCAAACAACGCAAAAGTAGCTCCCAAGATTTAATACAATCTCAAAAGTCCGCCCTCTGCTGCTAAAGATAACCAGTATGATCAGTGCCGACTTTGCTTTACTCTTCAGCCTCCAGCTAATCACATCCTATCAGCACTACACGTCTTAAGGAAAACAGACAAGCAATTAGGACATGGATTATTTGTCATAAACACCATTCACTGCCATGCAAATGCATCATAATTGCCCAGCAGACCTTGAGTGACAAGTCATTAGATGATTGTTCACAACGGTTGATTACGATGTGACAGGCGTGTCTCGCTGGATACATAACTGAAGTAAAGTGTTGACATCATTTTAAAAGGCCTCTGCACATCACATCCAAACCCTCGATAAACAGCAACGTTTCTGCAGCACAAATATTTCCTTTTCTGTTTTATTATTTGTGCAACGTTTCGTTAATCAGACAACATTCAAGTTGTAAGGATAAGGGCAGTGCACATTGCGTTTGACTGTGGGTTGAACTTCTTGTTCAGCTACGTTTTGAGTTTGTTTGTCTACATTGTGATATTTTATATCAAGGTAACTTAGGTACCCAATTAGGACAATTCAGAAGGATCATGCTTGACTACCAAGAAGTCTTTCATGGCCAAGAGTGCAAATATCTTAACTCACATAGTGACCTCAATAGAACATGTAACCTATTTTATCACATTAACGTTGGCTCTGTTCTTTTAAAGTGTCCCTGTAAGAGTGACTGAGAGCCAGCAAGCACAATACCATGAACCTACAGTAATACCACTCATTCTACTTTTCTTTTTTACTATGACATTTCGAAATGTCTTCCATGATAAGGGCCTGTCTACCTATCACTCAAAGCCACATTTATTTCAAATCCACTGTGCTGGATAAGTATTTGCAGATACTGTTCATATTGAGTTAATAATGAAAAAAAAAACACATACGGTAATAATAAGAAAACAAATTAAAGGTGGGGTAGGTAAGTTTGAGAAACCGGCTCGAGATACACTTTTTGTTATATTCCATGGAATGCTCTTAACATCCCGATAGCAATGAATATCTTAAGTGCTTTGACAACAATCCAGTCATCTGTGGAAGCCGTAGTACTGTAAAAAGCACGACCAGTCATCTGAGCCGGCCCGGCTAAAGTAACTGGATGGCCTACCTGCCTGTCAGCCTTCCATCTGTGCACAAACTTATCTCGTGCCCTCATTGGTCGTGTGCGCGTTCGTGTGTGTTGGAGGAGGGGCTCTGTAAGGAAGTGGCAGATTTTTTCCGGCTGTTTATTTTCAAATTATCGCACTCGAGCTGGTTTCTCCAAAATTACCTACCCCACCTTTAAGTGCCACAAAACAATGAATCAGTGTTCAAATAGTGCAAAGTAACAACCATATAAAGCAGTAGCAAGAGCATTTAAAACCTGGAAATAAAGTTTTAAATACAATAATATAGTAAATTAAAATGTCGATCTAGGCAGTGAACTAGATTTGTCAAAAATTTGGAAAGTAAATCAACAACAATGTAAGCAGAAAATATGTGTAAACATGCATGCAGTCATTAAACAAATTATCTTTCGAATTAACTTGAAGTTTCTTCGTTCACTGTCCGACGCACACGCCCCATTTGTGTTTCTCCATCTTGATACAAGGAGCAGATGTGTGACAGACACAAACAATTGTAACAGATGATTATTTGTGACAGTTTGATTTGTTTTTCCTTATTTCTAATAAGTGTTTTCTAAAGGATTCCTCAGGGTCACCATAAACATCATCCTCCAATGAACCAGTCATTCTTACTAAATACCGCAGTGACCTCTGTGTCTACATCTATGAATATGTGTTTGTCTATGAGCCTGCATTTAAACGCCTGTGAACATGCATGTGTGTGTGTATGAGCACGTGCAATGCTGCCCTTCATAATCAGGGGTCTGAAAGAGCCCCCACTCTGCAGTGAATTGCTCACAGCTGTGGGCCCCTTGTCGCGCTGGCAGCCTCGGCCCTGTCATCGTGCGTCCGCCTATCTGACCTGCTAATTTGGAGCATATGTAAGTGCTCTTAAAGTGGCGGGCCTTTTGACATGCCACAAACAGCAGCTGTGGCAGCTGCCCCGAAGGAAAGCTTTATTTAATTCAATTACATCTTTTGGAGATATGTAAACGAGGAGCTAAGGGGCTGGGAGAGGAGGGGGGGGGGGGGGGGGAAAGGTGGGTGACGGAGGAGGACGGGGGTGGTCTGTCCTCCCTACCTTTGCTCATCACAACCCTCTTCCTTCTCTTGTCCCTAAAAGACCCTCCACCCAGCCTCCTCCTCACCATCACCTCCTCTCCAACTTGAAAGTGTCGAGGCCCAGGTGGCTTGATAGGCAAATGATTGGGTGAGTAACTGTTGCAAAAAAAAAACGAACACCCCTCCCCTCCCTTCTCAGACCCCCATCACCCCCCTAACTGCTCACTGACTCTAGCGGGGGGAGTCTAAGGGGGGATAATCAGGGTCAGGATCCTCTGCCACACTGATCAGTACGTCTCAACCCCCGGGCAGCCCTGCAATTAATGCACCGTTGAAAGGGAGTGAAAATATTCACCATCTGGCAATTAGGGCTCATAGGCTCCCTCTTTCTGTCTCTCCTCCTCTTCTTTCCCTCTCTGGGCTTTAAATGTAATTGTGATCTTATTCTTGTTCCAGCTCCAGTGCCTCGCACTGGCCCAAGGCCCATTTGCCGCTCTGAGGGTCTATATAGGAATGAACGAACGCAGGAGCGCAATCCAGGCAATTCAGAAACCCCTCTCAGTCCCAAAATGGAGACGTAATAACGACCCTTCTTGTCATTTTTCACCCCCACCTCCTCACTATGTGGAGGATTCATCCCATCTCTTGCTCTTCCAGCCCCAGCTGCTGCTGGCCTGAAAAGGGGCTTGAAAGAGACTGGTGTCATCATGATCAAATTAACTCTTTCTCTCTGGATGGGAGCAAAGGTTGTCAATGGTACTGTCGTCTGTAGTCGTTTTTTTTTTACACTTTCAATGATGTTATGATTAGTCCTTTTGCTGCCGACAATGGCCGCCAAATGCGCGTGAATGCCCTTTCCCGTCAAAGAGGAGCGGAGGGCTGTTGAAAGACATTGATTTTGAGAGGAGTCAGGAATCTTTCCAGTTTTTTGTCTCCCTCCTCCTGCACACACTCATTGTGAAATTCAAACCTAGGGATGACAAATAGAGTGATTACGCTCACCATTGATCTGGCTAGATTTGAGTTGCAAATGTTTAACCTCGAGATTTGGCTAGTGCGAACCAAGGTCTTAGAGACAATGCAGAAGCAAATTTGAGGAAGTAGTAGGTCGCAGATACCACACACAGACAGCAGAGAGAGATGCTGCTCACAGAAGCTGTGCATGTCACAACCGAGGCCAAGAGGCTTTCCCATTAATCAAGAAATGTGTTTTTTGTATCATCAGGACATAAGGATGTTCAAACTGTTAAGTTAAAAGAGGACCAAAAAACAAACTCCCTTTTTCCTTCATGACTCTCATGTGAGGTCAGCGTTTGTCGACTTTCCTTGATCTGCTGACCTCAATGTCTCTCGTTTTTAATTGCAGCACCACGATCCCTACAGCAAGCCGCCGCCATTGTGCTTTCCTGTAAAGCGATAATTACTCATATTGAATTATTAACAGTCATTATCAAAGACTTGTGCTTAACTTGTTTTGTTGTAGCATAAGGTTCCTGTGATCTCGGGCAGTCATTACTTATTAACAGACTGGATACTTTTTCCCCAGTTGCCGCGTGTCGACGTTAATGACGCGCTCATCCTGTTTGCCCCCGCTTTGGCTCCGACTAAACGGCAGAAATAATATTGGGGTTACACTGAGGGAAAAAGCATTGCAAAAATGACTATTTATTGGCTCAGATGGAATTATTATCATAAAGGCAGATTAATTAAACCCGTATTTAGAATCAACTGTTTACATAGCAGAGGAGTGTTTTTTATGTGGGCCCGACTGATATTAAATGGCCCCAATTTCTTCAGGGAGCTGCCCGATTACCATTTGAACGAAGGAGAACGACTAACCAGTGCATTAACATACAATATAACGCTGCCAGGGAAAGTTAAGAGTAAGTGATGGATGGATAAATAGGTTAAAGTAAACTAATGAAGCCAAAAGTAGATAATGTGTTAAAAATATAAAGTAATTGATAAATGGTCAAATAAAATGAATAAACAGTTGAAATAGTTAAAAAGTAACATATATATGGTTATAATAAATAGCTTAGAAAGTTATGACTCCGAAAGTTTTAACAGCTCAAGTAGTGAGCTGAACGTTAAGACAGTAAATTGAAGTAGCTGACATGGTTGAAATAAAAAAAATGGATAAATGGATGTGTAGTAAGTCAGTAGTGGAAGTTATGGAATAAGATATAAGTTCAACGTTTTTAATGTAAACTGAAACAAACCGACTTAAAGACTTAAAATAATCATAAAGTTAGTTTTAAAATAATATTCAGTTTAAAATCTACTCAAAAGAACATAATAGGGAGAACGGTGAACATCAATTAGGGGTTGGAAATCACTGTAATAGAGACAATTATATTTCAGTCACAACTCAAATATACAATATTATTTTAGTATTAGTAATTAGTGCAAATAACTAAGTTTAGAAGTTTTTACCAAAGTTAGTCCTCAAACTTGGATGACCAACAACAAGTCACATTGTGTCAAATGGCACAATAACTTGCAGTGTATCCTCAGCCATCATTCTTTTAAAAATCACGTCAGGGTATAAAATATGACCACAGACTTTCTGTCTGCTCTTAGTTTGTCCACATTTAACCATTCCAAGGTTGAAAACAGGCTTGTAAAAGTCTGCAAGTTGCAAGGTAAAAATACATCTTCACAAATAGCCACTTGGATTTAATTACACAAAATCCTCTTCTCTCAAGAGCATGATTCATGTAAAACTTACGACATGGAAGAAAACAGGTGGACACAAAACAGGTCTTAAAGCTTTGCCTTAATTTAGGCTCTCATGTGAACGTTTGTGGACAGGTACTCCTGAAATGACCTTCAAAACTAACCACCTGGCTCTAAATTCAGCCTCATCCAAATGCAATGAGAGTATGGAAATAGAAAGACAAACATTGAGGGCAGAAACCATGACAGACAACTGTACAGGGAGGGGTTAGAAAATGGCACGGAGGTCACAGAGATAACTCCTGGAAATAAACTGGAGCCTGGAAAAAGATGGTCCTCCATGTCGAAACAGCATATCAGGTCTGAGAGGGCAGACTGTGGCTGAGGAGCTTTCATAAGCACTCAAACAAACCGACCACACACACTGAAGGTGGGGAGGGACGCACTTCAACACAGGGCTTTTTTGCACATGCAAATATGGAGCTGGTGTGAGTGGCACGCCAAGCTGCAGGGAGAACCCTCACCTGCAGGACCTCCACCCAAACCCCACAAACCACATCCACTTTGTTCTTTTATTCTCCTTTCCGCTCTTTTGTTGCTCTAAAATTTGGTGTGGATTTAGAGATTAAGCCGGATGAATGTCACCAACGATCAACAATGGAGGAATTTTCTTTCAAGTATAATAACGAAAGTGTTATCACAATTTATTTTTCGAGATGTACAGTACGCATAAAGCACAATGTCCAATACTTTCAGAGTGATATGTTATATTATAATATGTTGTTACTGTACTGATGTGTCAATAGCATTTTAGTGTTGTAGTGGGTCATGGTGGAGATCATTTTATATACTTTAGGTTGTTAATCTAAAAAACTGTTTTGCATGTTAAATTGTATCTGCAAAGCATCTATAGCCGACAAATAAATGTAGTGGAGAAAAAAGAAAGTTGTTTCCCTCGGACCAGTAAAATAGTAGAAGTATAAAGAAAGTACGTACTTTAGTAAATTAACTTTCCACCAATACAGTATATGATTAATATCTGGAAAAACGAGAAACTGACATTTTAAAATGATTACCCCTACTTTGTAACAGAAGCTGTTTTCCTCTTTTTATCGTTTTGTCATCTTTCATTCACTCAACAAAGTCCTTTTCATTGTTTGTCCTTGGATCTCTCCTCCGCTTTACTTTTTTCTGACCTTCCATGGTCCTGATCTTTTGTCTTCACCTCCTTTTTTCCTCTGGATCTCTCCTCTCTGATCTGCTCCCACTCCTCTCTCCCTTCCGCTCTCTGTCTGTCTCCCTCTCTGTGCTCTCCTTTGCTCTCCTTTGCCTGCGTTGAACAAATGGGTAATAAGCGACACTTTGTACCTCTCTCCTCTTTTAGATCCAGAGTGAAGAGTCTGATTAAATAATCATTGGAGTAGCGGTGTGCGTGCGGCTTTCCCCCTGCTCCTCACCTTGGGGACATATTGTCCCCTGTCACTGAAACCTCGGGGACAGAAGGCTCCGCCGTGGGGAGGCTCAGCAGGGGAGCGAGGGGCTGATGAAACGAAGATCGGGTAATGAAGGCATGGCCCATGGCTTCCGTGGCTGTGCCATATGTTTCACCAAATGCAAATTGCCCCCAATTCAAACAACTTTTTCATCTTGATATATGCAAATGTGTTTATAAATACTGCCTTATAAATATAGCATTACAGTTTTTAAGGAGGGAGCTTTGAGTGATTTTCTCTCTCGTGCTGCTGTTGTTCTGTGTGGCAGCGGCGCAGCGTGACAGGCTTTAACGAACAGGCTCGGACCTGGCAGCGTCTAATGGTGTCCTGGGGGACAGGAAGTAAGGGGGTCAAAGGGAGGGGAGCCTTGACTGGCCTGGGAACCAATGAGAGCGGCCCTCCTGAATGCCTCATCCAATTAAAATTAGCCAAATGATCATACAAGCAAATGACAAATCAAAGAGGGCAAGTTAACAAATGAGTGCTGGAGGTGAGGTGGCCACCCATTTGAACTTTTGACATTTTCACAATTTGATTAATTTAACAAACAGTAAAGCATTTTCAAGCTTTGCTTGCAACACAAAATCAATAATCTATACACAAATAAATCTAAATAGCAAATAAAGAGTTTATTAAGCTCTGTCGAGAGCCTGTTTGGCAACACTTAGAGTTGTGTGTGTGTGTGTGTGTTTGTGTGCGTTTGTGTGCGTCGCTCAGAGCAATGAACCCAAAACATCAACATCAAAGAGGCAAAATGTTAAATAATGATAAAGCCTTGATTGCAGTCTAATTAGTCTGATTGAGCTAGCTAAACTGCTTATACATTTCTATTCTGACCTGGAAAACTTTGTGGCACATCTTCATCGTATGTTGGGACAAAAACTAATTCAGTTCAGGAATTTAAATCATTTTGTAATTGATTATGTGTCAGTTATCCACTTTTGGTCGAAGACAGTTAATGTACATCCTATAGGCGCTCTGCTCACGTGTCACATCGGGTCACGTGCCGTTCATAAGCCTCCTGTGTCTCTGTCGTTCAGCTCGGTGAGGACAGCTGACGCCGTTAGCCGCTCCTGTTGGGGGTGCAGTCAGGTGTCAGTCGCCGTGGTGATGATCAGATTGTCACAGTCCCGCTGGTTCCCTTGGAGACGCCACCTGAGTCGATGCCTGTGCCAACATCTTCATCATCACCCGTGGTAACAGCAGCTGGCGGCTCTGGGCCGGACCGTGTGGCCAAGTGGGTCAGACCTCACTGAGGGAGGCAGTCCACCACCAGGCCTGTGTAGAGTCTGTGCTAGTGCATTGTGGGAGGTCTGATTGCGTAGAAAAGATTGGCAAATCTGCTAATCAAAGTTTGTCCAATTAGTGTTTTTTGTTGGAATTCCTCACCTGCTTAACATGTTTCAACACCTGGCTCCCACATGTGGACCATCATGTATCCAGTATTTATCACTGGAATTCTCAGATTTGAATCAACAGAAGTGTTAATTTGGATAACTGTTCACACATCTCAATTTAGGATGTTAGAATACTAATAATTGTAACGTGTTGTAGGCTTATTTGTAATTTTACAAGCAAAAAGTGATCTATTCTTTCTTAAAGGGCAATGGTTTATGAGGCGTAAACTTTTGGAAACAAAAGAAACTGTGACAAATTGTAATGTCTATCAAAATTGTATTCAAGATTTACTTCGAGGTCCAATTAGTTTGAAGCTTTTGATCATCATAAACAATCTTTATCAGCAGTAAGAGTGTGCACAGTTGACTCACATTGTAGGTATTAAAATGAATGTTTTTCTTTGTTTAACAGCTCAAGTTCAAAGTTCATTAATGACCTTTTAAACAACTGTTTCCAAACGATGTCACCATAAGGTCCAGAAGACCTGCTAAATGGTCCCAGTGGTGCGTTATTTAATTGTTTCCAATGCCCTGAGTGAACTTTGACCCCCTAAGGCCATGATTGTATTTGTACACCACTGCCTATTCATTGCCTCTTCACTGAACAATATTTACATCTAAAAAACTGTCGATCAAACACCTCCTTCTGCAAACAATGAAAGTGATGGTCTTTATAGTTATCCTTTTTTTATAGAGGACAGTTAAATATAATATTATGTTTAATATTTCTCCAAATGTATATGTTTTTATTTATATTTATTTGCTAATAATTTGAATAAAGTTGAAGTAGGCCACCTAGTGACTGATGTAAAATGATAGCAGATAATGTAAATACTCAAGTACAAATACCTGAATATTTGGACTAAGGTATTGAATTAAATGTACCTAGACACTCAGGTAGCTCAGTGAGTATCTGCTGACATCTTTATATCTCACACACATAACACACACATTGTCCAGCTGATCAGAGGCCTGTGTGCGTCCCTCTGTCCTCGGGTCTTGACAGATGAGTTGTGCTGGTTACTGTAACCTCGAGGTTCACAGTCAGCTCATTAGCCCGAGTGCTCTGCTGCTAATTCAGGGGGGGTTACAAACTGGATACTAATTAATCACAGACAGAGACGACCTGGCATGCAACTGCAGACAAAAGCAGTGGTGAACGCTGCAGCCGCGTAGGCGTTAACGCGCAAGTGTTGTTTGTGGGCGAACACAACAAGCTTTACTGTGTACGCAGAGGAAAAGATTATACGGAGTAAACAAAGAAAGCAGCCACTGTGTGATCACAGGGAGTTTACAGGAAAATCTAGTTAAAAAGGGTGTGATTGAGGCCTTTTATTTAATCTTCATGAGAAAGTAAAGTTGTGAAATAGATCCACTAATAAGGACAAATTCACTTCTTTCAAGTTTCAAGGAGGATCTTGGACTAATTGATCCCTAAAATAGCCTTCATGCTTCAAAATACTGTTTCGAAGCTTGTACAGTGCAGAAGATACACAGAGCTGCAGTAGAGTATCAACTAGGTGAAAGTTAAATAAATCATTGATTAACCACCAGCAAAGCTAAATGCACCAAGCTCGCCATGTTTCATTATTCTTCATTATTTCAATTAATGCTAAATGAGGTTATTTGACTTCAAAAACTTGAAAAGCATATTCGTTTTTCCCTGTCTGTCAGGGGCCGCTAGATTTAATTTATTGTTGCGTTGTTATATTACCAAAAAAAGGATTCTGGTTTACTCATGTTTTGCCAGAGTACATTTTTTTAAAAGGCATTTATCTTAAAAGCAATATTAAATCAATTGTTTTCTAATTTCTTCTCCTTCCTTTTTTGTGTACAAATATATATTATAGTCACTGTCATGTTCACCAAGTTGTTGCTAACTTTTTCTGTTGAGGGCCGTATCTAAAAAATAGGCGAAAGACCCTTGAGGTACAGTAATTGCATAAAAGGACAACAAATACCTCTTACATTTCACACTTTTTTAATCTAGAGGAGTGTTGTCAAATTCAAATTCAGTCACTTTAATATAAGGCTGTCTGTCAGACAATAGACACAGCAAACTGATTTTAGGGATTATAAAACATGGGGTTTTGCCCTACTGTATGTGGCTCTACAATGACTTGTCAAATTCTAAATGAGAAGAACATTAACATACAAATGCTTTTCGACCCCTGCATACACACACTGTATGAAATATATAGGTTTTTAAACTGAAATAATGTGGAAAAGATAACACGGTTAACGTTCGGTAAAGGGTTAAACAGGAGTTAAGGATGTGACAAAAAGTGGGAGCTGTGTGTTCATCAGAGTTACAATGGCTCCCTCTTGAGGGTTTGATGTGAAGGAAACAAGAGAAAGAGACTAGAGGAAAAGATAATCTTCATTATTGTAGGGCATTATAACCCCCACTTTTAGTTATATGTTTTATGTCTCTAACCCAAATCTCCCTCACCTACCATTTATACTCTTCCCATACATTTTTCCCTTCAGCCTTGCCAAAAAGTAATAGGCTTTACAGTACACACTTTTAGCTTTTAGTGTTCTTATCCTGTGTCATACTTCAGTTATTATGCCTAACACTTAGCTTGAAATAAAACTTTTTTAATTGTCATTATTTTTGAAATGTTTGGTTAATGTCTTTACAAGTCGGGCTGTTTGGTGACAGAATAAAACCAATTACTAACGGTTAGACTATTTTACAGTAAAGTCATTAACACTAGTAATAATATAAGAGGAAAAACATGTCTGTCATTATATTCAATGTAGCATATTAAAGATATTAGCTGAGCGGTAAATTAAAGTAATTGATGGATCTTTACACAGTGGTTCAGTGAGAATACACACCTACGTGTACAGTATCAGTTTGTGCAAATAACTGTGTGTGTGTGTGTGTGTGTGTGTGTGTGTGTGTGTGTGTGTGTGTGTGTGTGTGTGTGTGTGTGTGTGTGCATGCGTGTGTGTGTGTGTGCCTTACTGTCCCTCGGGCCCTCATTAACACACAGTATGACTGAAATGAAGCACCAGCCAGCTGCATTGTTGATCACCTGACAATGAGATGCATGTGTAGGGAGGCAGGTGGTATTGTGTGTGTGTGTGTGTGTGTGTGTGTGTGTGTGTGTGTGTGTGTGTGTGTGTGTGTGTGTGTGTGTGTGTGTGTGTGTGTGTGTGTGTGTGTGTGTGTGTGTGTGGTGCGTGCGTGCGTGCGTGCGTGCGTGCGTGCGTGCGTGCGTGCGTGCGTGCGTGTGTGTGTGTGTGTGTGTTACAGTGGAAATTGTGCGACAATGATTAATCTGGTGTTAAATATATGTTTTGAAATTAAATGAAATATAGAAATGTGCTGCTTTCAGAAAGTGCCAACAAATAAATCATAGAGCGGGTCATCAAATTGTACACCAGAGGGCAGCAAATAACAGCATGTCAATTTCAGTCAGGCCTGTTATTTAAAAGCTTTTGTAACATGTCAATAAACACATTGGGTTTTTTTCCCACTACTTGTACTACTGCCAATATTTCAACTACAGCGAGTGCGACTATAACAGCACCAATTTACTAAAGCTCCTGTTACTGCGAAAAGAGAAATAATAATGACCTATTTGCTACCTTCTTTTGGAAATACACTCTTTTAAACTAACCATTTATTTAGTTTAACTTCAATTGGACTGGATCACGTGTCTTAATGTTATCAAATAATGCATGTCCAAGCTAAAGCAGATGAGTCGTTGAGTTTGTGAAAAGGGAAACTTTCTTGGCCGCTTTACAGGAAGGTCATAGGTCAGAAGGAGCACTTTTGTCGGTGGGATTCATTGTTTCACTCAAGGACACTTCAGAAAGGCAGATGCTCGTTAGACTGTAAACAAACCAATGAATCCAGCTATTGGGTTTAGGTTTATACTCACACCCTGCTGCAGTGGATACGACACATGCAGTGACAATACACTGTGTATCACAAAGTGTTGGAAGTCTTTATCAAAGCAGTATTCATTCATTTCTATTGTTGACTTGGGTACTAAGAAAAACTATTTTCACACATCTTTTATCACCTTTTAAAAGTGAAGATTTGACGAGTTTTGTGGAAATATTTGAATTTATCTGTAGTATTTATATTCTGTCCACCTCATGACTGTTAATCCAATCACCTTTTGGCTCTGCTTTGAACTCTACTAACTTTTACAGGAAATATCAGCTCTTTACTGTAGCTGCTAAATGCTCCATTTTGTCTGTGGTTAGGTGCTGAGCAGGTGTAAAATATTCTGTTAAAAGTTAAATTAGCTACTTGAAGATGCTCAAGAGATACTGTATGTAGAGATGAGTGTGTCTGGTGATAATTCTCTGTGGGTTCATGTCTACGATAGACACTTTTAGCACTGCATAGTTTACCCGTTGTTCCTTTGGGATGCAGCCAGTGAAACACAAAAGTTCTAGACAAAGCATTCTTTATTTTATAATCCCCGGCCCACAGGTGCCTTAAGTTAATACGCAGAGCCTGACTGTACAGTGCATACATTATCCATTCAGCTTTCCTCTGCTCAGGGTGCTTAGAGGACAAGAGCACTGAGACTCAGTGAAGTGTTGGGGGAGCAGCTTTCTGCTCAGGCACTCACCAAAACAAATGTCTTGACTATCAACATCCCCCCAGTGCACGATTGCTGTTAACCCCCTGTGGATCAGGAGGCTGAGCTACAACTCTACATTTTATTCCACACACACACGCGCGCGCACACACACACACACAACACATACACACACACACACACACACACACACACACATACACACACACACACACACACACACACACACACACACACACACACACACACACATACACACATACACACACACACACACACACACGCACACACACACACACACACACACACACACACACACACACACACATACACACAACACACACACACGTAAACACACACACACACACACACACACACACACACACACACACACACACACACACACACGTAAACACAGTCACAGAGCCATGTGCAGTTTCTCTTCTCCTTTCTCACATTATGAAGAATTCCCTCCAGACACTCATGTATTAAACAACCAGGGAGCTGAATGTATGCATGTGCTGTAATTGGCAGATTATAAATTCCTACACACTTTGGCACTGTTGACTTTGCCATCTCTGATCCCCGGGTGTATTCATTTCAAAGGCCTCTATTTGTAGCCTTTTGGTGAAAAACCACAGTTTAATGTGAGTCCTGCAGCCCCAGTGTGGTGAAATACGCACATATTATAATTGGGTCCTTTTACACAGCAATAAATTATGCATGAACTTAATGGTCGGGGTTTGTGGCCCCTGCTGATATGGAAACTGCAAGGGTTTGAAAACCTCTGTGGGGAATCAGCAAAAGAAATATCTACTTTAAGTATGCATTTGCATTCATTAAAATCATGTGTGGTTACTTAACTGTATTTTCGTGAACATTACATTAAAAAAGCAATGTGACATTTTCCTTTCTCGCTTTTAAATTTTTAAATGCTAATGTATTTATCCACATGTGATTCATTTCAACACATTTACTGCACTTGGCAAATGAAACCATGCTGTTTCTGATTGTAGCCAGCAGAGCTTCTCTCAAATGTGTTCAGATGAGAATAAAACTGTAGCTCCAATCGAGCCTGACAGCGGTTACAGAGCAGAAGTCAACAAGAAATAACGACCATCTTAATTGTCATGTAAGATTTGGGAAACAAAATGACTACCCAACATGCAGGGACTTGCACACACTTCAAAAACAACCTCTGTGCCACAAGCAGGGTGGAGAAACAACCCCCGGCTAAATGCTGTGAAAAATTGGCTGTGACAAGTTTTTCTACTTTACCAGCCACATTGGTCTGAAACCAGAAATTATCTGCACGCCCTTTTCACTTGTTACAAATTATATTTGGTCATTCAAAATAGTTAGACTGCATTTGAAGATAACTAGCTGAGACTGATAGAAGAAAAAGCTGTTCCCCTGCTGATCACAGGTCACACTTTAAGGGTCTTAATAATACCTTTTGAAAAGTGGCTGAAGAAAACTCACTCATGAAGACATTTGCCGCTATATTACACACATAATTCAATATTCATGCCAACGTCTTAAGTTAAAAGCAATTCACTGTACACCGCATGCTTACGTTGTTTATTATAAGTATGGGTGGCACCAGGAGAGTCATATTTGTGGTAAGTGCAGAACTGAGCCAAGTCTTACATGAGCAGAGTGCTGGGAAACTGGCATGTTATTTCAAATCGATTTACACAGTAGAGAAAACACATTTAGCTTCTGATGATTTATTTTAGTAAACAAAAACACAGTCATCAATATCTGCATATTATTATCTTGCTGAACATCCAGAGTCTTACTAAAATACTAGAATATGTACATTTCCCTCTTTGTACCATGGGCAAATGACAGTGGCATGTGATGAATAGGTTACATTTTTTATGTTTTCAACTATTTGTTAATTTTAAGAGTTCTTAGACATGATGACCTGCCAACTGTACCAAACCTTAAAAGCTGGAAAAAATCGTAATGAATATTTTCTAATTAACAATGGATCAAATCATGTAATAGAAAGGGTTGACTCAGCGTGGCATTTTATGCATTGATGTTACTCCATGTCTGATTGATGTGTTTGACTATAAACGTCAGCTGACAGTAAATCAGTAGTTATGTCAGAGACTAACAGGCCAAACATTATTACTGCCACAGAGCATGGAATAGATAGATACTGATCTGTATCTATTACTCACTGACTTAGATTCAGATTGTAATCTCATTTCAGGCATTTACTCTTGACACAGAAAGAGGCCCAGTCAAGATGTCAAATACTCCAATCTACACACATCACCTTCACTGGCATCTGCAATGAGAAAAGCCAAACAGACCTAAGCCATGAAAAAAGGCTAAATCAAAAGTTTTACAAGAGACTTTAAAGCTGTATAATTCCTGCTTCAACAGTTGACTTCAATCAAAGCCACATTTTTCTCCCAGCTGACTGCACTGTGCCTGCCTCAGTGTATTACCATCCAAACTCCCCACCTCTCTCTCTTTCAACCCAGTGAAAGTGGGGGGTGTCGTTAAAGAAGAGAGGGGCACTGCTTCAGATGTACAGTTCAACCATCATGAGGTCATGGGAAGTCCTCACGTTTGACCGATCACTTGATAAGTCAAGCAAACACTTGATACGTTTATCATAATTTTCTCAGCAAAATAAAATGTGATTCACTCACAGAGAATTACATAGTTATTTTAAAAGGAAAAACAAAAGATAAAAACCTGTGAGTTAGGTAATGTAAAACATATTATGTAAATATGTTCAGTGAATGATAATAGTCTGAATATACTATAGCAGGTTTAACATTAATCACTTTTTTCACAAATATGGCATGTTCAGGATCTTCCTCATTTAGAGCGTTCCTGTTTGGGAGTTATGCTGTACTGCATGTGAAGCGTGACATTCACATGATTTGGATTAACCACACACACTCACACACATACCAGTTACACCCTCACAGAAGTCTTCGCATGAAAACTTAAAATGTAAAAAAGAAAAGGTTAAAGGGACACTAGGTCTCTCTCAAGATCAACTTTAATAACATTGGTGAACATTTTATCTAGCGCCAACATCTGTTCAACACTTGAATACTTCAATTTATGCCTAAAAAGATCTGTGCAGTTGTATCCCTAACTGTACTTTGTGTTAAGTGCAAACCAACAATAAACAGAACAAAGTAATTAGCTGTTATACACATGTTAGCATATTTTACGCATCTTGGCCTATACTGACTTTAACATAGTGTGCAAAACATTGAGACAGTTACTAAATGTTGATGAAGTTAGACGTTACTCTGTTTTTACCCGCCCAGGCAGGGAAATAAGAAATAAATAATCATTCAAAGAAAATAAGGACTATTTGTATGTTGGGTCGGATATTTGTATAAACCCTTTGGAAAACCATAGGTATATTTTGGGGATTTGCAAATCTGTTCAGTTCAGCAAGGAAACAATAATACTCTCTGGAGAGAAAATAGAAACTGAATTACTTTTCAAACTGACCTCAAAGCACAGTAATGGCATTTGTACAAAAATACAGAAATTGCTGTCATTATGGTGTTGCACGATCATGTGTAATGATGCACAATGACTGTTTTGGAAATTGAGAAAATAGCACTGTTTAAAACATATACTTAGAGGTAATACTGGTGTTGATCCTTTGTGTGTGTGTGTGTGTGTGTGTGTGTGTGTGTGTGTGTGTGTGTGTGTGTGTGTGTGTGTGTGTGTGTGTGTGTGTGTGTGTGTGTGTGTGTGTGTGTGTGTGTGTGTGTGTGTGTGTGTGTGTGTGTGGTGTGGGGGGGTATGTGTGGTCTAGCATTACTATACTTGTGGGGACCTAAATCTGTTTACACAGTCACGTGTGGGGACATCCCTTATGGGGACAAATTGGAGGTCCCCATGAGGGGAATCATTAATTTTAGGGTGAAGACTTGGTTAAGTTTAGAATTAGGATTAGGGTTAGGGTAAGGGTTAGGGTAAGGGTAAGGGTTAGGGTAAGGTTAAGGGTTAGGGTTAGGCATGTGTTGGTTATGGTTAAGGTTAGGATAAGACTCCAGGAAATGCATGTAAGTCAATATAATGTCCCCTGAAGGGATGTATACATGGTATGTGTGTGTGTACGTGTGTGTACGTGTGTGTACGTGTGTTTGTCTGTGTGTATGCAAACGGTAACCATGTTTTCAAGTTGAATGCTAGTCTCTGTCTCCCTGTCACACACTTAAGCTGCTGTCAATAAAGGCACAGATTCCCCAAAGTTAACTAATGAGTAAGTGTTCTCTTGTCTTTTCCTTCTCTCTTGAAACAAATAAGCATTTTTCAGACATCGTAATAGTTTTAAGTTTCTAAAACAAAATACATAAACCGATCAAGTGAAAACAAAATGCAAATTCAGTCCCATATGGATGCTCTTGGATTACATTACAAGGGGAAATATGCTTATTACAAAAAGGTCAGGAGTATATCTTATTTGATCAGACAAAGAAAAAAAGAGAATTATTTATTCACTACAGCTGTCTTTGTTACCCTCTCTCTCAGTTTACATCTACGTGTTCATGTGTCCTGCTCATTCACGTGTGGTTTCAACCCTTAAGTCAAAAACAATGATCATACATAACGCATCTTCCTCTTTTCAAACTAACCCACTACCTGTGACAGACCGGCAGACAAACAGAGCTGTAATGCTTGTTGTTGCTTGACTTCACAGCCCATAATTTGTGGTTTTGAGTTACACATTTGTCCCCGCACAGCACGTTCACAGCACCTGCTAAGAGAAACATCAACAAACTGTGATGCAGGAAGTGCTTTATAATGAGCCCAGTGGCTTTTGTTACTGTGTTTGCTCAGTGACATCATGCTAGGTTATCAAATGATTAATGGAGCTTTGTTTGTTTAGAGGGTGTACCAAGAAAAAAAGAAGGTTAGGCTCTCAGGTATTTTATCTTTCTTTCTCCCTCTTGGATCCATGGATTGCTGTTTGTCCACCATTTTGGTCCACACTGAAATATCTCAACAACTACTGGAGGCGTTGGCGGCGTACATTTTCTTTACAGATATTCATGGATCCCCTGACTTTTTCTTTAGGGCCGCTACATTTACAGTCGTGATTTCAGTCTTAAAAATGTTTGGATATATTGTTATGCAATTGTAGAGACATTCATGCTCCCTTCAGGTTGAGTTTTTATAACATCCTTGGTTTTTCTTCTAGCAAGTACGTACATCATCGGGTCATAATGTTGAGGAGCACATACCTGAAAAACGACATGCTTTCCACATGATTAACTCAAATGTTAAACATTAGGCTGTGCTTGTTACACATTGACATATACGCATTGTCATTGTGAGCATGTTAGCTTGTTGACTTGTAAGGTCTCAATAGGTCGCTAGCATAGACTCTTCTTTAAATTAAAAATACTTTTAAATACAGGAAGTCTAATATCGCACATTTCTCTTAAAGATAGCTGTCTATTCTTGGGGTACTTTTCAAAGATAGTTTCCCATTTCTCTTTACTGATATATTCAGTGGTTCCTAAATACCCATCAAACTGTTTGATTGAACAGGAAATGAATACAGCCTGACCTGCCATATTGTGCTTGAATAATTCAGGTTTCATTTGGGGAGTCCACTTGCAATCAATCAGTAGCAGGAGGGAAGGGACATCCCCATAATGAAATGAAAATGATTGGAAACTTCATTTTATATTTGATTTGACTGACTTGATTTGGTGAGTTTTTGTGTGTGTTTCATTTATGGCATGTTTGCCAACAGGCTTACTAAGAGCACTGGACTACACAAATAATCAGACAGTAGCTCTGATTAAAATGTCTTCCCATCCTTATCACCACTAGGATCCCATTATGTAATTGTGTAACCCCATTGTGTTTCCTGGTCAGTGAGCATACTAAATGAGAGAGAGAGAGAGTGGATTTCCCTCCACTCTCGCTTCATTAGGATGCAAGTGGGGCTGAGGTCTCTGATGGATGTGAAGGCCTTTTGTTTGGGTCTGAGTTGAAGTGGGAGCCATTTGTCCCGCTGTCTCAACGGGGACACAGGAGTTTAATAGCTGGAGGTTGACCTAGTTGCTTCGTCTAGCCTGCGTTTGTCTCCGAGAGCAACTAAGAGTAAAAAGGGGGGAGAGGGGAGAGAAAAAAAGGGAGGAATTAGGGTATGCACCCTCCCCTGCTGAGTGATGGGACAGCTGAGGGCAACTGCGTGGCAGCAAAACAAACCCACATATTCTCACTGCTCCCGATGCAGAAATAGAACAGCAGCATCCATGAAGGCATGTGCGCCAACTGATGCTAGCAAGTGAGATGCTGATGCAATTCTTCTTACTTTACAAGCAATGGCAAATTCCATGTTACAAATACTAATCATTATGTCAGTTGAATAGAAAAAAGTGGTATTAGTGACATCCTTTTGCAGCTAAACACGATGCTAGAATCACCCTCTGATCAAATGAGAGTTGTTGCCCAACTCTGAAGCTCTGACCAATAGTCAGTTTTAGCGTCTTGTTTTGGGAATAAAGAGCTTTTATTGTTTTGATTCACTCTCATCGTTCTCATCAAACTTGTACTAAGTCGTAGCAAGCCCCTGAAACCCAACTTTCAGGGGCAAACAAATCAACTTTCACATCTATTCATTTATTGTGTTTGCCTAAAAGTACATACAATTAAATTGTACTGTAGCCATCAGGAAGCAATTAGCTTTTTTATCCTGGAGATAATGTGTTTCCCTTTAATAGTGTGTTTTAAAACCTATTTCTCTTTTCTGCACTGCTAATAACGACTGAATTTCCTTCTGGAGTTCTAAAAAGTGAGTTGTAACATATTTCAGGTTACCATGTCAGACCACAATTCTCCTCAGGGTGTTTCAGGGAAACGTGCTGTCAGTTCTTAAATTCAGATGTCAAATGATGCTTCACTCTGAATTTAAAATAACCTTATCAGCCCCAGCACTCATAGAAACGCCAACATGCTATGAGACAAAAGCGAATCAAATAGGAGATATTTTGTCAGTATTCCCAGAAAGGGATTAGGACTGAGAATACAGAGAAAGCCCTACAAATGTCACATTCTGTGTCATGCCACAACATGTTGCATGAAATTATCTTGGCAGCATCATTGAGTTATGTTTTTTTTTTTTATCGCTGCAATGCAGATGTTGACAATGGCTGACGACGGATTGTTTGCTGCAAGGTTTTCCTTCCCAGAACGGCCTCTGCCCACGTGTTTGTCCACCAGAGTGTGCAGAGCCGGCAGTAAAGACTTCCTGCAGGCCACGGATACACCTGCTCCGTCAAACAGGTCTACACCGAGCCAAACACGTGCGTCACGGCCGTTCCCTAGAGAGAGAACTTATTGTTATAAAAGCTGCTGAACGTGTAGAACACTATCCAGTTGTCAAGAAACATTGTCACACTGTTCTGTTTTGTTTCAACATGCAGGCTTACCACTCTGTCTTTAAAGGGCATATCTGGACTCATGTTGTTTGTTGTTGTTTTAATTACAAAACATATGCGGTGCTTTTCTTCTTTATTTGCATTTTGCCATCCAAGAACCTAAAAGGACAATCTATGATTTAAGGATATTCAAATTAGGTATGGATACACAGTGAATCATCATAGTATAAATGTCATATTACACATTTTAAAGTGCTGGAGGTGTATTATCCTTTGATGGTGTGCCGCCAGGTCAGATTTGTATAAATCCTTGCCAAAAAGTACTGATTTGCTAGAAAACTTAAATGTTGCATTGCTTTGGGAGTCTTTCTCAAACATAACCTGATATACAGACTGAGTTGCATCTGCCTGGGAGAAGCACACCATATTTATGCTCACACTAAAATAACACAGCTGTAAATGAGCATGTTGCTTCAAAAACATTTCTGTAATCTATCATTATCACTGCACAGGCTACTTTTCCTCCACTAGTTTTACTTCCTGTTTCTTCATCATTCACTCTTCCTTCCATTCAAGTTTTTCCAATGTCAACATCCATGACATGCTGGAAGAAAGCAAAACTTCCCCTGAAATCCCCAGAGTGAAGTTCCTGCAGCATTTTTGACATGTAGATAAAAAGCTGTCATTACATAAAAATAAGTTTTCAAAATAATGTATTTTGTGGCTTCAGATGCTCAGGGTAATCATTGCAATGATTTTGAGGCGCCATTGAAATGTAGTGATTGCTCCTCATGGCGAACAAGGAATTGTCTGTCTTCTCTGTGGCTTCAGAGGCAGGTGGAGGTAGACACTGGCTACTTTTGAAGTCTCTGCTTTCAGTCCTCGCTGTGTCTCTGAGCTCAGGGGCCCCGCTGCAGCATATCAAACGGAGCCCAAAGACAAAGCTACTTTGTGTTTTTTTTCATGGCCGCAAAGATAGATTGCTAATGAGGCTCCAGTCTGTAACGCTCAGATCTAGCTTTGGGACTCTTGTCTCGGATTTCAGCTCACATTGCAAAAAGAGGGACTTTATCAGTCTGCTCTTTTTTTTTACTGCGACTCAGGTTAGGCAGAGAAAGGGATTTCTAAAGCCCTTTTTGGGTAGTTTATGGTTCCTCTGAATATATTAAAAGAGCAGGACTGCATCAGTGTTGAATTGTATCTTATGCATTTGCTTTAGCTTTGCACAATACTGTCAAAATACTCATACAAACAAAACATAAAAGTTCCCTCTATAATCCTCATTTCAATGTTGATTATATATTTTTAAGACATAAAGGAATATCAATTTCCGTGCTGAATATTGATAACTAGACTAAATTAATAATGGTGTAGTTTGTCATTTACTGTATTAACAATGGCTTCTTGTGTTTTATTTTACAATTTGTATTGTATTTAAGGAAAATGAATAATTATAGTTTCTTTGTATACGCATAAATCACATATAATCATTGATATATCTCATTGTAGCAGTATATTTCTGGATGAATATAAATGCAGAAGCAAACACTAAATCAGTAGAGCAACCTGTTCAAAGGGGGATGATAACAAAGCCTTTCATAAGGGAGGAAATGTGTCTGTAAATGCAGACAGATGTGACAAAGAGTTTCTTGCAGATGACCTTTCTTCAACTGCCAGTGCACATTACAGGAGCTTAACATAATATTCAACCCAGTCTCATGGCATTTCGTGTTATAGTCACAAAATGAATTTAATCTATTGATTCGTGTTCACCAACACGATTTCCAAAAAAAATTCGATTTTAAAAGCAATGTATTTCTATTGGTAGTGTGTTTTGCGCCTGCACCACGTATTTTTGTCCGGTCGGGCCTTGGAAGACCAGAAGCTGTGTGGTTCATAAAAATATTTTCTTACTCAATATCTTCCCCTAAGCCTAACCCTATCCCTTTTATTTTAAATTGTATAATGTCGGAGTTTTTTTACTGTCCGCTAGGAAAATAAATGGGGCTCAGAGCCTCAGAATACTGAAATCTGTATTTGTTGTCATCTTTTTTTCCTTCTAATGTGTTATTATTTGGTGCAGGCAGGAAACATATACTACCAATAGAAATACATTGCTTCTAAAATCGTTCTGTGTCAGAATACTGAAAACTGTATTTTTTTATTCTGTTTTTCCTTCTAATTTGTTATTATTTCCATTGCTTTTAAAATCGTTCTGTGTTACACGAAAAAAATGGCGAAATCGTGTTGGTGAACACGAATCAATAGATGAATTTCGTGACTATAACACGAAATGCCGTGAGACTGTGTTGCAATATTGTGAATACCTGAGCATTAAAACACAATCAATCAACTACTGCAGTGAATACGTTCTTTGTAATGTTCAAAATGTGGATTTCAGTTTCCAACATCAAATTTCAGAGATATTTTACAGAAACCACCATGTAAGTTTCTTTAACAAATCACCATTTCTTCAAGGGGTTCCATATTTAGAGCATTACAGATTGTTGAAACAAGCATGGCTGCAAACCAAAAATAACATTTTAACTTTTTGTAACTACAAGAATTTTTGTCACAAAGTATTTATTGAGAGGGCTCTATATGGCAATCACAGACTTTGAAAATAAATGAATTATGGTAGATGATTCTAAATTGAGAAGGTAATATGTCCATGGGGGTCACTCAGTAGCATGAAGGACATAGCTAATTACATGTGAAGGATAGAAGATTACTCTGCTTTAACCCTCTGGAGTCTAAGGGTATTTTCTGGACCGTCAATCTTTTCAGGCAAATCTACGAGGAAGACCCTTTAGCTTAACCAAAGACTCACTGAGTGTCAGTTTATTAGAGAAGGTCACAATTAGTAATTTAAATACTTTACTGCAGCAATTCAGCAGAAAACTCCAATTATCTGACTGAGTAATTTACAATATTAAATGACTTCATTATGAGGGATACAAACCTATCTCTGACGATATTTATCATGTTTTTTAGACTGTATTATCACATGTTGATGGGTCATTTTTACAAGTAAGCATTGGAAAGCAGTGAAGTTATAAAAAAAAAAACTCTGACATGTAAGGTTTAACTGAGAGTAAGACGAACAAAAGAGCACTGTGGGAGAGGCAGTGATAAGAGGCTTAATGTTGGCTCAGTTCAGGGCAGTGAATTTACTGCCATGTGAAACAGAGTAGAAAAAGAGAAGGGAGGTGGTGCAGGGGGTTCTTACTGTAACTAAACCTGAAACTGTTGTTTTAAATTGTTACAGAACAAGTTCACAACTACAGCAGTTGTTTTCCACGGATGGTCATATGCTCGCCTTTCTTTATACAATAAGTCAGCATAAACAAATGATTTTTAATGTGTGTGGAATACACTTTCAAAAGTTACGCATGCAATGAAAGCTTTCCAACAATAGCTACAGTTTTTAAAAACAGTTCCAGCAAACTAGTAAAAGCTTTTCAAGTGGCATACATTTTTGAAGGAAATGCATGCATGGTGAAACTATCTTTTTATTTTAACATAATGAAAGTTGTTCCTAAACAGTTAAACCCCTGCAACTTTCAGGTGTAACTGTCACGTATTGTAGCTAACTGAGCCAGCTTACACAATTAATGTTAGCTTGCTAATATGTTAACTTGTACAAACACAATAATACATTAAATACAACACAATATGAAAAAACGCTAGATGAAATGATGTCAAAGAAAAATATTTCTACAGGTGTAAATAAACACATCATCAAGTTAACTACATTGGAAAGGATTATCAGTCAAGTTAAACATATCATTTGTGGTTTTTTTTTGGATGATGCTAGATAACCCATTTAAGTCTTTTAATAGATATAAGATATCCCCAAAGTCACAACATATTTAGACTATACATACACATTTAGTGATGGATTCGCAATTAACTGGTGCAACGCAGTCCTGTGGACCATATGTGGCGGGGGAACCTGCCTTTCATTTATGTTTCATTTATGGCTTTGAGGGCCAGGGGACGTAACCCAGTCCACCCCTGCCCCCCCCCCCCCTTTCCCTCCCCACCCCTCGAATGTTTTACACCGTGTAGGAGTTAGGAGTCTGGTTCTCATAGAAAACCAGCAACCTGATTGTTCCACTCCAGAGCCAGACCCTGATACAGCAGCAGGGGGCATTTGATAATTGTTCTGATCACCTCAAAGGTTGACTTTTTGGGTTGTTTTTAAAGATAATGACCTGATCTACGTCACACGTTCTGACACCCTGCAACTAACAAGACAAAGTACAGACTCTTAACTCTCAGAGGTGAGACGGGTACCTCCAGGCAGACTGTGATGCAGATAAGAGGAATGCGTGCACACAGACAGCCGTGAAACCCAGACTCTGTAAAAACCTCATCAATCCTTTCTTATCTGCACTTCACCATATCTCAGGCAGAACACTTCTACTTTATGAAACTGCAGGCTCCTGCTGTGAAGGGCCAGCTCAGATTGCCATGGAAATAAAAGCAGATTGGAAAACTCTGACATGGGGTGTTATTCATTGAGTTACATCAATATAAAAAACACAGCACCTTCCTCATGCCTGCTAAAGAAAACAGCCCAGTTCATTATTCAGCCCTCACTTTTCAGTTAATGAACTCCTACTGGAGACTCCTCATGTTGTGGCTGTTTAAATACCTCAGTGTTATTGCCTATATCATGGGAGTCATGCTGTTTGTACCGAGAGGAGGTCAGCAGCGTCTAGCTTCCTTACACAAGGAGAGTCGAATAAACAACACAGCAGTTGAGAGACCTCTCATTAGAGTTGGAATAGCATGGAGCGTTTAGGTTTCTCTGCAGATTAGATTAAGGTCCAATGTGATTCCAATCAGAACAATTAGATTTAGTGGTAATGTGAAGTAAGAGCAGCTACATTTGGTCTCAAGGTTTAAGTAAGAAGCAGAAGTGGAGATTTTGAGATAACTAAATTAAAATTGGTTGCACTACAGGATTTAGTTGAGATTCATTATTTACACCAACAAAACACTGTGAGAAAAATGTGAGATTTAACATGTGGACTGATGTGATCAAAAGGTTTCCCTTACTAAAAAAATGCAAATTTAAACTGGGATGGAACTGAGAAGATTACAAATCATAATTGACATATACCTATATAAAACTGTAACATGTTACACCAATTCCCACTTGTTCTAAACAGCATGATTACCATTAACTCAGGAGGGAAATATTTCCTTCCTACTTTAAACACAAACACAGACAAATCTAAATAACAAAGTCTATAGTGTCCATGCACTGTGAACATTTAAAGCCACATATGACCTGGGCTGCATTTCATTTCCCTCCTCCTGACTGTACCCTCTCTCATGAGGCAGACATGCAATTAAAATATCTAAATAGAGCAGACATGTGCACGACCGCCATGTGAACCCTTTCCAAAGGCTTTTTTCTTTGGTTTGGGAATTAATTTCAGGGCTGACACTGCTAAGAGGCGTTTAGGTGAATTACAGACAGTATCTGATTTGAATGTCATTATCACACAGGGGGAGCGTCTACTTGACACAAATGTCCAGTGATTTGTTTCTCACAAAAAGACATTATGATAAGGGTATCAGGCTGAAACAGATGCATTGCAACATTAAACGGAGAACAGACTATAGTGAGATTTTACAACAAAAATGTCCACTGCAGACTGTCCCCTTCAAATACACATTGATACTACATTTAAGGAATATATCCGATAATGTGTAGTTGTTGTTAGAGGAAAACCAAATTATTTTGTGTTTCTTCTTTCTTTTTTTCTTCCTCAACTCCTCTTCAAACATTTGAATATTTCTTCTAAAGGTTGTTACTGTGTTAATGAGGTTTCTGTTCCAGCAAACTGTGTTATTTTATTCCTTTCTGTTTTTAATGACACGTTGATGAACTGTTGAATGATGAAACTCCACTGGGCCCACTGCTCGCCATGAATTTCCCCATCAGTCAGTGTGTGAACATAAAGCTTTGGAGACCGCAGCCTAAACCCACCGTAATCCCTCATGCCCAAACAAGACCAAAGACAGATTTCACAGGCTTGTGCTTCACAATACCCAGTCTGGAGGGGACACAGCGCTTTGTGGACCACTTTTTTTGTCTGGACATGGTTGCGTTATGGATGTTGAGTGGGTATAATTGTGTGGCCCAAGGTTCAAGGTCAAAATGGTATGACAAAGTAATTTGCCCGTCATTTTGTGCACGCAGACAGAGAGTGAGAGGTGACCGAGCAATCATCACCTCAACAAAGAAGCTTCCACACAGGCTGAGCCCAGGAATGTCACTCCATAAACACTTTCCCCCATCCGTGATGAAAAACAATGTTGCAGCACACAAGGGATATCTTGTAGCATTATTGTAATACAACTACATTTATCTGTGCAAATGATCAAAGTAACTGATCATTTGTGTTTGCTTGAAGGCCAAAGGGACAGTTTATCAGAATTCAGTGCAATGTGTCTATATTTATTATTATTTATCAAAATAGCCTTACAGCTAGTGTTGCACAGTTATAGCTGATTAGATTACATATCCTCTTATGACCCCCTTTCACCCTGTTTTTGACACAAACCTGTTTTCTCCATTCAGTGTATCAGAGTACAAGTAAAAGGCTATAAAGTTGAACATGTGTGTGCTGACTTTTGCTACTCAAATCCCAAACATTGAGAAAATAAACGTAAAAGAGAAAAAAAAATGTAAACATTAAAGGTGGGGTAGGTAATTTTGGAGAAACCAGGGGGGTATACTACGAAGCAGGATTTTCGCTTAGCCGGCTACATTCAGGGAAAACTCCGGCTTTCCGGTCCTACGAAGCTGGTTCTCTTTTTAGCAGGCTAGATCTCCATGGTAATTTATGCTTAGCGGCTAACCTGGTCGGGACCAGGTTAGGTTGCAGGCTAAGAGCTCAACTCAGTGAAAACACTGCCTGCTGACCAATCAGAGCTCAGTGTGCGGAGTTTAAAGCGATCAAGTCATATTACAGGAGAAAGGAAATACAGAAAAGCTGCCGTCGCAGGAAAGACGGCCGGCAAAAATCACCGACTGTGTGAACGTGAACATTAATAGAATATCACCTCCCATCTTCAGAGCAATCTGACTAGTATAACATTAGCGTTAAGAAAGCTTACTTAAATATCTGCCACAACATAAGTAACCGGATCAGAGTAACATTAAGTAGGCTACAGTCCGCGGCATATCACTTCATAATGTATCATATATTTTCTTATCTGAGTCAGCTGAGCCGTATCTGGCCGTGCAACACTCACAGTGTCACATACTGTATGCAGAAGTATTATTTTAAGCAACACATTAAGTTGACGAAACACTCGAGACAAATGTAGGCTAATTAAAGTCAGATCGTGTTTTAGACGGGGCAGTGATATCATAAACCTGTTAATGTACGCATTCAAACACTTTTTCTTTTGCCAGCTGTATTCACCTTGCAGGTGCAGCTATATGGCTTTTATCCTGGATAAAGTGTTTAAGTCATGGATGTTAAAGTTTAACTTCTTCATATTTGACTAGTATTAAAGTTCACTTTTCATTCTGGAAGTATGACGCTGCGCTGTCAGTGCGCTTCTCCATGTTTGTGATTGGTCGAATGCTCCAGATACCACCCCTTTCATGTGAACGCGCACCTAACTAGATAGGACACGGCTTGAGCGATCCACTTGATAACCAGCGTCGTAGTACAGTTTAGCGAGAGCGCGTATGTTTTGGATTAGGCCAACCGGCTAACTCAAACATATCCAGGTTAGGTTGAACCAGCTTCGTAGTATAGGCCCCAGCTCGAGTGCGCTAGAATTTGAAAATACACAACCGAAAAAAATCTGCCACTTCCTTACAGAGCCCCTCCTCCAACACACACGAACGTGCACACGACCAATGAGGGCACGAGATAAGTTTGTGCACAGATGGAAGGCTGACAGGCAGGTAGGCCATCCAGTTACTTTAGCCGGGCCGGCTAAAATGATTGGTCGTGCTTTTTACAGCGCTACGGCTTCCACAGATGACATTTTTTTATGGATTTTTTGTCAAAGCACTTCAGATATTCATTGCTATCGGGATGTTAAGAGCATTCCATGGAATATAACAAAAAGTGTATCTCGAGCCGGTTTCTCAAACTTACCTACCCCACCTTTAAATGACTGAATTTCCCGAAAGTCTTCTTGGACAGCTTAAGCAAAAGACAAAAGTTAAATAAGGACCTGAATAACGACCTATGAAACATATTAAGCAACGCAGATCATTTGGTAGTTTTATGTGTACTTGTGGGAGAAAATGTTGTTCAGTTGTTATTTGTAGGCATGAAAATAAAATTGAGCAACACTAAGAGAAAAAAGTCCGACAGGCATCACAGTCTGTGTTTCCTGTGTCCGTGTTGCCACAGCTCACTCTCTGTCTCCATGGATCCTGAGGATTAATGAAACCGGCTTCTCTTCTCTGCACCAAAGAAAACAGGAGTGCACTTCTCCAGCTCCTCAAACAGCGTCTCCCTCCTCCTCCTTCCCCCCCCTCTCCCCTTGCAGGTGGCCCCGTTTGCTACTTTGAGCGAGGCTTCAGGGCTACGGGAGGAATTCACATGTAAATAGGCCACTCGCTCTCAATAGACTGGGGGAAAAGAATGAATCCCATCATGATAACCTTGCATAATAAGCAGGCTGGGACTGTGCATATATTGCTTTCTTCTTTTTAAGTACACAATGGGATAAATCTCTAAACTCAGCAAAATACGAGAACCCTTTGGAGGTGGATTTATGGGAAAGTGAAGTTGTGCATTTTGCCACAAACATCGCTCTGACCTGACCATGCAGATAAACAGCTTTATGGTATAAATGTAAAACTTACCCAACAGCATCACAACAAAACTAGCCTATTTTCATATAGACAGAAAGATTTTGGTTTTTAAAGCATTTCTTTGTCTGAGCATGCATCTCATTTATTTAAATATTTTTCCTTGCATGGACCATTTAAATGTATCCTAATGCAATCCTAATTTTTCAGATAAATTCAGCTTTTAGTACTCAATTAAATATCTTATTGTCATCCTTTTTAAAAAACAAAACAATGAAAAGAGCTCAGTTTATCTTAAGCTTGGACACCACCGGCTAAGATTCATCATGTTGTTGATGAATGCTAACTTGTGCTTAAAAATGACACATTAAACTTTACTAGCCAGAACAAAATTGATTTTTACAAGATAAAGACAATTAACTTGTTAAATGCCTTGTCTTGGTAAAGCTAAGGAAGATGCCTAAATCCACATTGATTAACAATTAGTGGCTGTTCCCAACCTTATATGTGTGGGATTTGTTTTTTCTCATTCCCGTTATTTTTTTCTTTATTTGAAAAGGCAATATTATGTACTTGGTGGTTGAAGCCCTTTCTAGGCTTGTGTGAACATGAAGTTCACCCGGTTGAATCACCAAAACATGTTTATACAAAACATGATTTTGCAATACTCGTTTCGTAATTTTCTATTTTGATGCGAAGCAAAAGGTACCTATACATCTGCAAGCCAAAAGTCAACTCCAATTCCCAAGAAGCATTTGAGATAGAATCCAATCCAGGATTACAGAATGGGTCAATGTTGGTTGAATTTGTGTGGCGTTTTGTCCTCAATTGAAACAAAGCTTTCTGAATTTGCTCTTATTAAAAGTGCTGAGGCAGTAATGGCTAAATATCATGGGTATTGTAGAATGTACAGCCATCTGCCAATATCATTTCCTTAAAAGGTGGGTTTAAATAATTATAATGGATGAAGACAACATTATAGAAGTATACTTGAGAGTCCATCATAACTCTTTTCTATTTTGAGTGTTTCCAGGGTGTGACTATGTTGAGGAACATTGAGGATGTCATTAAAATAAAAACTTTGACGTGGAATTTACTCCTCGTCATCCAATACGTCATTGCTTCACACACGTCTTCACAAAACACAAACATTATTGAACATGTTGTACAGTATTAATCAGCTGTGTGCGGCCCAACCTGTAAAACTAAGTGCCAAACTCGATCAGGCCCTAGGCGTATCTGCAGTACAGCATACTATACTGTAATAGCAATAATGAGAGATAATTCCTTCATGGATGAGCTACTCTAAAGAAGTAAAGCCCAAGAAGACACTTCAGTGTGCTTTTACTTCTTGTCAGTCGGAGACTTTCGTGCCAAGCTCCCCATCCGAGGTAAATGGGTTAATGCATTGACCTTGGACACAAGATTTATTCCCCCTAATCCACCTTTCACTAAAGACATTACCTGAACATGGATAAAGGCTGAGATAAAGGATGGGACTGAAGAAAAGTGAAAAGTTATTAAATGATCCGGTAAAATAATTGTTAGTTTTAATCTCTGTATGTGGTTTTAGACATATTAAACTGAGTCAGCAAAAGACAGGTAACAGGCTTTTTGCTTTACCAAGCCAATAACCAACGGAAACCCTCTGGTGAGTGTTTCAGCAGATCAAAATAATTGCCCTAAAGTCAATACAAGGCAAAGCAGGACAGGACATGTTCATTGATTTACAAACACACTAAAGGCTGACGTGGCTTTTAGAGATAAGGAAATAGTATCAGGAAAAGTGTGAACGCGCCTTTGACCTTTGAGTTTCCTTCCTTCGAAAACAAGTTAAGAAGAGGCACCTTTGTCATAACAAAACATGATTCATAAACTTGAGAAAAAAGGGGCATTCTGGGAATCGACACTATAATCAAAGATCCAGGAATAAAAATGTTTTGCAATGCTTTTAACTGTATGATTAAGGCGTAAAAAGCAACAACAAAAGATTTAAATTACTCAGAGTGTTAAGGATATGTAGTTTCTATTTTCAAATGCAATAGACCCCTGAGATACAGCACCAAAACCTCAAATCAAGGCCATAATTATCACTTTTAACTGGAACAGATATTTATATGGTGAGGATGTTTGTCCATTCAGCCTGTGAGCAGTGCAAATCTGAATCACAGTTATGTTTGAAAGCCAGCTGCTGCAGGGGCCTGTCGGGCTTCACAGTCATTAATTGTTTCAAAGGAATGGGAGAGCAAATGGTATTAAAATACTGAGCTACGTATCCACCCAGCTTAGTCCAAAAATACTCTGTAATGCCCCTGGCTTCACAGTGTCCTGCCCCAGCCAGTTGCACTGGGTCTGGTCTCCAGACCGCCCTGAAAACATTTCCAAGTCCTGATTCTGTATGTGATGAATGAATACATCGCTTAACCCTTTACACTGCAGCAGCCGATGGTGGAAGGACTCGCTTTTTTACTGTGAAGAGCTTTGGGTCGTTTTTAAGTATTTGTCTGACAGCAGCAGTGTAACATCTGTATGCGTACATGTTTCTCATTACACAACATGCAAATTGTTATTTTTAGTGAGAAATAAATCTACGGTAAAGGAATGTCAACGTTTCCATTACTGACACTGTAGCTCTTCACACCAGCCATAAATCATTTACATGGACCTTCAGGTTGTGGGTGTGTATCTGTGTGAACATGAGCGAGCATGTTGCTTTAAAATGAAACTGAGGACATTTTAAGGATAGGTTGACTGAGCATGTGTTTTCTTCTCTGTAACCCTTTGCATTACATACACAGGTGACTGCACAACGTTTATTGTTAGCTATACAGCAGCTCCACTGGGGACACTGCTGGTTTAGTGCCGTTTTTTTAAAGGGCACATTGACATCTTTGAGTACCTCCTTTTTAAACTCATAAACAACAAAGTTGACATAATAACACCCTCCATACTGCCACATTGCTCTAAATGCTTTATTAAGCTAAATATAATGCACAACTTGTCTAATGTGGTCAAATTGGACCAACTACAGTAGCATCTGTATTTTCCCCAAACATTGCCGTTCAATCAAACACAATATGCTGTATTTAAAAACTGTAAACTTCATATGAAGTAGAAATCTAAAGTGCTTATAATAAAGGATATAAGACAGCAAGCAAGTCGATAATAATGCAATAATGCACGATAACACTTTTCTTTCACAAAGAAAGTCCAGTGTAAGAATAATAAGATATAATAATTACATATTAAACACTTTTCAATATTTACAAAAAAAACCTTCAACTTGTCAAAGCCTTTCCCAAATATTTTTGGTGATATTATTTGGAACAGCCATTTCTGAAACATACAGCATCCTTTACTTCTATCACCCTTCCAGACCCCGAACCCTTAGTGCGTTTAAATCCATTTAAACCTTGTATATCATATCCACACATGTCTGAAACTTTCTCATCTTCATACTGTATTCCTTTAAGTGTCACTTCCTGACCAACAGCATCATCACAAGACCAAGACCGGCAGTCATAAATCTTTTCTTCACTGATAAAACTCAGCACTTTGAATCTGGACCTGCAGCGGATGCCTCTATCCACCCAGGACCATATCCTTCACATATAAAAGCAGTCGAGTCTTTCACATGTTCGTCTTTCAGAACAAGTCTATCTCTTTTTCCTCTGCTGCCGCTGCACCTTTCTCCTTTTAAGGATCATGTCATAGAGTCTATCCAAGCCCTCCCTTAGTCCATCGCCTATGATGGCGCAGGTTGGCTGCAGGTGCCAGGGAGTTGCAGGGCCCAGTTCTTTCAGAGCCAGTAATTTCTCAATTTCAGCAAGTCCCAAAGAGTGTCTCAAGTCCTGTTTGTTGGCTACCACCAGCAGGGGCACCCCCTGGTTTTCAGAGGTCTTGGCGATTTTATGGAGCTCCGTTTTGGCCTCCTCCATGCGCTCCGCATCTACAGAGTCCACCACGAATATGATGCCGTCCGTGCATCGCGTGTACGACTTCCACAGGGGGCGTAGCTTCTCCTGGCCACCTACATCCCAGAAGTGGAACATTACAGACCTGTGGCCGCCCAGAGACACTCTCACCTTCTCCGCATTAAAACCTTTGGTGGGCACCGTGTTCACAAACTCATTGAACTGCAGTCTGTACAGAACGGTGGTCTTGCCTGCAGAGTCCAGGCCAAGGATGGCGATGTGAAACGACTGGAAGAATGAGACGTTTGAGACGAAGCTAGGTTGTTCAGACAATCCATTCCCCATCTTTCCTCATGAGGGAGGATTGGTGGTTTGGGAGATTTGATCCTATTCCAGTCCAGCACAAATCCTCAGAGCTGCTGATATTCCAAAAAGGCTCCAGCAATTACCTGAAAGCAAACTGCAAGTGTTATTGTGGGTGAAACAGAAGCAGTAGCAATTAAAGCAAGACTATGTTACTTTGACTGTGGCCAACAGTTGCAATTACAGGATCATGGAAGATCACATTTCCCTACATTCACTTGTGTCTTTTGCTTTGTCATTGGGTAAACATGACCACACGTAAGAGAAGAGTCATAAAGTCAACACACTTAGTAATGAAAGTTACAAAACAACATCTATCTAAACTTTGCAAACATAAGCCGCCATCAAATGATGTTAATACTAGATAGTGTAGAGGGAGATTTTTTTAAATAATCAATAGCTCAAATCCCTGTGAATAACTTGATAGGGTCTTTATTACTTGCAAAGCAAAATGAGCATTAAATCATCATGACAGTAATATCTTAGTGTTTTTTTATGAACATGATAACATTTGAAATCTGGTGACATTCAATCAGATTTCACCCGCAGTTCTCTTGTTTTTGCTTTGAGAAAGGAGACATATGAGGACCAAAACAAATGGGCATATTCATTTTACATGTCACTCAGTCCAAGTCCACAATCCACAGTTGTGTGTCACCTAACATCCTCAACGACAAGGAAAGACTTTTGAGCAATAAGCAATAGTCTGAAAACAGAGTCATACTGTATGCTACACAGCTGTATTAGAGCCAAATAATTAGCCAATGTACCATGGCAGAAAACAACATTTACTTAATTTCACACAATGAGGAGTTAACAGCCACCATACATCGAAAATAACTTCTTTATATTCAATGTAACATTCCTACAGGAGCCCTGTTTGCTAGTGTTGCAGTGTGTTACTGTCCTTTTAGTATACAACTACATCCCTCATTATATTTTAAAATAGGGCTTATTTTCCAGTCAATCTGTATTTTACCCATATGAGGTAAGAGTACATCTACAGAGGATTCACACGACAAGTGAGCAAAGGCATTTCAATGTACATTCCAAAATGTGCTACCTCTCAATCTGAGCCATCTGTAGAGAAAACACAATACACCTAATACTTTCTGAACAGAAACGCAGTCCTTTATCGTGTAAACACACCAAAATTCAACTCACAGTGTATTTACGCCTTGTATGTCGGCCACAACGACAGCAAATCCTTCCTCTGAAGCGGACACAACCCTCCCTGTCTGTCCTCTGTGTCCCAGTGTGAATCCAACGCTGATGACACTGCTGTCAGTCTGGATAGACGCCCACACGAACACTGCGGGTGCTTTCTATTGGTGCGTTTACTAGATTCTCCGACAGGTGATTGGCTAAAACGGCTGTCAATCACATGTCTAGCCCGGGAACTAGGATCACCTGTTGCTCTGTCTGTCCGTCACACTACTTTACTTTTGACATGAATAATGTGTCGTTATTGATCCAAGATAAATGTGGTAAGGGAACCCAATATTTTTTAAATCGATGTTCTTTGTTAAAAACGACTGGGAGAGGCAACAAAGGTACATTTCATTTAAAAGTTGTGATTGCAAATGCTATAAAAAGGCACTTTTTACGTTGATCAGTAATGCATTGTATCAGCAAATGTCCAATACAGTTGATCTGACAAAAGATGTCGTCCAAGAGCCCTAAAACACTTCTAAATACCAGCCATTTTACAAGCTTGATCCTTCACAACATTCACGGTATTTCTAGCCCACATTCAACCACACACGGACATTCAACTAGCATAGAAACACCACGATATGCTAGTAGATTAGCTATCTTAATAGCCACACCAGAATAGCCGTTAAAATTAAAACGTACCGTAGGTTCAGCGTGTCGAGTCAGCGTGTTTTCCCTTTTCTGTCCGTTTTTGTGTATAGAGAATGCAGTGTGTGTGTGCGTGTGTGTGTCTGCAGAAACAGCGCCGCCCCATGCGTGTTTTTGTTTAAAATGATTGGTCAGAAAAGCAGGAAAAGCACCACGCTACTACGACCCATCATGCATGAAGGAATGGATAACAACACCAGAGGCTTACATAACCTGTCTCTGTTTTTAAGCTCTTGTGTAGCCTTTGTCGCAAATTGTTTATTTTCACGCAGAAATAAGTACTTTAACAAGAACATGGTCCTGTTGTGGAAGAAGTACTCTTGTAATAGTCAGAATACCACAGTGTAGACATACAAACAAGTTAAATTCATACATTTCTTAAGTTAAAAAGTATTAGCACTAGAATATATTAGAGTACAACACACGATTTATTATTCAGAATGTATGGTCCAAGTATAATGAGTAATATTTATTATTTTAATTATTGATTAATTAATGCATTCATTACGGTATGCTTGTGGATAAGCTATCAAATCCCTCTTCTTTTTGTTTCTAAGCTAATTAAACATGTTAACAATTGCCAATTTTAAGTCATACTGACCACTCTTAAAATCTTACATATAATAGAAAATAACAAGTAAGAGCTGAAACCTTTCAGATTTTGTTTAGGGTTTATTACATTGTTTTGTTTGCTTTTTCTCAAGTAGTTAAGTGCTAATTTCCTGAAGCTTACTTTATAAGAGGATTTAACAGACTCGGATTAAGTTTATTGTTTTTCAAGGATTTTTCTTAACGTTACTATCTGTGTTTTCCCTTTTTAAAGATTGTTCACAACTGCCAAGACACGTTTGAACCTATGATTTGAACACAACAGCTCTGGTAAGTATCTTTATTTGCCATGCATGAGATGGAAGATTACATTACATTGTTCAGCATTTGACTGGATAACAGGGGATTCAAATAACACAAACACATGGCAGCGTGTGGGTCATGAGGTTTAATGCAGTGACTGATATTCTTTTCATTTTATATTTAGTCTGCGAGTTATGCCCAGAGTCACGGATTACTCCTTGAACGCATATGTTCAGCTATTTCAGATATGCTTCGAACATGTGCAGGCTTCGCGTGTTTATAATTCTTGGGGAACCGGGTGAGCAGCTGTCTGAGTGGGCGTCTTAATGTGGTTTTATGACCTTTATGACCCCCAAAGTCCCTGCATGTTGACCGCCAGAACCTTAAAGCTACTAGAATCTCCAAATATGTCCCTATTTGATCATTATCAGGGATATGTACATATACATTTGATTTTTAAATAAGTAAAAAAGACAAAGTTAGGATCTATTTTTCCATGATCTTGAGAGTTTCTCTTCCACACGATCCAAGAATGCACTGTACGCTCCTCTTCTGCATCTGTGTCTCTGTGAAACAAATATTCAACGTCAGTATTAAAACAGACGAAGCCCCAAACTGTCTAAATTGCAGTTAATAATACATATTACAATTATATTCAAATATAACAGGCAGCTTCAGTCAGGAGATCTAAATTAACAGGGTGTGTTTCCGCTTTCTACATTAAGCACCAGATACCACATGTTTTTTTGGTGGGAGTAATTAGTAGGTTAAATGTAAGTAGAGCTTTTATTTTATTTTCTATACCACACTATAAGAGTAATCCATTACAAGAAAACCAACTAACTGACACAATTTGACATAGTATTTTTGTATGATGCCAAAACACCACTGACAGTATAGGAAGCTGATTTTGGGGGCCAGAGCAGCGGAGGGAGTATGAGCCTCGCATCCCATCTTGGCTCGGCAGCTCTATATGTGTCCATCCCTTTCTCGGTATCACTTGAAGTTAGGTCTGACCTGGTGGTAGTGTTTTGAACTGGAAAAATGTAATATATTCATTCATTCAGTACAGCACACATGGAAACATTCAGAATACCATATTCTTAGACTTAGATTGATCGGAAATACACTCAAAAAATGACAAAACATGAAGTTAATCCACTCACTAATGTCCAAGTGCTTCAACTTGAAATGCAGGTTACCAGGATCTCTTTCGTATGTAGTAACTATGTCTGGAAGGTCCTCATTGAGCTGAAATCAAAGTTGTTTTATTTACTTACTTTTGTGTTTAGCGCCATCTTGTGGACAAATCAAACACTACAAATGCTATATTCTCAAATGTAAGAGTATGACCCTGTCTGCTTTTTTCGATTCATCCTATGTGTTCCTCACAAATATGAACATTTGAATGTACACGAGAAACTTACAGAAGAAGTTATAAAACGTATTATTGTTTGCAGACACTTACCGGTCTGAAGTTATGTGGTTTTGGGTTCTTGTAAGGCCCACAAAGGTACTTCCCAGTCTTGACAAACATCAGCTCGGACTCAAGAGAATCGGGAGGCCTGTATGATGTGAGGAACTTTGGAGACTCTTCTCTTCGGAAACCCTCATGTAAAACCCTTGGTAGAAATGTTCCAGTTTTCCTCTGTGCTTTACTTGAAGGTGGTACTGCTGGATTTGAATGTGTCTTTCTTTCTTCCTTCTGAGGAACTGACAGAGACCTGTACAGTTTAAGAGAGAAATCTGGCGGTTTGATCCACACGTCGCTGTGGCTCTCAGTCTCGGGGTCGGGGAGTTGAAACCATTTGCTCCTTGAATAAGAGAGATGCTGAGTAGCAGAGAATTCCGTTTTTTCTTCCAAGCACACTTTGGACATCGGATGCAATAAACTGTATGGAGCCATGATTGTTGATTAACAAAGGTATTTGCTTACCTTGAATTCACTACAGATATCCCCTGATTTGTCTTAGTTTAAATCCAGTTTGAGCTTGTATTGTTAGGATGTCAGGAACACAGTGAAAGGAGCAGACAGTGGTACAAGGGTTGATTACAGGCACAACATATAAAAAGTGCTGCTTGGTAACGAGTGTCTTTAGTCTTCTTAACAAAAAGTGGGCTGAGCTCAGTGGGACAATAAAACAAAAACTTAGCAACTGTCCAAACAAAGGCCCTCTGAATAGAAGAAATCATGGCATCTTCTGTATTTATAATCGTTCTTTCAGGCTTGATAAAATACATCTTTAAATTTAGTTTCACTTTTACACATTAAGAAAATTATGTAAACGAATGCAGGACAATATAAAAAGATACTTATATCGTTTTAAAAACTAAAAACAAAGCAAGACACGGAAAGATATTGAGAAAAGAGAGTAGTAAAGGGGCAATGTGAATATACACACAATTAAATCAATTAAAACAAACAGACAAACGAGTAAATAAAAGTCAAGACAAACAAATATAAAATCTATAGAAATAGCTCAAACTGTACTGAAGTACATTAATTATGTAGGTGCCCACAGAAAAAAGTGTGTATTCCTTTGCCATGTTGGGATCCTTCCATTAGATGGCAGCATATCCTTCACGTGGTTGCAGTCAGACTAAAGCTCATGCATTGAAAGTATAAAGAGATACCTTGAATTATTTTCATAGAAGCAGTCTTCACTCCTGTTAGTATTGTCCTTTTCTAAACTGTAGTTGTAAAATTCCGACTGAGGCAGAGAATGTAAGGCACTGTAAACTAGGATAGAATTAATGAGATAATTGTTTGAGATAAACTGCCCTTGTTAACTTTACCAACATCATAAGTGCTTACAGTTTGCAAAGTGCAGCGGCGGGCCAGGACTTGGCGTGTGGAGATGATGCTTCTTCCAGACTCAGGGAGCGTAACGCTGACGTCTATAATCACTACATTTCTACTGACTGAACTTCAACAAAGGACAGGGACAAAGTCTGGAAAGAAGCTTAGCTTGTATTGCCTCATAAATAGCCAAATATAAATATACGGTAAAACATTACCGTGCAGCACGCACTATATATCTCACTTTTTTACCTTCATTCTTTCACATGGTCCTTTGTTGAAGCAACCTTACCTTCTATGATGGATTTAAAATATGTTAGACATGCCTCTTCTTTACATTTCTCTGGATGCTATAAATTATGATTATTATCCCGTTATGTATACATCACTGTGATCTTTATCAACAGCTTTTTAAGATGTTCATCAAGTTTAAAGCTGTATTCATCAATATTTGTATATTAACAAAATTCATGAATACCTTTGATGGGGAAGTATTGCCTCCCAAAATCAGCAATAACTTATCAAATCTAATCAGATCATTTTTTCAGCAAATTGTTTTGGTGTTTCTCAGTCTGTAACATTGTGTTTTGATTTCCTCTCAGTGCTCTCATCAGCATCCTTTCGAGTTGTTTACCTGCCTCCAATTGGACAAAAATAAATAAATACTTCTTTAAATGAAGGTCACAGAAAAATGGACGAGGCAAGTAAAACAGAAAGATAAATCAGCATCAGCAATAGTAGTCTATGGTTGTGGATACGTTTGGAATTATTACACAAAAATAACGTTATACTGTATGTAGTAAAAATATTTTTAGCTTTTTAAAAAACATTTTTTTTAAGGCAACATATTTCCCTTGAGGAGTCATTGTAACCTTGGTCTTAGCTCCTGTATTGGTCCAAAAGTGTTATGATTATGGAAGAAAAACGGTTACATCAGAGGTCTGTGTTTCACCAGAGCCAGACAGACAGTGAGCAGAGCAGCTCCCCTCATGTAAACACGGTTCTGTACGAAGCAGTTTTCCCAGACAGTTGTTGCAGCAGTCCCTTTGTGTATCGACTCTGACAGCTGACACACGGGGGCAACAGGAAACCTGAGCTGAGAGCAAACAGCGCCTGTGAAGGAGCTGACCCCTCCAGCCCTGTTAAACCAGGAGCTGCCACCTTCAGGGGCTCCTCTCGACCCCTCAGCTCCGTGTCTGAAAATCTACCATTGTATCCAGTGACATTTACAGCCACTGCAGTCAGGCCTCGGCTGTAACAATTACAGGAGCCTTTTGTCAGACGTGACAGGCTGAGTGGCTTCAAAGACGTCTCCATCATGTCACTCTGACAACTTGATGGAGCCTAATTGCATTGTTGTTGGAGAAAAAGGAACAAGATAAATCATGCTGTGACACACAGAAGCTTTTTAAAAGATGGTTATGTAACTGCTGAATAAATTAGAAACAAGCTGAAACAGATTACTGTGCTGAGGAAACCATCTTCCTGCTTCTCTATGATGTCGTGTCAGGAGGACCTCCATCTGTGTTTACTGTTATTGAGCACTGTCACTGAGGCAAGAGAGGATTTTCTCTTTCTACCATCACTGCCCATTTCCTCAGATCAGAGGCTCCTTTTCCCTTTCATATTTGCTTTCATTTCAGGTCAGGCAGAGAAGAAGGTATACTGTAAATCAAGGAAATGTGATAAACCAGGAAATATCATAAATGTTGATAAATCACTTGCGTTTTAAATGTTCACGTGTCATTTAATGATGAAGAATCTTCCTTTTCTTCTATTTTTCCATCTTCATCCGCTTAAGCTTTTACTGATTTATTTTCAGATCAGGTATGTTTTTTTCAAAACCATAACAAAACCTTGGAAAAAATGCAAAATAACAATAACAGAAGTCATTATACAGTATGTCTAGTTTTGGTTAGAATTTAGATGTAGTTCAATTTGGTGAAAATAGTACTTTTGACAGAATTTAAAGGATCTGAAAACATATTTTTTCAATCATGAAAACAGTTTTGGTTTCACACGATAGCTTTCTTTGCTGCCCTCACTTCCCTCACAAGTTTAAATTGGGAAGAATAGGCTTTGACAAGATGATATATTTTGGTGGACTAATCAGAGTATTGCAACAATCCAATAACAGTTTGTTTGTATTGACAGTTGTGTCTGACTCTGGTAGGATTAGGGGATGTGTTACTGCATCATGGGTCGGGGTATGTGGAGGGAGTCTGGAGGCTGCATGTCGGTGGTAAAAGCAGGAATAGCTTGTGTCATGACCCAGCTGCTCTCAGGTCACACTTGTCCTCTAACGTATCTAAAATAAAGCAGCTCCTTCTCGCGGGAACAAAACAAACCCACACTGAGCAGTTCTTACGTGTGATTTGCTCTTCACAGGTGGAAAGTATAATTAAGTACATACGTTTTTTTTTAAATACTGCACAATTCTGAGGTACTGTTACTTGTTACTAGTTTCTTTCATTATTTGCCCCTAGGAGTGTACATGTTGAGATACATATCTGGCATGTATTCGTTTTGGACCGGGGTTTTAGGGCTGATTGATCTGTACTTAAATAATGTTCTTGTGCTTTTCTGCTCCTTATGCCCTTTAAAGTTGTACAAACAGTTGTCTTGTCAGTGGAGGTTAGGGTAATTGCATAGAGTTTGCATTTCCTGCATCATTTAGCTGATATCACATTTCCCAGGGGACACTGCAGTGCTGCCATTACTCCCACGACGCATAACTGATTATAATGAGAGAAAATTGCACAAAATGAGCTCATGTGTAGATTATAGAATCAAACAAGCCAATTATCCCCATTTAGTTACCACTTTTCTTTGCTCCCTGGATGTAACTTGAAAGCTACAAACTCATGCATGCCATGTACTGTTTATATGGTCACTTGACATAGATGTTTTCCATATGGGAGATTGAATTGCCGGTTGTGTAAGAGGATGCATGAGCAGACGGGAAGAAATTGGGTTTCTACCTGATGGCTATTCCAGGCTCTGAGCAGGTTGATGGTCCAGGAGATTTACGAGGGAGGGGTTATACCTCTCCTCGTGTGGGAGTCCGACAGACGAGCGTCTCACCAAGACATTCAGGCACCTCCACGTTGAGAGAAGACTGTCTACGACCTGCACAGCTGTCAGCTTACCACTGGTCCTCTGCAGACCTGCAGGAAGGACTGTCCGAAGGGTTAGTCATCATCGTTAATCACAGACTATTGTCTTACTGACTTTATTGAAACTCAACAGTGCACTTAAATATTCCTCCTGCTTATTATTGGCAACAATCACCAGTCTAGGTTTTAAAGAAAGGTTTCACTTCAGCAGAATTGTTCTCTCTACTTTAGAGTTAGTTTCTCGGTTTGAACAAGCTAAATATTTTAATATCTTGATAAATGTTTAATAATTTCACTCTCTTTACAGGCAAAATTATGGTGCTGGTACCGGCCTATGAATACAAAATATATTCTTTCCCCATCTTTGGCTCTGGGAAATGTTGGTGGGCATATTTTCATTAGTCTCTCAATTTAAAAAGCGACATGAGTAACCACTTAATAAAGATATAAGTAAATCAAATGTTTAGTAGTAGCCCTAAATTGCTCTGTGAACATATTTGAGACAACATCTGGATAGCTGCTTATATTTGACTGTATTCTCACAGTGATTTGAAGACTGCATCTCATCAATCGTTTTAGCTTTTATATTAGCATAACTAGGGGGTTCTAGGGGGGGGGGGCCAGTGCTTAACACTGACCTCTGACCCCCCTGTGGCCCCCCTAACAATGAAACGTTTTTTTTTTTTTTTTTTAAATGTATATTTTCTGGTACTCGGTTTGCTAAAAACCGCAGGATTTTGTTGCTGTAATGTGAGATTGTGCAGACACCCTTATGTAAAGTAGAGATGTAACTGTTCATTGCCTTTATTTTTATATAAATATGGTGTGAGTGCAAACATTGCACTATAACTTAAGCTGAAGCTAACAGTAATAACTATAAGATCTATCTGAAATAAATAAGTGTACTGAAACAAATACCAATAACTGTATTGCATTGTTTTCTTATGCGCAATTACTTCATACTGTCTAGTTCTCTTTTTCGTCCTGCATTTATTGTGCCCCCCTCAGAAAATAACTGGCCCCCCAGTGGTCCCGCAGTCAAATTGGTCTAGAACCGCCACTGTAACTGACCCAAATAACCCATTGTACACCTTATTCCTGGCTTATTCTGCTGCTCTTATTCAATAGTTTTCAACAGGACGCTCCGCTCCAGCTCCTCTGGTACTGCCAGTGAAACTCTATATGTGAGTAGCCTGGATGAGTAAAACCGTGAGAAGGGAAACGAGCTGTTTGGAAAGAACCCGACTGTGATATCTGGCTTATCCAAAATCCCACTTGTTGGCTGAAGCTGTTTCCCTGAAAAATGTAGCATGTGGCCCATCTGTTTAAGTGGTTTGGATTGTTGACTTGTAAAATATAACTCCATGATTCATCAGTCTGCTTTTCCCCTTCTTTAAACATTGAGTAAACATTGCAACATGCAGATCATTTTACAGGCTTACTGTAAGTTGATGCAGATAATTGATTGTATACAAGCTTTGAATAACAGAGCGCCCAGTGATGAGAGTGTGGAAGTTGTCCATTATGTTTGAAGAGTTAATGCTTTAGCCTGGTTTGTCCCTTTTGATTATAATAAAAGTATAATTGAACCTTTGAGCTGTGCCGTTAATGTGTTATTCTGTGCATGCTTTTTGACCTTTCACCTTTTTCAATGAACATCCTGTCCTTTATAATCATATTTAAGCTTTTACTTTATGTCAAAGTGTTTTACTTTTTACAGGGAATCCAGAATTCAACAGTAATTCACATTTTGAATTGCACCAATTGTTGTATTGAGTGGCTTAGTATTATAGTACTGCATCATACAAGATAAGGATATATATATAGGTAAAAAGCACTCATTATTACAAGTGTTATAAATGCAATGCAGTCAGAATACAATATATCCTTGGGAAAACAACTGAAGTAGCCTATCAAAAAGCATACAATGGAGAGTCAGTATAAGTATGTCAACTTGCTAAAATATAGGTATTGTAAATATTGGCTACTCAGTTACATCCTACTCCCAGCTCTGGGTGAAAGAGATGTTCATTTTTCTCAGATCAACACACAGATCTATACATCTTTAGCTTTTTTAATTAAACCGATTAAACATTGTGATCTTTGAGAATAAGAGCTGCATCTTCATTGTGCTGTGACCCGTGCTGCTCAGCGGCAGATGTGTGCAGCTGTGTGTGGATGTTGGGGCACGCGGCTGATGCCCCTCCTAACGCAGTGTGATGCTGCAGCCCGGCGTCTGTGATCAGCCGACAGCTTCTCCGATCACTCCCACCAACAGTGGCTTCAGCAAACCTCAAGTTCCCCCGGAGTTCCTCCTGCTTCGCTTGTTTCTGACCGGATAACATCGGCTGCGCTCGGAGCTTGGATCTGTTTGGTTAGAAGATTGTGCGCTGGTCGCATCATGACGATGGGACTTGAAACCGTTTCCAAACTTCTTACGTGGGTTGTGTTTTTACTTCCTAACGCAATGCACGCACAAACAGGTAAGCGACCACCTCCAAGTAATTCAAAGATGTAGTTTTAAAACGCGGTAAAGGAGTTGCGCAATCACTGTTTCCAGAAATGTTACATACAATTGGTTAAACTACTATCTGCCGTTTCCCTCGGTAATTAAAACAATGCAAACCAAAAGTGGGATTACAAATCGGATTTAATTACTGTATAACAAGGAGTTTAAAGTACTGAGCTTCCTCTTTGATTTGTTGTGTCCATCTGCCAAATAGAGGCTGACACCTTCTCATCCATCATGTCATCCAAGGCCACATACCTCAAAGTCTCATGGCCACAGTGTAAGGTATTGTGCTGTCATTGGAAACAGAGGGTCGCCACTCACTGACAGGTAGACAGGATGTGAACTCTCACAGTTCCTGTACAGCTGATCAGGACTGAGGCGACCAGGTGTTGAGAAGGAGGTCGCTCCATTGACAGCCTTCACAACTCCTGTGGTCTCATTCAGTGGCTCGTCTGCCTGTCACTCAGCACTGAGGCAGACTCAGTCAAAGTCACCATTAACTTGATCTCTGAGGCAACACAACTTATTAAAAGTTGGCTGATATTTCTGGGTCACAGCTTGGATATTTTTCTGTCTCTTCGCTCTGGCAAGCTACAATTACTGTGTTATGTCAGAGGTTGCCTTGGCATGTTCCTCGACAAAGATGTTCAGGTTTTATTGTATTGGCTGTTCTATCCCAAAGTGCTTAAACTGTGTGCATGACATGACATCTGTGTACAGACATTAACCTGCTGACCTCAGTTCAACCTTTAGGAATTCCTTTCACTCCATTAAAGCTTCGAAAAAGATGTCTATCATTTTGATTTTTCTGTGTCAAACACATTACTTTAAATTATTCAAATAAAAAGTTTCCCTCCTGATTTAAATGAATTTGACCTCAAATTGACAAGTTAAAGTCTTCGCAACATTCCTATGACAAGCTTTAGAACGTTTCCAGCACATTTTTACCACAACCTGATGAATACAAAGTGCCTTCTCCCCCTTATATTACAACTCATGTGCAACCATATCTTAAACATCAGCAGTCACATCCTGCTGGGAACGACCAGCTGGCTCCCTTGTGCTGCTGTTTAAGGTTATGTTATTATATTATTAAGGCTCTGGTTATCATGATAGTTTAAAGAGCAGAGAGAAGATGAGGGGATTTATATGTTGTAGTTAAAACCAGTGGACAGCAGTTGTAATACCTCAATACCTAAACACCTTACCTGTCTATGACGTCCATTAGTAGACTCACAGGTTTATGTATATTGATATACTTAATGCCAATAAGTTGTTCCAAATTCAAGCAACAAGGTGTTGAGAATGAAGTCTGTCGATCGGCAGCTTTGACAGCTCCTGTGGTCTCTCTCAGTGCCTTGTCTGCCTGTCACTGGCAGACTCAGACAGACTATCACCTTTCACTTAAACTCTCAGGGCCCGAAAACGTTGCTGCGGTGCACAGAAGCTCGCTGTACTTCTTAGTTACAGCTCGGCTCTTTGTGTTCCTCTCTGCTTTCATCTTAATGGCCATTTGCTTTTACGACATGTTTGAACCTATAACTATAAAACTAACTATAACTATAAATGTTACATAGTTGATGGTCTTTTTCATATTTGCTACATTTTTCTCCCCTTTTTCAGTGAATGTATCCATAACCTGATCTGATAATATCATGCATTCCACATTTCTCATGTCAGTGCATTTTATGTTCTGTGTGTAAGCTTTTCAATTCAAGATGTGTATCTTCTTGAACACAGAGGAACTGGGCAGTGGGTTTCCACATGTCACTATCTGTCCTGTAGAAAGCTGTACATATATTGGTAGTGCTTACTGTATTCTGTCTCTCTACCTGGACTTGCAGAGCTTCCTCCAGAGTGTGTGTCCGGGGGCCACTCCATCCTCCAGGACCCCTACCGCAGCACCACCTTCAGCTCCAGCTGGGTGCAGCAGTCGGCCCTGCAGGAGTTCATCTGCGACCACTCCCTCTCTCCGGGCTGGTACCAGTTTCAGATCTTTGATAAGCCGGCCAGCATGCCCACCGAGTGTGTGGAGGTAAATGATTTACATACACCGATTCCTGTTTAATTCACTGTAAAACATCCCTTGGTTTTCATTCATGGATTATATTATACAAATTAAACAGCAACGCTCTAACTACATGTTGGGCTGGTAGGTGGATTTAAGAAAATTGAACAGAGCCAAACAAGCTGTGTTCTGCCTTTATGCTAAGCTAATCTTACCTTTAGTTGGCTTTAGTATCATATTTAGCATACAGATATCAAAGTAGTATTGATCTTCTCATCTAACTCTCAAAGCCCTGAACCAGTGAGTTTCCAAAAATCTCTTGACATGTATTCAGCTGTTCTTTACATCTGCAGGATTTGCTGGACTGAAACTTCGGCAGTCATTTTGCTTTGTTTGTAGTTTCACCTCATCAATCCTGGGCTTAAGATACTTAGTCAGGGACTCCAAACTGTCAAACTTTGATCTACAATTTCACCTCTCTAACCCTTCAGCTGCTTTAGCTCATCATCTGCAGCGAAGATGTGGTGATTGTGACATACAAAAGGTATATTTTATGTTGACCAGCTGCAAAGCATTTCCTTACAAATGGGTTTAAAGAGAGGGTTTTCTGTCTTGCAAAGACAAAACAATATAGGCAACATTTTTCAGTTCGCTCTGATTTGTGGGACTTTCTTTTGCAGACACATTGTGTAAAATCCCACTAAATCAATTGCAAGTCAGACTCCAGGAATCCAATTTTTTCTTAACCAACTTTGACCTCAGTAAAGGTCACACAATTCTCATGACCCCCGCATTTTGATTTAATCAAGTCAATAACTTTGGTGTTCTCTTTTTTAGGGAAGCATGTGGTGAACGAGGGCTGATCTATTCCAAATGTTTGATTTAGCTTTGTTAATTCAAACATCAATTACTTCAGAATATCTAACTCCCAATCTGTGATCTCATGTGTGGAAACTCTCTGTCCTCTCCTCAGTCTTTGTGTCAAAAATGTATTTGTGCATGTTTGCGTGCATGAATACAAATGCATTTGAGGACACACACATGTATGTTTGTGTGTTTGTGAGTGCACATTTTTGACAGTGCAAGGAGAGCTGGAATGTGTCTCATCCTGCGGGAGTCCAGCTGTGATGAGCCTGCAAAATCCATCCAAAGGGTCAGCTTCCCTCTGCCTTCCCAGGCATCGCTGCTCACCCTGGGCGATGGATAGACTCAGGAGTGGGGGAAGCGAGGGAGAGAGGATCGCTGTGGACATGTGTGACATTATAACCACCTTTGGTCCAACATGCAAAGACTACACCTTTTCAATTTGTCCTTATTATTCTAAGAACACTAAAAGCTTTAATTAATATGCCCCATGTTCTCCTCTCTATCTCTTTCTGAACATCCAGGTGAACCACTGTGGGACTCAGGCTCCTGTGTGGCTGTCCCTGGCTGAAGGTGAGGCCCTGCCGGGGCCCCTGGAGGTGAGGCAGCTGATGGCCTGCGCTGCCTGGCAGCTTTTCCCAGGCACCGGCAAGGACTGCTGCATGTTCCGCATCCCGGTCACCGTGCGCAACTGTGGAGACTTCTATGTTTACCTGCTACAGCCAACGCAGGGATGCATGGCATACTGCGCTCAGGGTATGTCCGGACAAATAGTTCATTATTTTCTCATTATTTTCTCTTAGAGCGATTACAAGCTGTTTCAAGAATGAACCTCTCATTTTTGCACCCTTACACACTTCTGTGCTGTCAGACGGTTTGTTAAGTTTGGTATAAAGAGAGAAGTTTGTAAAATACATGGAACTGCTCATAACAAGGTCTGTGGATTATCTTGAGTAACAATGTCATCATTTCTTGGAAAGAGACATTGGTGTCAAATTTTTCAAATGTATTTTCTTGGTGCTTTGGGCTCCATAAACCAACTTTCATCTAGTTCCATTATATCAGAAATAGGGCAGAGATCTCAACTAGCACTAGAAAAAAATAATAATAATTCATGTTATGATGAGGTTGTGTTACTATCATTCGAACATGATACCATAGTGCCACCATATAGGCAGGAAACAACATTATCCTCAACATCTCTTGAGAATAAGACTGCACAAGATTAATCAGTGTGAGGCTTGAACTTGGTTTTAAGGATATACATCAAGACTTTTCAGACAAAAAAATCCTAGAGTCTCTGCTCTTCAAAGAAGAGGAATCTGTTATGTTATTAATGTTGATTAATACATGTAGCTGATGGTATTATTGCTTTCCTATTTATCTAACAGAGATGTCGGACACTTCACCCGCAGCGTCGCCGAGCTGTGGCCCTGACGAGGTTAACGTTGATGGAACATGTAAAAGTGAGAATCCTGCTACTGTGTTTATGGCTTACGCTTGTCTCCTCGTGTTAGGTCAAACACCAAAACAATCAGGAGGTCAGGGAGTTGCCATGTGGTCAGGAATGCACTGGTGGCCCCTCACCACTCCTCTTAATGAGCTGAGCATGTGTCCCGGCGTCCGCTGGGCCTCGTCTCCATGGCGACAGCCCTCAGACAGGTTGTGAATTACGCCAAGGCAGGTTTTAGGAAGCTGGCAGAGGTGGAAAGGAGAAGGGAGGTTTATTCAAGAGATTAATGAAATGTCACTGTATGTTATAAGATTCAATAACTTGTTTCATACATAATAACCCAGTTTTCTATGATTTCCTAGCTCTCTTTCTAGATTTAAATTCAGACAGCAGCGCTTTCTGAATATGTTTTGTATAAAACTGCTCACTTTTATGAATTCATGTTCCTCAGCTTAAGCTATTGTCCTCTACTTACAGGTTTGCAACACTGTATAACTCAAAAATACATAAACACATTAACGAAATACTGTAGACAAAGTTCTCTCATAGTTCATACCATGGCTATTAACATGTTGCTAAAACAGCCTCCACACTTCTGTGAAGACCTTCCTCAAGATATCTGACTCTGAATGGTGTTGAGGTCAGGGATCTCTGCAAAAAACATTACTTTGTTTAACTGGTTTTAGTGCACAATGTTGTGTTTCAACAGGGAAAAAGCCTTTCAGTTGCCACGAGGTATAACCTTAATTAGAAGTCAACTTAAACCACGTAAAACAGCTCCAACTTGCATGAATAGGCTGTATACAGACAGGGTGTCCACATACTTTTGGCCTTAACTACTGTACTGTATAGCTAAACCAGTAGTAAGGTTGGAAAGGCATCCTGTGGGTGAACATACCATTTTATAAGGAGCCTTGATCTTTGTTTGACATAGGAGTATGTACATTTACTATACAATGTGTACAGTACAGTATATAGGCCTTGATTTCTTAATTCGGGCTGTATTGGCTTCCTTTTCCACCTCTGTTGTGAGAGAAACTTGTGCATATGTATAATTTAAGCTAAAACACATGGTCCACTGACTCATCCACCTACTCTTTGTTCTTTCTCCATCAGCAAAGCAGCCTCCCACTCCATCAGCACCAGTGGTTGTCTCAGAGGTGACAGGAAAGTCGGTGTTCCTGAAGTGCAGCTTTGGCAGCAGCTCCAACAGCTCCCTGGGATACGTGGTGGCCTGGTCCCGCCTCTCACCTGAGGGCAGGAAGGAGGAGCTCAAACAGGAGACCACCCTCCAGACCTTCGCCTTTATCGAGCTGGACGGCTTCAACCTCCGTCTGGGGGACAAGGTCTGGTGCAGAAGCTCAATGTGTTTCATTTGTGGTTTTAAAAGTGGACTAAAAGTGGTTTCCAAAGACAAAATCAAGCCCATTTATTTTGCAAAATACATGAAAAGTAATAAACAGTGCAGTTTCAGGAAAACTAACACATATACATCAGAATGTTTATAGACATCATTCAATAATAAACAAAGGCTAATTAAAGCTAATACTTAACCTTTACTCCTGAAATGGTCCTGACTCTTTTCATCATAGGATTACAACAATTAGGAAATAGGAATAATCAAGGACTGTCTTCCCTTTTATTTGCTACATGGTTACTTCCACTTTCTCTTTCCCTCTCTATTTCGCTCGCTATCTTTCTACCCCTATCCCTGTCTCTGTTTTTCTCCCTTTAAAATGCAGGCATAATTGTTTTGATCAAATCCTCTCCCTCTCTTAGATCTACTGCTCGAGCTCCAGTTTCTTCTTGGACTCGCCTAACATCCGTGGTGCTTCAGTGGAAAGTCTGGAGTTCTTTGCCGGGATTAGGGTATATCACAGTATTCTCAAGTTGTCTATGTGTGGTGCCTCTTGATGAACAGTATGTGTTTGACCACGACATTATCTTTGCAGTATGGAGAGACACATCTGTGCACTTGTTTGTTTTTGCATACATGTCTGTGTGTTTTAATGATATTCCTGTAAAAATCTGCCTAAATCCTCTCCCTCTGAATGTAATGTGTTTGTGATTCACATTGTTTAAGAGGGCTTATCAGTTTAATACCTGTTTTGTGCAGCTGAGACCAGAGGTGAGCAGTGTGTCTGAGGACGGGAGGCTGTATGAGCTGCTGGTGGAGAGCACAGTTCCTGTCCCGTGTCTGGAGGAGTCGTCCTCCTCTGCAGAGCCGTGCACTCTGTCTTTACAGCTCAGCACCAGCAGCAAAGGTAAGAGCTCAGAGCAAGATAACAATCATAGACTTTATTTTTCCATTTTCTGTTATACCATCATGAAAATAACTACTATATTTCCCCCTGTTTTGTTACAGATGACGGTTTGTTGGGTGCAGATCTGTCTCTCTCGTCCTGTGTGGTGCATCTGTCCCGGGGCCCCTGTACGGACGGGGTTTGCAGCCGAGCACTGATCCACTTCAGCCCCGTCACTGACTTTCATAAAGACAGCAACAGGACGACTCAGATCTCTGTTAGATCTATCGTCACACAGAATTCTCTGTGGAATGGATACTCACCTGAACCAGTTGAGGTAAACAGATTATGTTGTCCCGGTGGAATTTGAACACATGTTATTAACCTTGTGATTATTCATTCCTGAGGTTTGGATTTTTATTCATATAAAAGACAAAATATATTTGTCATTCCAGATAACTGTGAAGGATGTCCCTTCAGCGTTCTGCTACTCCTTCACTGATCCTCACATTATCACATTTGATGGCAGGTACATCAGTTAGGTTAAAAAGGGAATTGATTTAATCTGTATTCTAAACTGTTCCACATACAATTCAACAGATTGAATTGTATGTGGAAGTTTTAAATTGTCAATAGTGAATGCACTGTACCACAATAATATCTAAGGGTCAATACAAATTAGGGGTCATCCATTTTGTGAATATTTTTCTTGTTTTACAGGCCCTATGAGAACTACCAAGTCGGCACTTTTGTCCTCTATAAGAGCACTTTGAGGCCCTTTGAGGTCCATGTTCGTCAGTGGGAGTGTGGCAGTGTGGTGCACGCCACCTCGTGTGTGTGTGGATTCGTGGTGCGGGACGGCGGCGATGTCATCGCTTTTGACATGTGCAACGGAGAAATGGGTGAAACCAAACCTCACCTGTCGTTGAAGAACAGAGACCTGACCAAGAGCGGCATTCGCATCACAGAGTCCTACCAGGGCCGCAAAGTCACGGTGAGGACCAGTCAGACACTGAATATAATGAATGTTAAACAGCCTGTGCAAAACTACAGAGCACTACCAGCTATTTGTTTATTGAGGTTTATCTATTCACAAAAAGCCATCAAAAATGTGACAAACTCATCCAAAATCTAGCTGGATCTTTCGTTGTGGAGAAATCGCATGCGCTCTGTCTTCATTTGATTGTCCTGAATCTTTACCTGTTCGCAGATCACCTTCTCGTCAGGAGCGTTTGTTCGTGCAGATGTCTCAGACTGGGGGATGAGTCTCACGCTGAGAGCTCCCAGTTCAGACCGGGGCCACACTGAGGGTCTGTGTGGGACCTACAACGGCCAGCCAGCCAACGACCTCCACTCAGCAGGGGGCGCCATACTGGAGCATCTGCCTGCTTTTATCTCAGAATGGAGGTCAGTAATTTTAACAGTGAATTATGGGTAAGCTTACACAAAAGCTTTGATAGTTGATGCTAGGAGCAATTCTTCCAAGAATGCCGCTGGCATGTTAAAGGACAGAATGGAGAGATAGGAGGTCATTTAAGGTAATTCATATATGAATGTAAATGTATTTTTAGGTAGAAAAATATTTTGCAAATTCTTGAGGGATTGTTTGTAATTTTTGCGTTTGGTTAAAGGTTGTTAATAAGATGACTATCTTGTTTCTTCATACTTGAATTTGGATTCAGAAGTCTGGAAACTATTGTGAAGTATTAGCTCTTGAGCTAAACACATATTTTTGCTAACTAACCTTTCAGGATGCCCTTTAAAATAGTCATACTGGTGCCTAGTATCTTCTACAAAGCTTTGTTCTAGCATACATCATCTCGAAAAAAAGACCTAGTATGATGGTTTCTGTAACCAAAAACCCGGGGCCACAAAGTTTCAATTTGGGCAATAAATTGAATACTTGTGCATTTCTTAGAGAGTCTGCCCTTGTCATCACAATATCAACCATGGTAGCACAGGGCCTCTTACTGTATCAATCAAAGAGCCTCCTGTCAAACCCTGTTTCATCCTTCCTGACGTCTCCTCCTTCCCTCTGTCAGGCTTCCCCCTGGCAGCAGCCTGTTTGACACCGTGCCATCCCATCTGGGCACACCGAGCCCCCGCAAGTACTGTAACTGCCAGTCGGGGCCCCGCCTCACATCTTCCAGAGCCCGATCTCGATCAGTCACCTCCACCGACTCCCTCTGCTCTCATCACGGCAACGTGAACCTTCAAAGTGTCATCCCCACTCTGGACGTCACAGCCGAGTACATCAGCTCGGTGGAACTACTCAAAGGCGGAGGAAGCGACAGACAGCCGCTACCTCCAGGTCAATCCAGTCAAACCCCCCAGGACAGAGGCAGTAACTCTCAGCCACGTGAGAGAAGTTTCTCCCTGCGAGCCTCCAGAGATGGAGCTTCGACCCACCGTGACATTTCTAACTCTTCACACCAAAGTCTCAGCCAGTCTGATCTGGAGGGCTTCTCCTACTTTTTCCCAGAGGACCACGAAGCAGCAGCTCAAACAGACTCTACTCTAACGTGGCCCACACCTTCTGGCCTGATGGAGCAGCAGGCCAGGACTCAGTGTCAGCAGGTGGTGGCCGGCTCCAGCATAGCGTTGGGATGCGGCCGCCTGTTAGAAGAGGCAATAATAAGCCGCGTGGAGGCCATGTGTGTTACTGACCTACAGCTGAAAGATGACCAGTCATGGCTGAATGCTACTTTACCACTGTTGGAAAATGAGTGTGAGAGGAGGCTGATAGAGGAGAGGAGGAGAGAAGAAGAGTTCCAGGATGTTCTGGCTGTCCTCAAATGTCCCAATCTGTGCAACGGGAACGGCCAGTGCTCAGAGTGGGGTTGTGTCTGCTTCCCAGGATTTGGATCATATGACTGCAGTGTGCTGTCTGGTAAAATACTACTCATACACTGACACAGACACACTGGTTCTAAAGAGGTACAGTTACAAGAGGGATTTAAGTTAGATACATTTTGTTTCTACTGGATTGGACCGCTTAAAATATCTATATAAAAAACATAGTTACAGCTCACCTCAATTTAAATAAATAAAAGAAAACTACTTTAAATTGAGCTACACCCTCACCAAAAGAACATTTTAAGGCATCGCTATGTCATATAGCCTAACTGTAATACATGTATCAGTTATTGAAGACATCTATTTTTTTCTACAGAACAACTGTAATAATAATAATAATACATTTCATTTCCAAGCGCTTTTTCAGGTGCTCAAAGACGCTTTACAATGCAAGACATAATGGTTTGTGATGTTCAATACATTCTCAGGTCTAACAGTTTTATGTACTTTTTGTTGTTGATATTGTGAAGACCAGATCCCAGAGATCACTGAGCTGGAGAAGGAGGGTCTCTGTGACGTGCGACAGGGAGACTGCTCCACCATCCAGGTCTACGGTCAAGGCTTCAAAGACTCCTACGAGCTCAAGTGTGAGTTTGTTAAAGAAAAGGTACACAGCTTTTCAGCTTCTTTTTCCATTATTCTTTCCATCCTTGTTTACACATTGTCTTTGCTATGCAATCATCCTCTTGTCTGAACATATTTTTAAAGCTTCAAGTTATACATTATTTTCTTTTTTTGACACATGGAAGAACAATTGAGAGAAATTCACATTGCATGTGTTATTGATTCTGATTAATGCTTACAATGTTTTATTTTTTTTTACAAATAAGGAGTCCAATCCAGAGAGTGGGGAGGTGTTTTTATCAGACTACTTTGTTTGGCACATTTATGCAACTTTATTTTGTCTTTTCTTCATGCATTTAATACTTAAAAGAATATCCCTTAAATGTAAAAATTCAAGCTATTTGGATATAAGTCCAGTTCACCTGCTTACACAGCTCAAAATATCTGGCAGTTAACATAGGGATATAATCAAAGCATGGCACGGACTGAGGCTGTTATATACATCTAGTGATGTAGTGGGGATGGTACTGCGTGGAAATTCTTCACTATACAATACAATAAATCCAAATTGTTGACGTAGGTATCTTCACAGGCTGCTAACCCCTTGCATCAAGTATAAACCATTTCAGCCTACATGCCCTTTTATCAATTCCCTATTCTGATCAAATAAAGCTGTCATCTCATTACTTTTGCATCTCTTATCACTCTCTCCCTCTGGTGTCTCCTGTGAAGTTTGAAGATTGGGAGTGGGTTCTGGACGAGCCCCAGTTAGTCCCAGCCGTCTTTCTGGATACGACAGCTCTGGAGTGCAAGCTCCCCCTGGAGGACAGCTGGGGTCCTGCAGGCCTGGACCTGGAAACAGCATCACACAGACCCCTGGCCCGCTTGCAGATCAAAGTTAGTCACGTCTCCAACCATTTCTGTAATGCACAGCACAGCCTCGAGCGCTTTTCAAAATCTCCGAATTAGCATCAAACTTAAGTCATACAGATGAGAAGGTTTGCTGGAGGTCTTCTCCAGCTCTGACATGATTTAGGAGGAAAATACTTAGATTAATTGATTATTTACTCAATATGGGAATAATTTTACAGCAGTAAGAACATGTAAACATTTTTGGTAACATTTATCACTAAGAATGATCTCCCTAGAATCAAATTTAAATCAAAGAGACATTTTTCACAGACTTTAAAGAACTGTATTGAATTATATGAACAGTAAAACATTACTAACTGTGAGCAAAAACAGTTAATCTCTCTACAGTTCAGTTTATTTGTTTAATGCCTTTTCCCAGTGATCCACAGTAATCACGCTTCTGCTGATGGCAGGTTTCCAATGATGGCTACAGCTACAGTAACGCCAAGATTCTGACTCTGTATGACGGAGCCTGCCAGATCTGCAGCCTCGACACTGAAGTCCTCTGCACCCTGAGGGTAAGACAGCCTTCCAAAAAGTGATATTAATTTAATACATAGAGCCAATCTGAGCCTCTGCCAACAAGCCATTCAAATCTATATTTGCCCTGCGGTTTATTTTTACAGATCTATGTTTTCTTCTAAATTTTAACAAAATACTTGTAGCATGGTTAGCAAATATCTTACAGAAATGCCTTATTATTCTGCTGTCATGTTATGCATATACATATACCTATGTAGCTCACTGTAGTAGGTCTTAGTTGAGTGACATATTTTCATGTTTCAAAGAATAATAAACATTGAACACAATTGTTATTTATTGTCCCTGCCTCCAGGAGAAAATGTGCAACATTGACGGCCTGTGTTACAGTGAGGGAGACTCCAATCCCAGCAGCCCTTGCCTCACATGTCGCCCGGACTCGTCCAAACACACATGGTCCATAGCAGAGAGTATGTATATCGTTTCTCATCTGGTCCCTCTCACAGCTCAAGAAGTCTAGAATATAATGTACATTTTAAGATGAAAAAGTTTGTGATGTGTCACTTCCTCAGTAGAGTTGAGGTTGGATAGCCATCACTGAGTTTTTAGCTTGTATTTGCTCAGGGCTGTTGTGATCATCTGTCAGCAGCTCTGTGCAGATTGGAGCCATTGAAGTTGCTTTAGTCCCCGGGGCGCTGATATGAGGACAGCTTTAGCTCATTGTTACACTTTCAGACCAACTTTGCTACTTTAACCTCAAGTAGGCCAAACAGTGCTCACTCCGTTCAGAAGAAATGACAGAATATGTAGAAGTTAAATCACTAATCTGTATCACAACGATAGAACGACACAGTGGGGATTATTGATAAGGATGATTCCAATGTTACCCCCTTGCTACACACCTGTAAAGTGTAGTGACTGTATCACTGCAGTATTGCTCCGCTATTGCATTGACAACATCTGTCCACAAATGCATACACAGAATCAAAAGATAAAATAAATCGCAGCTGCTAATATTTCCCTGGCCGATATATTTTTTCAAGCTTTGTCTGAAGGTATGGACTTCACTGAATCCCACATTTTCAAGCTGTTTGTCACCCAGCACATGAATTGTGTTTCCCATCAGAGAACGAGCCTCCAGTGCTCCAGTCGTTGCCGTTTCATCTCCGATCCTTCCTGGGGGGGGATTTCATCTATCAGCTACAAGCTCGGGACCCTGAGGGCTCAGTGGTGCGCTTCACCCTGGAATCGGGCCCTGAAGGGTCATCTCTGTCTCCTGATGGGCTGGTGAGGTGGAGGACTGAAACTACAGACACACACACTCTCCAGTTTACAGTGACGGACGACTGCGACGCTGAGACCAGAGCCTCCATACAGGTAATGTTTGTGTTTATTTTCATTGTGTGACATAAACATATCTTACTTGATAAGTTCAAGTAGCGTACATTTGGACTGGATTTATGAGTCATGATTTAAATTAAATTCTCTGTTTGAATTATGTTTTATCTTCTGTTATGGGGATGAATATAAAATGAAAGATGTGGATGCTGTTTTTTCATTTGTTTTTATTATTTTGTTATTTTGTAATGTGTCTTTTGCAAATGTACATTTATTTTTATTTTAATAAGGACTTAAAAAAACACCTTTGGTCCATTAAATGAATAGATTATCCTTTAGTACAGTCAAATGTAACTTCTTCTAAGCAGCTTTATTACAGTCTATAAGCAAGGGTTGAGAGTAAGTCCTTTTACACAGGTATGTGAATTCTTGGGAGTCCAAAAAAGTAACCCTTGTAGTCCAGAGCATTTGGCTCTCAATAGACAATTACTTGTAGCTTCCTCCACTAGAGGGAGCTGATGAAATGTATTTCTCTGCTCATGGCCCTTCTTTGTTTTTACAACTTAATAACTCAATTTAAGCACGCTTTGTGCTTAAGTAACAAGAACAAGTAAGATGTGAAAAACATTTTAAAATCTTTTTGATGTTTTATTTGTTTCATGTTAATGGATATTGTTGTCCCACAATGCAATGCATACAGGCAATGAATGAGCTGCTCACAGCTCCAAATGCAATTTAAGGTTGGGCAGAAAAGCATGAGAAACAATATTAACTCTTGAGAAAATGTGATCTTCTCTGTTGTAGAGAAGAGATAGTATATGGTTTACTTAGAATAGCTTTTTCATTTTTATATTTACCCACATTTTCACCAAAGGGATCTTTTTTGTTCATCTCTGTATGTGTTCATCGATTTGTTTGCATATTTCCCGTCTTTAGTATATTTGATTTCAGTCACTAGACAACAAGTGTTTTTTTCTTGCATGTGTTACGATTTCCTCATGAGGGGTTGTTGTTCTTAGATTACAGACATGTTTATTTGTCCTCTTTCCTTCAGGTGTTTGTGCACTCCTGTGAATGTCTAAATGGAGCTTCCTGTGTGACCAACACCAACCTTCCTGCAGGCAGCGGGGAATACCTGTGTGTGTGTCTTGATGGATTTAAAGGTGAAAGGTGTGAGGTGGACGTTGACGACTGTAAACCCAACCCTTGTCGACTTGGCCGCTGCATTGACGGCTCCAACTCCTTCTCCTGTATCTGCCCTGCTGGAATGACAGGTAGGGATTACACTGCAGAGCTTTTAACGTCACGTATACAGTAACATTGATGGTTAACTAAGAAAATTGGTTTGGACAGCATGGAGCCAGTTAGATACTGATACGGATACTGAGAGCCAAAAGTTAAGCTTCTGTACTTTTATCATGTTCAGGGTCAGTGTAGTAACAAGGTAACTTATTAGCCCTTCATTTAAGGAAATCTATCCCAATTTCTTCTCTTCTTTTTAAGTAATGTTATAATGTTTCAACTACATAAGGACTGGTGTTTTTCTCTGCTTTCAGGCCATACATGTAGAGAAGATATAGATGAGTGCGTCTCACAGCCTTGTTTCCCTGGAGTGGGCTGTAACAACACGCTGGGCTCCTTCTTCTGTGGAGTCTGTCCACAAGGCTACAGTGGTGACGGGAACATCTGCACACGTACGTTTTCTAGCTTAAATGGAGGTTATTTAGTAAAATAAAATCATGGTTTGTTTTCATGCATTTAAGAGCAAGAAAACGCAAAAGTTCTACACCTGTCTTATTCTTTCTTTTGATTCATGCACATTTTTTTGTCGGCTTGAAGGCTGTTTTCATCCTTTTTGTTTCCAAGGAAACCAAGACTCTCCTGTCAAAGCATTGATGACACCAGCCAGAGTACTGAAGGTTTCATCGAGGCCCAAATCCTCGAGCCCGTCGCCCTGCTCCAGAAGGCCATGTCACCCCGGGGTTCAGTGTTTCCAGAGCACCCACGTCTCAGCGGGCTTTATCTGTGGACCGTGTCCTGCAGGTCTCCATGGAAATGGACGCACGTGCAAAGCTACAGGTAAGTCATTATTTTTTTTTAAAACTTGAAACTGCGGCTTGTAAAATAAAAATGGTAATGACCTTGTATGCTCTGGGGTTTGGAATTGAACAGAAGGCTTTATTAAAAATATTTCTGGAAAATCCACAAGCAAGTTTGAAACACATTTGTAGTTTATCATATGTATGTATATCTATATGTATCAATTTATCATATAGAATAGTTTCCGTATATGAAAACCATTATTTATATTTTTACATGACACTTATTTCTATGTGTAGGAGTGAAGGCTAATGGTACGCATAAAACTGGAAGAGCAACTAAAGGTTGAGAAAATTGGTTATTTTAGTTGCTCAAATAATTTATAATTTTTAAGGATAAGTAACAAAATTGAAAAAAGTCAAACAAAAGCTTTATTATGAATACTATTAACAGAAAGGGACGACATTGCTTTCCTTAAAATGGGGTAGTTTGGATGAATTGGATCTGTTGAACACCCTTCTGATTTCACAAAATGGCACGATCCAATGTTCTAATGTTGACAAACCAAGGCTAAATCTTTGTTAGATTTTTAAGTCATATCCTCTAACTCCCAGTATTTTACAGGGCAGGGGACAATCACCAGGGGAGGAGATGGTCATTTTCAAGTCGTCAAATCAAATTCCAGCAAGGAATCAACTCCCACCTCCTCCTCTTCATCGTCTCCCCACCTCGCCCAGAAGACCCCCTGACAGCCGGAGACCAGAGGCCACCATGTCTAGTGTCAGGAGAGGTTATTTTGATGACAGAAAGACCAACCTCACCACTGTGCTGACAGTGGAGTCCCCATCTCTCCATGTGACCTGTGCTGACTCTCCCTGCTCCCCCGGTGTTCCCTGTGAGCCCACCCTCACCGGATCCTTCAAGTGCGGCCGCTGCCCGTACGGCTACACCGGAGATGGAATCATATGTAAAGGTACCGACTGGCAACGTGAACATTTCATTTTGTGTTTGTGACTATGATGTATAAACATACTTGCATGTTGCCACTATTGAGAAAAGGTTGTGGGTTTAAATTATCGAAGAAGAATTACATAAGCCCTCAATCTGCTTTTTTTTGTTTGACCAACATTTAAAAGTGCCCACATTTATTCTTGCCACCATTGTTTGGGATTTCTTTTACAGGACACATTATCTAAAGAGGCGATTAGTTGTTTCAGTCTAACTTCTTAGTGCATTAGAGTGGCATGTTTTCCCATCATATGTGCATTTCTACAAGTATCCGTGTCATTTGATTTCAGCTGTTTGCAGGTACCAGTGTGGGAAGAACATGGCGTGCACTCTGCCCAACACCTGCACCTGCATGGAAGGCTACACTGGATACAACTGCCATATTGGTAAGATTATGTTTATTATTGTGCTGGAAACAAATGTATCAGTATCAATAAATGGCGATATACCGGCGGCATTATCACGCTTTATTTGCATATATTTTAATGTTTGTAGAGGAAGAGCCGTGAATGTGATTACTGTAGCATTGGGAATTAATTGCAATATCTTTCTTGCCTTTTCACTGTGTTGCTAAATGTGTCACTAGTAGTGGATAAGGCCCTGAGGACAAAGTAAAGCGATCTGATTGTTCCACTTCCAGTATCACTCTTGTTGGCACCTCGGCAACTTACAGTGTTATGATAGTTAAACCTTGGAGCACTCTGCATGCTGTCATGGCACATTACTGTTAAATCACCTCTGAGGACTTGGCTCATTTATCCGTGTCTAATTTTGTTGCCACTCAGCCGTGTGTCGACCTGACTGCAAAAACCAGGGGAGGTGTGTGAATCCTAATGTGTGTGAATGTCCTGCGGGCTACAGCGGGCCCACCTGTGAGGAAGGTAACCTGAGCTCATATTCACACCTGTCTAACATGCTGACACGCACAGAATACTGATGTGAGTCCTTGTGTTGTTTCGTGTCGGTGTGTGTAGCAAGCTGCGAGCCGCCTTGTCTACATGGAGGCACCTGTCTGGCCAGAAACCTGTGTACCTGCCCCTATGGATATGTGGGACCCAGATGTGAAATCAGTGAGTTGTTATCATAATACTTTGATTGGGTGAAACATTTTGTGATGTGCAAACAGTTTGTATTAAAGTTGTAGTCTCTGAGATTTACCGCGCTGTCTGTAAGTAGTCAATTGAATTTTTGTATCCCTCAGCGCCTGGACGGAGGCATTATGTTTTCAATCTGTCCACTTACCTGATTCAGTTTGTCCCATTTTCATTATTGCCATATCTTAGGACAAGTGAGGCAATGTCTTCACATTTGTCATAAATATCCACTTGGCCCAAGGAGGAACTGAAAAAGATGTTGGTGTTAAATGGTTAAGGTCACTGAGAACACACACAACACTTTATGGCCGTACCTCCATTCATCTGATAATTTGGACAATTTCACACACATTTCCAGGAGCATAAAATGATGAGGTGGCGGTATTTATGACATGGATAGGCATAAAACTACTAGGCAGTAATTCTAGTTTGCTGTAAATCAAATGAATTGCAATGAAACAATGACTTTGAGTTTAGAGTCAGTCATGTTGACTTCAAAGTCATTGATCATTGAGGGAATATTTCAACATTAACGGGAATATCAAAATGTACTTTCTTATGGAGATTCAGATGAGATTATCAATACCACTCATGATCACCTGTACATTAGCAGCAGGCGTTAATAATGTGATTTCATTTCCGGTCATTACCTTTGAGTGGTCGGCACATTTAGAATTGTCAATAATGATTTATCTGTTTCAGTGGTTTGTAATAGGCATTGTGAAAATGGAGGAGAGTGCATTTCTCCTGATGTCTGCGAATGCCAACCAGGCTGGTACGGACCCACATGTTACTCAGGTACAAGGTTACACCTGTCACCAAGTGTATATATTCACAATGCATCTACATGAGGTTTCTATTGCAAAGTTTCCCTCACAATTAACACAGCCTTGATATGTATAGACTCCCTTGCTGGGTGGCACACCATTTAATCATAAGACAAACTACTTGCATTTAATAAAACAATACATCTGATGTAACACAGGAAAACATACAGGCTTTTTTTGTCTGCCTTACAGTATACTTAAAGATTTTAAGAAAAACTCTAAACTACAAATCTGTATAATCTAAATGTGTCCTTGTGTCTTCCTCAGCTGTATGTAACCCCGTCTGTCTGAATGGAGGAACATGCATTAGGCCCAACATCTGTGCCTGTCCCGGCGGCTTCTATGGCTCCCAGTGTCAAATAGGTAAAACTGATGTTTATTTATCACACTGACACATCTGACTGCTCTGCTGTTCAACCCCAGATAAGGAGTGTGCAAAAATCCTGTATCTATTAATTGCACTAGGTCAGATTCTTTGAGGTGGTAGCTTGCGTGAAAAGACAATACACTACAGTAACAGTCAGCGTTAAAGAGATGTATTAGTTAGCTGATACCGGCTTTTTATGTAAACTCTATCAGTCTACCTGTGATATAATGCAGTTTCCCTGCAGCTGCATCCAATCAGAACCTGTCAATTAATCAATTTAAGAGCTTCACGTTTCTCTCAACATATACAATGTTGGTAACCAATCTGCAAAACCATGAAGAACTTCCTCTTTCTGGGTTTGAATTTAGAGTTTGTGATAATACATTTAATCAATAAAGAAACTTGCAGAAGTATCAGCAAAGTTAACAGCATACTTTTAAAAGATCTGAGACTCGGTTGCAATGCTGAGTTTACTTTCACCAATAATACATTTATAATTGGCTGAATCATGCCAGCCCTTACTACCTCACAGTACAGGGTCAGGGGCTTTCTTCTTGTACAGTAGAAGAGGATGGATAATTTGTTCAGTTTAATATTGTGTTTTTCAGCTGTGTGCAGTCAACCTTGTAAGAATGGAGGTCAGTGTATGAGGAACAATGTATGCTCATGCCCTGAAGGCTACACAGGAAAAAGGTGTCAAAGGAGTGAGTAAACTGGCATGTTTTAAGTCTTATTTAAAGTGAAACTCGTCACTGGCAGACCACTCTCAATATCTCACCCTAATGTATAAAAATGGTATTGCAGGTGTATGTGAGCCAATGTGCATGAACAAAGGCAAGTGTGTAGGACCCAACACATGCTCCTGTGCATCAGGGTGGACAGGGATGAGGTGCAACATACGTGAGTGACTCCATGTTTTATTTATACACCCCAAATATAGCAAAAGTATATTTAAAATCTTGAAATGATGTATTTAATCTGCATTTGTTACAGTTCCTTTAATCCATGTCATTGTTAAAGCGTTCAAGTTGTGTCAGATCTTCTGCCCACATGACGAAGCTGCTGTAGACTGAGTTCAGCCTCACTCTGTTTTTCTCACTGTAGCTGTCTGTCTGCAAAAGTGTAAAAATGGTGGCGAGTGTTTGGGACCAAACACCTGCCACTGTCCCTCTGGCTGGGAAGGTCTCCAGTGTCAGACACGTGAGTTCATTCATGATAAAACAAAGGATATTCAACACCGTACACTTGCCCCCTGCCATAACTTTATTTTTTACTAATTTGCTTTTTGTTGTCAGGATAAACGGACAAATGTATTTTATCACTTTATTCTTTTGATTATTTTTTCAAATGATTTAGTCACACATGCTAACTCCTGTAATATTGATCCTCTCCTCAGCGGTTTGTAAGCAGCGGTGCCTGAACGGAGGCAGGTGTGTCCTTCCTGACTACTGCTACTGTCGGAGAGGCTACAAGGGCTTGACCTGTGCTACAAAGGTCAGAAAAGGAGCCGCAATGTATACAGTACAGGTCTCTGTGTAGCCCAGTGGGAGAAGCAATACGAACTCCAGGGTTATATTCCCACTGGGATTTGTTAGCCCCAGGTTGTGTCACGGAGCTAAGCAACTGTTTTTCTGAAAGATAAATGTCCAGCAATGATACAACATCTCAAGACAGTCATCTGATGGTTGAGAGACTGCATCATAGATGTGTTCTGTGACAGGTTGAAAATGCAGTCTGAAATATACCACTATGTTTTTGCTGGGAAAGAAAACATATATATATTCACCAGTTATTCATTGTAAACTGAAGTATACAAACAAATTAAAACACTTATTACGTTTTTACAACGGTTATCTTTCAGAATAAACTGATGCTCTGCTCTATGGTTTCCTATTACAGCACACCAAGAAAAACAAAAGGCACCAACTTGGACTTAGGCTTCAAATAAATGAAAAGGCCACCTTCGATGTATCTTTAAACATAGCATGGAAAATCTAATGATTGTGTATTTATTTCTGTTTGCACCTATACAGGCATCACAAGCATGATGGAGGAGAAAGGAGAAATGGGAAGATAGGAGCTACACAATGCGCAAAGCAAGAGGAGGGCATCATAAATTGTTGTGACTGTGCAAATGTGAAGGCTAACAGGGGGACATGATGGATTGCACTTGTCTGCTCTGTATATCACTACCTCAAGGCTCACAGTAGCACACATCTGGTAAAGGCATCAGCAGAGACTTTCCACATATGTGAATGTTACTGCCCAGTATTATGTCAAATGAGTAGATGACAAATGAATCTGTTACCGTGATAATTCATTCATAAAGTGTAGGTTATCACCAATAGGTTTTTAGCTTTGGATGTTTCACTATTTAGCGGAATTAAAACTTTGCCAAACGGCACTGTTTGTTTCTCACTGTTTAAATGCTATGCCGCTTTATTGATTATGGCTCATGTAGAGGTTCACATCAGGTACTTGTTTAAGACTGAAGATATGGTGAGTTGAAATGATTTTTTCAGTTTTGCTTTCATTAATATATTGTTTGTGGGGGTTGAGTAATTACCATGTTTTGGGGATATATATAGGGTTTTGTTTTTGTATGAAAAAAATATCAGACAAAATGACACTGTGGTACAAGTTATGTGACAAAATAAAGAATGTTCAAGTTATGTGCTTTTGTTTTGGTAAAATGATCTTGATTCATGCACATCTCTTTGATTCATTTATTGGCACAAGCTACAGTACAGTACATATCATGTTTATACAGTCAAGTGAGAACACTTAAAAAGTTCAAGGTTTCTTAAAAACAACAAAATATAGTAGAAAAAATGTAAAAACGACATGTTTCAGCTAAATCATTGAATCGTCAACATTTGCATAAAGCCTCTTTTTGGGCTTCCGTGACCTTTGACTCGGCACTAGTGGGACTTATTCCTCTCCTCACAGAGAGGGCCAGAGAAAGGACGGCGGCAGCGGCATTTGTCTGGAGAAATACACTTTCCTCCATTCAGGCAGGACTTAGTGCACACAGCTTTAGCAGGGACAAAAGAAACAAAACAACGTGTTTAATCATTTGTAAAACCTAAGAAACAAGTATCGTAGTTTATAACTAGAGCTTGTAAATCCCAACACTACAAATCCAGAAACTGAGATGCGAACCATTTCCAGGTCTGGGTTTGTGTCACATCTGGCAAACCCCTTAGCTAGGAATGTTACCTTAGCAGATTTACACATTTGACTTATACAGTTATCAGCTGTTTGGCAGACTGATAGCTAACATTTATCTTCAGAGAAAGTTGAAGACAGTTAACAGGGATCCTGGGAAAGCACAACCAAATCTAAAAAGAACAAAACTTTGAATGGATGGGAAAGGAAGCAAAAATAAATCAGGCTTGTAAATGCATTCATGCATGTGGAAGTGTTTGGTCTTTGGGAGCAGGTTGAACTCACCAGTGTGGCAGGCACCACCCAGCCATCCCTCCGGACAGCTGCAGATTCCTGGAGCCACACACATTCCCCCGTTCCTACAGCCTTGTGGACAGATAGCTGCACGGGAAAGAAAATACATAGAAAGACATGCCGAAAAACAAAACAATCTGAGCTCACATTATCTGGATTCAGAAACATTTCTAGAGGAATACATCATTTGGTTTAGCCTGGCTCTGCCTGAAGGAAACAAAACCAGTCTACCCAAACCTCTAAAGATATATGATTTAACACATCTCCTTTGTGGAATCCAAACAAAAACTGAAGCATAAAAACAATATGTTGCCGTTTGACAAAGTGCGTGTTGGTATATTTCTTAGCCAGCTTAGCCGTTACCCCCATGTCCATGTTTTATGTTAAGTTAACAAGTAACGCACATCTCATTGAATTCTTAGCAAGACAGGGAATAGTCATATATCCCAACATGTGAAGACTATTTTATCTTTATAGCAAAAACAAAATGAGGTAAATAGGAAAAGGAACCAATTTGCTTCTTAGCTTTATTAAGTTAATCTCAACCAATACGATTGTTGGACATTTCTGCTATGTGCAACTTCATCTACACTTTACTGCCAATGCAAATGTTTCATCCATTATTCACACATCATAAATGTCATTCATAACAACTGAGTTATGAATAGCTGGTTTCCATTCTGACAGAAACTTGGAACCAATACCATAAGTATGTAAAATGTTTTAGTGTGCTGCTGAGGATGAATAGCTCCTGCTGAGAGACCAGCTCCATTTGGTGACTTTGACCTTTGGTGTCAACAGGGTAATTAGATACGATCATAAAATGTACAGACCATCTTGGCATTTTGAGCCGGTCCAGCTCGAGGGGCAGATACACTTGGCCACTCCGTTAACAGCATTGCATTCCCCTCCATTCCAGCAGCCGTCTTCACACGTCACTGTGGAAAGAGACACAGATCACTGTGATAAACTGGATGATAGTTTCAACTGTCCTGTCCTTAAGTATTTTGTCAACACTTATTTTAGAAATATTTAACTTAGTCACATTCCTAAATTCCCCCTGTCCTGGTATTTGTTTTGCAAGTCAACAGATGTATCTTCTCATCCTTACAGTACCAGTTACTACAGGATTGATGCAGAACAAATGCATTAAGACTAATCTCGACAATGAAATTAAAAATAGACAAGAACTTAACAACTTCCAAACAATTGTTGAACCCACAAGATATTTAAATTACAAATAACTGCAAACAAACCCTTACCTTTGTGACAGTATCGTCCTCCATATGCTGGAGGACATCTACATTTTCCAGGACGAAGACACGTTCCTCCATTCTTACATTTGGGATAACAATTGGCTGCATTGACACAAAATGTTGACATTAACACTCAAAGTGTGAATCTTAAATATTGTAAAAGTTAAAGTAGAATAAGTCATTATGATGAAGAGGTATGAATATGCTGAATATGATGAATATGCTCTCTTTTGGTGATATGGAAATCAAGATTCTTAAACTCAATATAGGGCTACATTCAGTCTCCTGACAGAAACCTAAAATAATCTGCATTTTAGTTACATTACAGTCTTATAAAATGCATTATGTGTGTACATTTAAGAGCATGACACTTGAAAAAACGTATTTCTTCTACTAGAGGAGGAACATATAGCTAGCTATATAAAACATGTAGGCTATTGTATATTCTACTGACACTTTTCTAATAAGAGAACATATGCAGGTAAAAAACAAAAATAAAAGTTTGTAACATCACCATACTGGCAGGTCTCTCCTTCATAGCCCTTGGAGCAGAAGCATGTGTTGTTGCGGATGCAGACGCCTCCGTGTTTGCACGGCGGTTCGCATTTCGCTTTTGGGTCAAAAACGAACCCGACCGCGACTCCTCTGGGGGCGTCCGAACCCGCGGCGGAGCAGAGAGCGACCAGGGAGAGCAGAAGAACCGCTGAACAGAGACCCACAAGACCCATGTTTAGTGTTTTGTTTCTGGGAGAGAGAAAGAAACAGAAAGGGGTTGAGGAGATGGAGGAGAAAGTACCGAGAGACCTCCCCACGACGCCCCCGCTGTGCACACACGGACACTACAGGTTACCGGGGCGAGCAGTCGTGCAGGGGGGCGGTGAGAGAGCGGTGAGGAGGGGCCGGATGATGTGGTGGGGTTGGATGCGTGGTGAGTTTGGAAAGTGGGCGCGTCACACAAACATTAGTTTTTGCTAATTTAGACGCTGGACATGGGTTGCCAACTCTCATGCATCTGGCGTGTGACACACGCTTTCACTCTCAATCTCACGCTCTCACGCTGCCCAAACTATTCTCACGCCAAATACAAGATGAACCGGCGATCGTTTTTGGTTGGTTATTTACTATGTTGAGTTGACAGCTGCTCAAGCTGTCGATCCGCTCCCTCCCCGCCCCCACCACTCTTAACAACGTTAACAGACAGCAGAGCAGTGGGAACCGGTCGGTCAATCCCCGACCCTTATTGCGTTTGCGCAGATCTAAGATCCAGTAGAAATGATAAAAAGTAAAAGTCTGCTGCTTATTGTTCTACTAGGCCAAAATAGAGTCAAAGAGTATATGGGAGTGAGAGTGTGTTAATCTGTGTGGGTCATGTATAGGCCTCTCACCAGGGGCGGATCTAGAAACATATTCATGGGGTGGCAGGAGAATTTCAGGGGTGGCATCCCCTGGCAGAAGTATATGCTGATTTAATCGCAGTCATATCAATCAATGTTAATTTGGAAAGCCACAATATTGATATTTTAACTCAATAACAATATGGTGACATTATTGTGGCACATCAGTAAAGCCTTACATATAAGGTGGCACACATCATTTAATGCATTTTAACTGAACAATACCAGGGGTACCAAATATATGCAGACTGCGGCAATAAGTACATTAATTAACTGTCTCATCGATGTTTGTCTGTATGAATATGATAATATTAATCATATTATTCCTCAGAGTCACTGTTATGATTCACATATTCAGTGTTATTATTAAATAAACTATATTTTTTGGAGGAGATAATGATGAATGTTCCTCAAGATGCTTGCTCATCCTACTTCAAATTTGAAAGACAAGTAATTACTATCATATATCAAAAGAACAGTTCAGCGCCCCACAACTTCATTGCAAACACTTACAACCTTGACTTTACATCAGAAAGAACAAACATTAAAGAAGTGACTAACTGCATCAGTTAGGGTTAAAAAACGTGTATTCAGCTAAAACATAAACATCGCTGCAGTTATTATCCAGTGGAAAGTCCTTACCTACTGGCCTAGTTAAATCAAAGTGGTTACTTTCTTTTGGGTGGGCAGTGAAGTTTTACACACCGTCTTATTTGACTTTCTCAGGACTGGAAACTGTTTTAATGCGCATCGAGTCATCCGTGAGCAGAGCATCAAGTTGGCATGCCTATAACAGCTGAAGTTTAGATTATTTCCCTGTCTCAATCCAAATTGAACTGTATGAAATAAAAAGGCACATTTGTCTTGTAGTAAATAAAAAGGGCGACCTGGAGCCAATCTTGCAATTTCCCCACAAGTGAAAGAGTTGACATGCTGAAAACCCAACCCCTGCAGGGGGGTCTGGGGGAATTCTCCCCTAGGAGATTTTTTGAAATACTAACATAAAACACACATTCTGGTACTCTCTTGAGAAGAAAAATAAATAAATCTATTACTACACGACATATTTAAAAAAATGAATGGTATTTAATTTGTTGTTACTTTGTTCTGAAAGCTGAACCTGCTGCTCCTCACAGAGAGAAGAGGCTGTGTGAATTACTTTACATTGTGGATAAGGGTGGATAGCCCCCATTGTTCTGTGTGTCCAAATGAAAGACAGCCCACACACATATCAATCATCAAACCGTGGGGTCTTATTTCATTACGTGTTGATTTCTATCAACACTGTATGTAAAGAGGGACTGGTCATATAGTACCGGGTGATTCCCTACCGCCACGATAATTTTCTCCTCAATTTTTTGACATATGGGAAATAACTGCGGCCTGGCTCTCCCAACATACACGCGATTTGATTGGCTAGCGCTTGTACTGTCAGATTTGCATACGCGGGATTTGATTGGCTGACGCCTCCGTCGAGGCGGCAAAAGTAGAACATTGCTCTACTTTTGCAGCGAGCACCGCGAGAGAAGCTACGCTTTGCTCCCACAATACAGTTCGGCGAATCGTGACGTCACCCCATTCAAAGTGAATGGGCAGAAGCGTTGAAGCGGCAACGCACGCCGCCGTGTGTAGGGGCCGTTATAGTCACGAAATATAATCTATTGATTCGACACAGAGCGATTTTAAAAGCAATGTATTTCTACTGGTAGTATGTTTCGTGCCTAAACCAAATGTGACTTGCTCTATCGAAATCAGTCACATTGACCCGAAGACACATTTTCGTTTGTATTACTGGTCTGGGGGAAGCTCGCGAGTGTGTGTGTGTGTGTTTGTGTACCGGGGAAACACTCACAAGAAACACCGGCTGTTGTTATGCCTGCTGTGACGATACATTAGTCCGTTCTCTGCTTGTAATTATGCCGAAGCTTCAAATTTGTATTTATCATCTGAATTTGCCGAAACAAGTTTAATATTCTGAAAGCCAATACTTTGTTTATTTGAAAACAGATGAAAATAAACTGTCTTTTATATAAAATTGAAGTATTATTCAAGTAAAACTACATTTTTGCTTTAATCCCATGTAATTGTAGAATGAACACAGTCTTCCTTTGAAGATGTATAAGTCAGGTGTCTTGAGTAGTCAGCATTACCTACAAATCATTGTACACATTTGTAAATATTATTTTCCACTTGTTACCATTGTGAGGCTATTTTTATGCAGCTCTGCGTGATTTTGTGGCTACAATTCAGACTAATACACTACCAGAGGTGGAATAAGTACTCAGATCTTGTACTTGAGTAAAAGTAGAAGTACTCAGATCTTGTACTTGAGTAAAAGTAGAAGTACTCAGATCTTGTACTTGAGTAAAAGTAGAAGTACTCAGATCTTGTACTTGAGTAAAAGTAGAAGTACTCAGATCTTGTACTTAGTAAAAGTAGAAGTACTCAGATCTTGTAGTGAAGTTATAAGTACTCAGATCTTGTACTTGAGTAAAAGTAGAAGTACCAGAGTGTAGGAATACTCTGTTACAGTAAAAGCATTCAAAATGTTCCTCAAGTGAAAGTATAAAAGTATTCTCATCAAAATATAGTGAAAGTAGCGACAGTAAAAGTAGTCATTGTGCAGATTGGTCCATTTCAGAATAATATATATGATATGTTTTATAATGATTGATCATGAAAGTGTTCTCAAAGCTGGTAAAGGTGCAGCTAGTCTGAATGACTTTGTATACTGCAGGGTAGCTTGTGGATTTACTCCAGGTGGAACTAAAGTCTGATTTAACACTTTATTAGATTTCACATCATTCATCCACATCTGTGAAGTTACTAAAGGTATTAAATACATGTTGTGAAAGAAAAGTACACCATGTACCTCTGACTTATGTTCACTGCCAACCTAAAAGTACCTCAAAAATAGTAATCAATAATGTATTGAAAAGTTATTTGGCTGATTGTTGTATATCGGCTCAGCCAGGTTATATGGGATGCCCAGTCTACGTACAGATCACTCATTTTGAAATATTAAACTTAGTTTTCTTTTCTTTAATTTTTCATCCTCGTGTAGAAGGCTATCACGAAACACACATTTGGTTGTTTATAGCATAAAGAACATCTGATTTAATGTGAGGGAGGGAAATAATCATTTGAGTATGTGCATATAAATATGTAATTTACAACAGCTGTAAGCTGCTTGAAAAGCTTGAAAATGCACCTTGAAAATGCTTGAAAAGTGCTTGAATTTGACTTTGGAAAAGGTGTAAGAACCCTGTTGAATACACTGATATACATTCCATTAAACAATACTAAATACTAGATCACCTACACATCAGTTAAGTTGAGGGTTTTTTCCATGCAAAAAGTTACATTTAGATGATAACAAGCAATATGACTTTGTCAGCTTTCTAATTTAATGTATTGAAGGCAAAGATATTTAACACATAGTGAGAACTGCTACTATTTATCTCTCAATATTGTCTGTAAAAAACGTGGTAAAAGTGATTCTTTCAGTGAGACAACAGAGCAAGCTTCTACAGTTGCACTACGTTTTGATAACAGTTACATATTACCCAAAAAAGTAAAGTAAAAGTAGAAAAGTATTATCATCAAAATATAGTGAAAGTAGCGACAGTAAAAGTAGTGATTGAGCAGATTGGTCCATTTCAGAATAATATATATGATATGTTTTATAATGATTGATCATTAAAGCGTTCTCAAAGCTGGTAAAGGCAGCTAGTTTGAATTAATTTGTATACTGCAGGGTAGCTTGTGACTTTACTCCAGGTGGAACTAAAGTCTGATTTAACACTTGATTATATTTCACATCATTCATCCAGATCTGTAGAGTAACTAAAGGTATTAAATACATGTAGCGGAGTACAAGTACACCATTTACCTCTGAACTGTAGTTGAGTAGAAGTACAAAGTAGCATAACATGGAAATACTCAAGTAAAGTACAAGTACCTCAAAATTGTACTTAAGTACAGTACCTGAGTAAATGTACTTCCTGACCTGTGTGTCAAAGAATAGATTTCAAAATACTGCTGCTGGTTTATAAAGCACTGAATGGTTTAGGCCCAAAATACATTTCTGACCTCCTGCTAAATTATGAACCATCCAGATCTCTCAGGTCTTCAGGGACTGGTCAGCTTTCTGTCCCCAGAGTCAGAACTAAACATGGTAAAGCAGCATTCAGTTATTATGCTCCAAATATCTGGAACAAACTCCCAGAAACCTGCAGGTCCGCTGCAACTCTGACTACTTTTAAATCCAGGCTGAAGACTTTTCTTTTTGTTGCTGCTTTTAATTGAACTATTCATATCTTAGACTGCACTGTAACTTTTATCCATGTATTTTTTCTTTTAATGTTTATTTGATTAGCTTTTCTTTTTAATGACTGATTTTAAATGCCATTTTCTTAATGTCTTTCATTTTTTGTAAAGCACTTTGAATAGCCTTGTGTTGAAAAGTGCTATATAAATAAACTTGCCTTGCCTTACCTCTGAATTTACTGATATAATGTGATCATTTAATTTTCATTATTCACAAAACCAGGACCACCAGGGTGGGTGGAGGGGGTCAGGAGGACGGGCCTGGGCCGACAACCCAGGAGCACAGCGGAGTTCAAGGATGGGGTCTCGGGCGGACGGCCCGGGGGCAAGGCAGAGTCCAAGGTGGGGCGAAGGCCACAGTGGGCGAACTCAGGGGGCCGAGCATGAGGGCGAAGGCAGTGGCAGGAAGAGTCAGGGAGCCGGCCCCGAGGGCGAGGACCGCGGCACTCAGGGGGCCGGGCTCGAGGGCGAAGACCGCGGCTCTCAGGGGGGCGGGCTCGAGGGCGAAGACCAGACAGCTCCGGAGGCCGGGCAGGAAGGCGCTGACGGGACAGCGCCGGAGGCCGGGCAGGACCCGGTGTCGGCCGGACAGGAACCTCCAACGGGACTTCAGTAGGAACTTGAGTTGGGACTGGAGAGGGAACTCGAGAGGGGACTTGAGAGGGGACTAGAGAAGTGACTAAAGGAGGGACTGGAGATGGGACTAGAGGAGAGACTTGAGAAGAGACTTGAGAAAGGACTTAAGAAAGGAATTGAGTAGGGACTAGAGAAGGGACTAGAGAAGTGACCTGAGGAGGGACTAGAGGGGCAACTCGAGAAGATACTAGAGAGGGGACCAGAGAAGTGACTTGGGATGGGACTATGGCAGCTGGGGCAAGAGCTGGGTCTGGAACCATGGCTGCGGGGGCCGGAATTTAAGCCAGAATCATGGCTGTAAGGTCCGGTTCTGGAGCCGGAAACATGGCTGAATGGGCCGGCTCTGGAGCCGGAATTGAAGCCAGAATCATGGCTGTAAGGTCCGGTTCTGAAGCCGGAAACATGGCTGTAAGGTCCGGTTCTGGAGCCGGAAACATGGCTGTAAGGTCCGGTTCTGGAGCCGGAAACATGGCTGTAAGGTCCGGTTCTGGAGCCGGAAACATGGCTGTATGGGCCGGCTCTGGAGCCGAATCCATGGCTGCCGGGACCGGTTCTGGAGCAAGGACCATGGCTGCTGGGGCCAGAACTGGGTCTGTAACCATGGCTGCTGGGGGCTGAACTGGTTCTGGAACCATGGCCTTTTGGACTCGTGCTGCTAACCTGGCCTTGCGACTCCTCTTAGGAGCCGTTTGGAGGCTCCGTGGACCTCCAAAAGCCAGACGAGTACCAGCGAATGGCTCCTGGACTGTAGCAAACACTGGGTGAGAAGCAGGGGCTGACGCCAGACGGACCACACCGATGCGTGTGGTATCAAAAAAGGAATCTGGAGACCTGGGTCTATCAGGATCGGTAAAACAAACCGTGAGGTAATCCAAAAGCCAGGCCGGTAAGAATTTAACCAAATCTTGATTCCTCAGCGTAAGGTGGACTGCATCTGCCAGAGCAGCATCTCGCTGCTGAACCCTGACCGCTCCTATCCATCAATGAGCACAGTCAGACAAAGAAAAGGTATAATCCACTAGTTCCTGCTCAAACGGATCTGCTGGGCCCATATCGTGGTTGGTTCGTTCTGTTACGGTGAGTGAAGCAGGCAGGACCCAAATGCAGAAAAAACTGAAAATACCTTTATTTCAAGGATATGGCACATGGAAAATCAGAACACTCCCCGGTGAACACAGTCACAGACCAACGACGAACCAACACTGAACACAGGAAGAGACAAGACTAAATAAAGGGAGGGGTAATCACAAAACGAGAAACAGCCGGGCAGGGGAGGAGAAACACAAGGGCCACAGGTGAACACAATCAGACAACTAGACACACCAGGGAAACTAACGACAGGAGGAAAAACACAGGGAAAAGGACCAGACAATATACCAAGAGGAAAACACGACAGGGAGAACAGCAAAACACCCAAAACAAGACATACAAAACGTGACATAACACAATAATCGTAACACCTTACTTTACTTCTGTCACGTCCATTTTTAACTTGCATCAAGACATTCATATGTGTACTAATACACTTGTCACTTTCTCTGTTGATTTTTGTTTTTGTTTTATAGGAAGAGACCTGCAAAAACCCAGATAGACTTTATGATGACGATTCACAAGCGAACCCACACTGGAGAAAAACCTTTCACCTGCGACCAGTGTGAGAAAAGTTTCACGGACTCACGCTCATTGAAGCACCACTAGATAATCCAAACTGGAGAAAAACCTTTCACCTTTTACCAGTGTGGGAAGAGCTTTAGCCAGTCAGGTGATTTGAAGGTTCACCTGCGAACCCACACTGGAGAAAAACCTTTCACCTGTGACTAGTGTGAGAAGAGCTTCAGCCAGTCAGGCGAGCTTTCAACTGATTGCAATGTATTCCCATCTGCGGCGGTATTTGACGCTCAGGGAAGCACCGCATCGGTCCATGTCGGCGGCAGTTAAAGACAATGTGAGCGTCCATTCCCATTGGATAACGGAGGATTTTACACCCGGAATGAAGTATTCTCCTTACTGTTGATTGATTTTACAGTGATATCTGCACTACTCATCAACTAAAAAACACCAGATTATCCTTGTTAATTACACAACATTCATTGGTTTAAATTGTGTACATTGCTTTTGTATTTTTCCCCTTCGATTCGGAGAAACAAATATTTTTTCAGAGTTTAGGATGGCCGAAGACACTACACTACCCAGAATCCTCAGCTATCGTTCCTTTGCTCGACAAACCCTATGGACAAACCCCGTGATTAGTCCTCAAGCTCTGTTGACCTCCAACTGCATTCCATATGAAAAAAAACGTTTCGTAAAAGATAAAATCATACTTTATTCAGCAGTGCTTGCTTTACTCTTTGAAAGTCATCACATGAATGCATTGTAATAAATGGTTTGGCTGCATTAAATATTACACATCTGTCACAGTTCTTTATTTATCTACAGAGATCGGGCCTCAGAATAGACCAGAAACTATTCTTTTACCGTTCTGTTTTAATTTCACAATAAAGTTAGTAGTAATAATTTGTATTTATATTATTGTTTTTTATTAACTACTAGACCACTGGGTCATGTTAAGACCATCTTTTCTGTGTTGCTGTGGGTTTTTTCCATCGCTTTTGTGTTACAAATATCAAAAACAATAACAAAATATATCCGTCGTAAACTAAACCAGAAACAGCAATATATTTTATTTTGTTAACACAAAATATCAAGAAGATACTGTAAGTGATCTCTACAATAAAACAGTGTAGTGCCTGATATTAAAAATATATATTAATAGAAGGATGTGCAAAACAGACAAACCAATAAGGCTTTATTTAAACATTAAAGAATACTTTAGGTTAAGGTCTTTAAAATCAGAAAAAAGCTTTGGGGGTATCTACAGATACATATTAAGCCTGACAAAGTACTTCAAGTCTAATATATTGCATGGTTTGTTTTGGAACTTGACAATCAACTTTCCTGCAATGTTAACTATGTTGAAGCACTTATTTTAACCGATATTATACATATTTGTTATACTCTTATAAGATGTATATAGATAGAATAAGAAATGTGCAGAATACGACAGTTTAATGGTGGCAGTATACACACATATTGATAGATGTCTTGTTGAGGAACCTGTGACCCAAGTTTTCCATTCATTGCATAACTACACCGTAGTTGTGTATATGATATGTCAATAAACCTTAGAAAATCTTGAAAGGGATGTGCAAAATAGCCATTATATACAGTCTTTTATGAACGATTAGAGAATAACGAGTAATGAATATGCTTTATAGGGATCTGCAGATAAATATGTAGTCTTCTCAAGCACCCACAACCAAATATCTCTCCTGATTGTTGGCACTTGAGAATCACCTTCACTGAATTTTACTCAGGTGTAACTAAAGTCTGATTTAAGGGTTGTTTATATATTTCACATAATTAATCCAAATCTGTAAAGTAACTAAAATAAATGTAGTGGAGTAAAAATACCAGGTTAACCTTAAAGAAAGCCCTCAGGATTATAAAAGACCCCCCATCACCCCAGCCACAAACTGTTCTGTCTGCTGCCGTCTGGCAGGTGGTACCGCAGCATCCTAAAACCACCAGACTCAGGGACAGTTTCATCCCACAGGCCACAAGACTATTAAACACCTGAACTTTGAAACAACATCCATAACATTCATCTGGCTGCTAATTAGAAATTATTTATCTACTATATCATATTCCAATCACTTGTAGACTCTTATTGCACTATTTACTATTTTTATTTTTGTATTTACTTGCACTATTTTTCTGTGTATCTGTTTTATTGTGTTGCACTGTTGGAGGAGCCTATGACCTAAGGGAGGGGGGGGGGGGGGTAGGACACGTTCGATTCCTGTTTTGGATAGTGTGCCGTCGATGGGTTTCATTCCATTTCAAAGTGCTGTTTGACGCTCGGCGTAAACTTCGCGCACTGCCACTCCCAACATCCAATCACAGAGCTTGAGGACTAATCAAGTTCGTCAAGGTTTGTCAAGCAAAGCACATGGTGTAGTCCCAAACGATAGCTGAGGATTCTGGGTAGTGTAGTGTCTTCTGCCATCCTAAACTCCGAAAAAAGGGAGGAAAATACAAAAGCATTGTACACAATTTAAACCAATCAATGTTGTGAAATTAACAAGGATAATCTGGTGTTTTTGAGTTGATGAGTAGTGCATATATCAATGTAAAATCAATCGACAGTAAGGAGAATACTACTTCCGGGTGTAAAATCCTCCGTTATCCAATGGGAATGGACGCTCACATTGCCTTTAACTGCCACCGACATGGACCGATGCGGTGCTTCCCTGAGCGTCAAATACCGCCGCCGATGGGAATACATTGCAATCAGTTGAATGAAGCTGAAGGAGACTCGGCGCGTCACAACTGCATGCCAAAGGACCCTGACCAAGCACCGCTATTGGACTCTCAGGGAGTGAGACTGTTGGTTTAGCCCGAGAGCCCCCTGTGGAGGGGGCTGCAGGTTTTTTGTTCACAAAACTGTGTCTCAGGGCTTCTTAATGTGTCATACCAGATTAACGGGAATAATCTCAGCTAACTGACGATACAAACCATTTTTACCAAAACAAAACACAAGTCTCATAAGAAGCATCTAAATGACCCCTGAGCGAAAAATGCTAACACACTTTGGCACAGAACTCAAGATAAAAGATACCCTTATTACTTATCGTAGCTGCACATACAAGATATCCGATTAAAACTGAGGTTCCACAGATTATTTGGGTATATATACGAGAAAAAACTAGGCTGAATCAGTTAATCCGTAGGTTGATAATGTTTCTGGGTAATAATTGTTTTTATTTATAATCCATAATTCCATTTTTATGTAAAAATCGGAGAGTAAAAGTTAGCTGCTAATGGTAGCCACCAGAGTTATCGCAGCTTTACCACACATGACCAAATAAGGAGTATGTGGGAGTTCCCCTCGATTCCATTGGCTCTGACGGTTAGAAAGAGATGTCAATCAGCAAAATCGACCAAGGGGGGCCAGAGATATGGAAAATCCACCCAAATGACCCCAGAAGTGTTTTTTTTGTTGCTAAATCTCTATAAAAAGGTCAAATTTCACTTGTTTGGCATCAATCTTGATACAGGGTACTTATTATATGTTGTAGTTTGGATTCCTAAAGCTTTTAGTCTACCATCCCATCATTCAAGGGTGGTTTTCACCAGGGGCGGTTCTAGGGGGGGGGGGGGGGGGCAGTGCCCCCCTAACACTGACCTTTTTTTTTTTAAATGTTAAATGTGTTAGTGCAAACATTGCACTATAACTTAAGCTGAAGCTAACAGTAATAACTATAAGATCTATCTGAAATAAATAAGCGTACTTAAACAAATACCAATAAATGTACTGCATTATTTTCTTATGCGCAATTACTTCATACCAGAGGTGGGACAAGTCATTGTTTTGCAAGTCCGAGTCAAGTCTCAAGTCTTTGCGCTCAAGTCCGAGTCAAGTCTCAAGTCTTTGCGCTCAAGTCCAAGTCGAGTCTCAAGTCAGGATGGGCAAGTTCAAGTCAAGTCCAAGTCCTAAACTTTGACAAAACGAGTCATAAACAAGTCATTATGTGTTTTTCACCAAATGTAATGACATCGATCAACAGAATAATACTTAATAATCAAACTGCTCTTTATTAGTCACATTAATCATTTAATAATCAATTTTCTCTCTGCTGGTAAAGTAACGTGTGTTTTTCTAATTTAAGAGGGATCAGTAAGGTAAGGCTACCGTGACGGTTTGATTCAGAAGGAGTTTAATGTATAAGATCCCTGATGTTGAGGTAACCAGAATGTTTATTTCCACTGTGTACAACATGTTGTAAGGGACCCACAATCTATCTTTATGCAAGGGATAATGTGCAGCGAGGCGGTCTCTACAAAGAACACCTGCATCTAGATCCCTCTGCAGGTGGTACTTTAACTATATTTTGATGCTAATACTTTTGTACTTTTACTTGTAACATTTTGAATGCAGGACTTTTTATTGTACAGGGTTTCTGCAGGTTTCGCCAACACAAATAACACCTTTTTAAGACCACTTTGAATAGAATTTAAGACCTATTTCACGGCAATAAAGTATGAAGGAAAATGTATATGAAAGAAGAAATACGTCCCATAATCACTTACAAAGTAAATGTACTCATGTTCAACATAAGAACAGTGACTGAACATAACAGCATAACAGTACAGAACTGTGTTAGCGTGTTAGACAAAAAGTGTGTGTGTGTATGTGTGTGTGTCTGTGTGCTTGAGTGTGTGTGTGTGTGTGTGTGTGTGTGTGTGTGTGTGTGTGTGTGTGTGTGTGTGTGTGTGTGTGTGTGTGTGTGTGTGTGTGTGTGTGTGTGTGTGTGTGTGTGTGTGTGTGTGTGTGTGTGTGTGTGTGTGTGTGTGTTAGGGCTGTGCAATTAATCATATTTTAATCGCAATTACGATTTTGGCCTGCCACAATTACGAAAACAACATCGGAAAAAACGATTATTTTGCTTTGCTAGGTTGTGACAGTGCACTACAACATATTTGATCTAATTATTTTTTTAGTAATGTATTATTTATTTAATACATTTTTGTATTGGTTTTTCAGTTGAATTATACGTTCAGGGTAATCAACAGTTAAAAAGATACTGTTCAAATTATTATTTGTTTTAAAGTTCAATAAATGGATGTTTTCAAAGTCAATGAATAATCATATTTAATAATCGTGATATTAATTATTGACCAACATAATCTTAATTATTGCCATAATCGAGCAGCCCTAGTGTGTGTGTGTGTGTGTGTGTGTGTGTGTGTGTGTGTGTGTGTGTGTGTGTGTGTGTGTGTGTGTGTGTGTGTGTGTGTGTGTGTGTGTGTGTGTGTGTGTGTGTGTGTGTGTGTGTGTGTGTGTGTGTGTGTGTGTGTGTGTGTGTGTGTGTGTCTGAGAGAGAGTGACAAGAGCTATATTCAGAGCTCTGCTGCCTTGGCTACAATCTTTCATCGTTGCTGTTGTATGATTGGTGTTTAGCTGTGGTATTTAGCGTCTACAGCACCTCCGCTTTTAGGGTTGACCTAGACCCAAACTTCGCCCGGAGGTCCCCCGGTGTTGTTGCGGGAGCTGTTGCACTAGCTAACCCTACATTAGCTAACGCTGCACTAGCTAACGCTACATTAGCCAAACAAACGCTAATTTATTTTGCAAAAGGTGCAGCGGGCTTCAAACACGTTCCCTCCACTGGTTTCAACCAAGCACTAAATTAGATGTTTTCCAACCAAATACGGTTGAACTTACACTTCCCCATATTTATTTGTAAGTAGATTCGAAGATAGGCTACATGAGCTGAAGCTTGGTTGCTAGGTTACTAGTTGGGTGTTCTCCAATAAGGGGCCGGGGGAAATAAAGTTAGTGATTACTGGTTCCATGTTGATTTAATTCAATACAAATTGTTGGGGGGAACTGAAAGGCTATTACCGTACTGGTTACTTTGCAGCCCGGACATTTCCCCCAAAACACATTTAGACGCTATCGCAACACAGAAGTACCTTTCAAATCCGATAATTTTTAAGACCTTCTGAATCATATTTAAGACATTTTTAAGGCCTTAAATTCAGATTATCAAATTTAAGACTTTTTAAGACTTGTTAAGACCCCGCGGGAACCCTGATTGTAACTTTTTTAATTGTCTGAACTTCTCCCACCTCTGTCAATAAATCCTGAGTGGTTACCAAAAAAAAACCCTGCTCTGAAGGTTATTTTCATTTTACAAATCCTGCACTCAGCTTTGCTTTCTCCAATATCATTGAAAAGCCAGATGCTGCTTCTTTTTTCGGTTTTCGCTCATTTCTTGACTTTTTCCGACGCACTTGCATTTAAATCCGGCTCCCCGTCTCCCCGTCGCTCTGTGCATCTGGCCTGTACCACTACACATGCTGTGCCCCCACCCTTCTTTCACATAATGGTATGATCCTAGTGTGTCCTCGCATATGATTGGCCGCATGGTGGCCCAGCTAAATAAAGACCCGCCCCTGCCTGCAAGGATTCTCAACAAAAGTAGGAGTGGCTGAAGATTCTGCTTTCCCCGACGGGATTCTGCTCTTCCAACGGCAGCTCGCGATCGGCGTGTTGGAGACCTCTGAATTAAAGTATCAAGTCACCTCAAGTCAGAAGGCTCAAGTCCAAGTCAAGTCCCGAGTCATTGGTGTTCAAGTCCAAGTCGAGTCGCAAGTGTTTTGTGATGTTGTCAAGTCGAGTCTCAAGTCATCAAATTTGTGACTCGAGTCTGACTCGAGTCCAAGTCATGTGACTCGAGTCCACACCTCTGCTTCATACTGTCTAGTTATCTTTTTCGTCCTGCATTTATTGTGCCCCCCTCAGAAAATAACTGGCCCCCCAGTGGCCCCCCCAGTCAAATTGGTCTAGAACCGCCACTGGTTTTCACTATAAGTAATTCTTTTTTTTTGGACGGACACAATAATTGTTTTACTGTGTTTAATCTGAATTTACTTTAAAATAAAAACATCTATATTGATTCTGACACTTCTACATCCAACTCACAGGTGTAACCTTGCTTTGAGAAAAAAGATTATTAATGTAACCCTTTTAGAAGGGAAGATATGGTCATTTGTTCTGGGAATGTCATTTTCGAGCCTGAGACCTGAAAACAGGCTCGGGGCATAACAAGTCCACATTCAGGTTATTCTGTTTGTTCATTCATCATTTTTATTTACAAAGCTGAGATTCTGGTAATTTAAGGAAACTTAAATTAAAACTGGGATTCTTTTTTAGAAACAAGGCCTGCTTCTACACAAGTGCTAGGAAACGTCTTGTAGCTGCCACATTTTTGCCGCTCTTGGACTACGGGGATGTTGTGTACATGAACGCCTCTGCTCACTCCCTTCATCTGCTGGACGCTGTTTACCATGGGGCTCTAGGTTCATAACCAACTGTGAACGCCTCACACACCATTGCACGCTGTACGCTTTAGACTGGACATCACTATCAATGCGCAGATCTCTGCACTGGTACAAATTCATCTATACCGCTATGCTTGGACTGCTGCCCCTCTACATATCACACAAACAGTACAGCTATATACAATCTCAAAATTACATCACTCGCACAAAATAGCCAAAGAGAAAAAAATCAGCTATAATTGTTCATCTTATGTAAAAACCTACACAAGCGCACGCTGTGTAGCAAACACTTTGTCAAAGTAACAGAAGAGCAACATTCTTGTAAACTTGTTAATGTGTACATTGTTTGTACGGTGATATCTAATGTCCATCATATTGTAGGATCAATTTTCACCGTATATGGTTTGCACAGGCAAAAGAGGTTCAGTTTGGAGCCAGCTAGATTCTATTTTTTTCTGAAAGACTTGTTTGGAGATGTGACTTCAAGAAGACATGTGGAAAAGCCATTTCCTTTGACCTGAGAGGAAGTGCTGGGTCTATACAAAGTACAGGGCGAGGGGGAGGTCTGCTTTAATGGCAATAACACAACCAGATCAATAGCGGATGTGGGTGTCCTCTTTGCTGTGTCTCTGTTATGAGAACTAGTAGTTAATTAGCTTTCCATACTATTCAATTTGCCTCTATTGAAAACTGTAATGTTCCTATAAGAAAACTAGGAGCCTGAAGCACTTTGCGTGCCATAAATTAATATGGTATTTGATACAAAGTTCTGTATGCTGCCTGACAATTTGCAAAACTGTCAGGATGATCAGCCTATAACTTTAAAGTTGCATGTTACATTTCCACAGATTTCACAAGCATATCAATTCAGCTTTATTTAATCTAACTATTAAACTGTTTACCTGTGATTAGTTCATTTCCCCTGACAGTGATAACCTATTATTATTGCTCAAAAAGACTAAAATAACAGAATATAATTGATTGCAAAACTTGACGTATTTGAAGATGTATAAATCATGAAAATATTTAAATGATTATAGCCTATTCTGCTAATAAAGAGAACACATACATTTGATATTGTTATATAAGCTAACTTGTATTCAATAAACAACAAGATAATGGGCAAACATCTCTCACAAATGTTTGACAGAAAAACACAGCCAGCTGGGGTCCAAGATGTTTCTGTTATAATTCTGGGGAATTTAGGAGCTAGAAAGACACTACAGAGAAAATACATCTGGATATCTCAACATCTGCTGCTTTGATTTTCCTCATAGTTTTATCCGAGTCCCGTGTGTGTGTGTGTGTGTGTGTGTGTGTGTGTGTGTGTGTGTGTGTGTGTGTGTGTGTGTGTGTGTGTGTGTGTGTGTGTGTGTGTGTGTGTGTGTTTTTTGGCAACGTGTATCCCAGTGAAGCTCCGGTCCAAACCACTGAGCTGGATCTCAGAGAGGAAGTGAACTGGTGTTTAAATGAGCGCAACAGATGTGAACATACCGTGATACACTGGGGACATCTTGTGCTTCTCGCTCCAGCAAGGACAATATCAGAGTCACAACACAGCGAGAATGGTGTAGTGAAATAAATAAATTAAAAATAATATATATATATTGTTTTACAATGTTTAAGTCCTAATCTGCATACTTTTTGACATGTGAAGGGATCAAATAAGTCAGACAAAAAACAAACCATAGTAAGTCTGTAAGGATTTCAAACGTAAAACATCAGAATAGTGATCAGACTTGTATATTTGGTTATCATATTTATCCCCCCAAAGGATTTAAACAGATTTTTCTTATATCATGTATGGCATTTCCATTTCAGCCCTGTTACTGGTAAGAGTCTTGAATAAAAAAATATTGTCAGTATCTTGTATTTTTCAGTCTGCAACATGGTTATTCATAAACTAGCATTGAAACAATTACTTTTTAAATAGTTTAGCCAATTGACATATATTGTATCTGCAATTACTTTGATGAATGATACACTTTAAAAACTGGTGTACTTTTCAATCAATCAATCAATCAATCAATCAATCAATCAATCAATCAATCAATCAATCAATCAATCAATCAATGTTTATTTATATAGCCCAATATCACAAATGTTACATTTGTCTCAGTGGACTTCACAGTTTGCACAAAATATCAGTATGACAATACGACACCCTCTGTCCTTAGACCCTCACATCGTACAAGGAAAAACTTCCTGCAGATAGAGACCACAATTCCCTGGTTTTGACTTTTCAGAAGTAAATATTTTCAGTATTTACTCTCCTTTTTAATACACTGAATGTATGTGGATTATGTATTATAGATTAAACAATTCACCATATGAATAGGAAGTAATGAAAAACTAAAATACTTGCTAGTTTCATCCCTACATTAAACATGCAATTATATTACCGGGTCAACACATTTTGTCTCCCTTTAAAGTTGTAGTAAACTGTACTGTAAACAACATTTGACTAAAAAGTCAATTTAGATTATTTGTTATATCTACCAGTTAGTTGAGTACAACTGTAGTTTAGCTGAGACCACATGGCACCCCCCAGTGTGTACAGAGAATAACAACATCCAATACATTGAAAGAGCTTTTAAAATGAGGCATGATTTTATTGTTTTAATGCATGAAAAACACAAAACCCCTGTGTAGAGGTTTTCAAATATACACTATCTCATCAAATATAAAGAAGGGATGGGTGATTACAGATTTCTTATGAATCTAGAAATTGTAGTAATAGTTAGAAAAACTTGCATTATGGCATTTCATCATATCTGTCCGATCACAAATTAATTACTGTATAATCAAAAACCTTTAGATACTTCACATTTTGAGCTTTTTTTAAATTTCAACACAAAATGATAAGCTTTGACTAAAAGAACCCAAAGAAAACGTGGGCGTGTGGTGCAGTGGGTAGTGCGTTGGTGTTGGGATCAGGGGAGCACAGGTTCAAACCCCACTGCAGTCAGCATGTCGTTGTGTCCCTGGGGGATTGCCCACAGTACTGAGTATGTAAGTCGCTTTGGATAAAAGCGTCTAACAAGTGACATGTACAGTAATGTAATGAAAACCAGTCCACTCATGATACAAGTTAAAGTGTGTTAGAATATTAAACACATCATTGCAAATTACACCATAGCCCACAAACATAAAACCACAATGAAAGGGAAGAAATTGCAATGAATCCAGATAAAGCATGTTAGGAAGCAAGACAGATGTGACATATTTTACATTTACACAGTTCAGCATGTTTATAGACCACTTTAATGCTTCATGTTAGCTATAAATTAGCTTTTTTATAAATCCCTTTTACAGTTATCTTGTTACCTTGTAACAATATGTAGCAGTCTTCACAGTAGTCACATTTGCTTTTAAATCACTCAGGTGAATGCAAGCTAAACATAAGAAAATACTTACACTACCTACATGTATACCCAAGCTAAAGAACTCTGAGCAAAAATAACAACTGATACAATATAAAACATCATCTATTTAGTGCTACACAAATAAAGAATCATATTTCTATAAAGCAAATAAAAAAAGAGAAAGTGACAGCAAAAAGAGAAACAGCAACATTTTTTTCCACTCTTGAACCTTGGTTGTATTTTTCATTAAAAGTGGTATAGAGTAGTAGGTGATACTCATTCTACATTCATTCATATCTATAGATATGGACCAGGTTAAAGTTAGAGATGCACCAACTGCACATTTTTGGTCGATGTCAATTATTTTTCAAGTCTGACCTGTTGGTTTAGATTTCCTTTCTATCAACAAGAACTATAATTTACACAAACAGCTTTGTAACTTTCCTGATAATAAAAGTTGAATTTAATGTTTACAATACATATTTTTACCATTAACTAACATGTTCTCCAAAACTGTGCCAAGTTACAGTCCAACCATATCTGTATAATAACACACTTTATGTCATTACCATAAATAATGACGATATGATGTGAGTGTGTGTGTGTGTTTGTCTTTGTGTGACCATAACCGAACCATTATGCGGCATGTTTGTACATTTCAAAGGCAAAACAATATATATGACTTTGGTTTTGGCCGAATGATTGGTGCATCGCTAGTTAAAGTGCATCATATCTGAAACTAATGCTTTCTGAAATGTAATTGTTCAGGAATCACAGTGAAAACATGATGGGAATGTTATCCATTTATGTGAATATTATATTTCATAACTTATTTTGTTGGCACCTGGGTGAAAAATGACAACAAACCTTGAGGCAAGTAATGCAAAATATGTCTTCTCTACTTTTAACAGCCTGTTTGACAAGTTTCAACCCAAAGAAGCTCGTGCAAGTGTTTGGGAATCGTAAGAATGGATGAGCCACTGACTAGTTTAACAAAAGTTATGTCCCTATGCATTATTTCATTGTCATTGTGCAAGGATTTGCCTCGTGGAAGTCAGCCTGTTTTTCTGTTAGACCCTCAGCCACAGCAGTGTTTTAATGCTTGGGCTCCTTCTGTTTCTTTTTATTGGTAGACCTGAACATGACCATGCAGGGAGGTGGTGTTCCCCCCACAGTCCACGTACTGGTACATCTCCTGGGAGACCTGCTCCGTGTGGCCGAAGTACGAAGTCGTCACCGTCACCCTGAAAAACAACCACAGAGTCAACAACGATACATCAGATAACAAGGTGAGACACGCTCAGGACGAATGTGACCTCTGAAGCCTACCTAGTTTGAACTCATTTTGTCTCCTTTGCTAACTATTGAGCTATGTAGCTTAGACTGCTTCATTTCTTAGCATTGGCTTGCTGTAACCGGTGCTGAAATTATGAGTAATTCAAAAGAAAGATAATTATTTACTTGCATTTCCATATTTATGTTATGAAAGCTTTAGCGCAAGTTCAATAAGGAAGACCTAACACGAGTCACTTACACGTCACTCTATGGCTCCCTTCCCCCCTCATTAAATACGAGGGCGTCACCCCTCAGCAGCCAATCGATGCACATGCTAAATTCCTTAAATGCCTGCTCTTCCTCCCTGTCAGTTGTCATTGCAGATGATCACACGCAACCCGCCTCCACCCCTCTCGCCTCCTGTCTCCTTCAGGACAAAGCTAAACCTTCCTCCTTCAGACCGGTCTCACCTACTCATCACCACCACCAGTGTCTAGACCCCGGGGATTTCATCGGAGCGGTGCTTTCCCTCCTGAATGATTATCCTGCAAACCGGGGCCTAATCGCCAAACACCATTACATTCTCCTGTTGTATTATCATGGCAATCATTTCATTCATATGACGTGTAAACAATAAATATGTAATTCTTACATCACGTCTCTCCGGTTTGAAATACTGTAGTTGTGTTGCTTTCTGTTAAAGCCAGTTGTTAGACTCATTCTCCCAAAATGTTAAGCATCAGACAAAAGCAGTTTGTTTGAATAAACACATCTTCCATTGTTAAATGACTTAAAGGGAAGCGTGATCCTCAGGGCTTTATGGTCTGGATATAAAACCACTGAATTGCAAAGTGGGTGTTATGGTACCATTTTTACTGGGATTCAGTCTACTGTTAATTGGCTAGAAAGCTGTTATTTGGCTTAGACCACAGAGGATTAGGTGGACTAATAAAGATTATTTCAGCCTCAGCCAAATGTTTGCTTTGCAATCTGTTTGAAAGTCAGTGTTAGCGTGTAATGAGCAGTGCACCCAAAGGCCCATGTATCTCCTGTTGGACGGTGTTGTTTCTGGGCAGTTTTTCAGTATGTGTGGGAGTCTATGTAAGTGTATGGAGGCAAAGTTGTTGAAATGGATGTTGATGTATGAAAGGATCAAATACACAATACGTAATAATACATTCAGTATGATTATATGTAAAGTAAAACATCAGAATGTGGCATGTGATACAATAACTGTATCTTAAGCCATACTTACTGCATCATGACCACAATGTTGTGAACTTTGATGGTTGGCAAGGTGCAGTAGTCACTGTAAGAAAATATTTGGTTTGTGATTTAAAAAAGGATCAACGTGTAATCAGTACATTTTTGTAATGTTCTATAAAGATACTTACAACATGTAACTCATCTCATCGGCAATGGTGGTGGGAACTGTGTAGTCAATCTGCAATAACAATCAAAGCCTTTGAGCTGAAATCAATATGACACATTAACCTAATACACATTTATGCCAATTAAAACAAAAAAACAGATTCAATTGTATAGATTTTACGGTCTCACTGGCCAATTGTCTAGTTAGTAGAAAGAAGTGGTACCATGATTTGTAATGTCACAAGACAAGACAATAATGCTTTAACAATGAGGAAAACATTGGTGTGAGGCATTTTTACAGAAACAAAATGTATATTAGTTGTGCTACTGTATGAGATTTCTTGGTATTGTGACTTTAGGCATAACAATGAGCAGTTGTATAAGCAGCTGTAATAACTTAAGGACATCCAAATGTCAATCAACTTTTTTAAATCGATAATAATAAATAGATTGTCTTAGCTTTGAGTTTCTGTGTGCGAATAGTCAAATGTATTTCAACCCACCTGCCGCTCATCCAGTGGTATGATCATTGAGCTGTTGTTCAACTTGGCCTTGCCTATCACCGTCTTGGAGAACTGCACTTGGGCTGTGATGTTGGTCACAGATATGGTGTAGTAGTTATTATTGGTGATGTTCAGGGTGCTCTGGATGGAAGAAGATAAAAGGCTTGAGATAATGGCAGAATAGTGGTTGATTTAAAGAGCTACACCATTGACTTGTAGAGATTGTAATCATTGTCATTATAATATTTACTATTAAACATAACACTTACATATTACCACATTTTAAATTGAAATTGCAATCTCTCCATTGAATTTGTTTCTCCACCAACCCCTGAGGGAAGTCTCTGGTTCTTGAGATGAGAAATACTCCACATTACTCACCAGCCAGTTGCTAGCTGTAACAGTTTATTTTTGGTTGTTGAACCAGTAACATGCAAAGAGGAATTCACAAAAAGGCTTGTGCAGCCTTATGGTGCCAACACTGCACAAATAGGATAACAAAAATGTGTTTAACTCTCGAAGCATGCTCTTCTCCTACTTACATATTTGTAATTACGGTACTATACATACATTTGGCGCATTTGCAATGCGTTCTTTACATGGTGCTATAACAAAACACATTTTCCAATTTGGATCAATAAAGTACATCTAATCTAATCTATATAATGTTAACCTAAACACAAGCCAACGTATTGAATCATCCTAGAGTGTTTCTATTAAGGTGAATATGCTGACACAATCTTACTGTGATGTTGAGATAAACTATGCGTTTGTCCAGGTCGTAGGAGACGTAGGCGGACTTCACTCCCACATAGGAGACATCAATAGAGCGAGGGAATAGGAAGAAAACAGCGAGGCTTGACAGCAGCAGGCAGAGGACCACTGATATTGTGACATACTGCTTTCTGCATGAGAAGGAAAAGAGAAGTGAAACCCTGAATCCAGCTGAGGACTTCAATATATAACATGCTACTGTGTGTTCTTTTGAATTTCATCACGCATACAGCCAACACCGTTAATCTTTAAGAAGAGCGCAGAGTGCAGACTTACGTCCTGCTCGGCCTGAGCCTTTGGTCGCTGTATGGAATCAGAGCCACAAGCTGATTCTCTTGACCTGTTTTAAAATGCAAAGAAAGGAAATCAAAGGAAAGCTGTATCATTCGGCTGTTTGAAAAAAGGCACTATTTTGTAAGATTTGCACTGTGAACACTACTAGGAAGAATCACAGATATATCTTGCAGTTTACTTTTTCCACTTAAAATGTACTCTTAACCCACCAATACAGGACAGCTGAATGCAGTATTTTTTTAATGCAGTGATGAATTAATTTCCTCAATTAATTTTTGAGAACATGAAGTGATGCTGCCTTTTTAGCTTTAGCTAGTTTGAGTTGAGTTAGTATATCTATAAAGATTTACCTCGTGGTATACGGCCGGTGCCCTGACATGTCGGACATGTCACGCTGTCCCGTCCAGTGAATTCCACGTAGGGGAACTGAGAAACGTCTCCATTCTTTCCATCCTCATCCCCGTCAGAAGCTGTCAGCGCGTCCTGACTTTCGTCTTTGGGGTTAGCCATGTGAGAATGGAACTTGCCCATATTTGCAGCCGTCTGTACACAACACAAAAGATAGCATGAGCCGAGAGGAACCGCCATGTAGGTACAGCAGGAAATGCTGACTAACCACATGCCACACAGCGGTCTGAATGTGAAATGGGACCTGGACGAATTCCAGGCCACGTTTTCCAAGAAAAAAGGCTCCGGTAAAATGACCTAATGCAACTGAAATAATTCTGTGATGCTCAATGGAGACACATATGTTAACTTTACTTAATGTACGTTTGTTGAATCCTCTGTATACAGACTTTTATAGGGTTTTGTATTGGCAAGAACCTGGCATCAAAATGGTAATGCTTTAAGTTTTAGCTTATTGCGATATGGCTAGTAGGCAAAGCAATATAATGTCATTTTTTGTGTCCTTTCAAAACATTTTCATAGCATTGTTAGAGTTATTTTTTTCCACACACAGCTTTAAGGACTTATATGACCATCTTTTGGTACTTTAATTAACATTTTGAATGTAAGCCTTTAACATGTAACAGATTATTTCTGCACTTTGGTAATATTTTTTTAAACTTTAGAACAAGATCCGGTACTTCCACATCTAACATAAACACAGCAGTAATATTAATGCAACATTATTTGGGAGGGGTGCAAAATGCACCATGACAAATTCTTACATCACAATGAGTGCTTCTACTTAATAGATTTAGTAGATTAGGCTGATAACACATAACAGGGCCTACTAACTCCACAAGGCTGAATGCAGGGCTTTTACTGGTAGTGGATTATTTTCACAGACTATTAGTGCGTTTACAAGGATTTGAATATTTCTTCCACCAAAAAAGCTACTGATACATTATGTACGAGACACACCGTGCAGATGATAATAAGAGATGCCTCCGACACACAGCACGCTGTCACTCAGTACAGGATGTCTGTTATGAGTCTGTACACAGGCCGCTGGGCTGCAGAGACTCAGCAAGAACACAACGTACCGGCCGCATGAACACTGCTAAAACCTATATATTCTTCCTCCAAAAGGTGATATTTGGTCTCTACATTTTGATTTCAACAGCATCATCAATATTGTTCTTAATTTCGTCGCGTAATTCTGATATTTAATGAACACATCGTTCGAATTAATGGCATCGCAACAGGAGAATCCGCATATATATCGTTACCCTTGTTGTTATATGTTGTGCAGTCAGTAAACTACATATTGTTTTCCCGTTAGCTAACGTCTTACCTGTTATTTGTTTTACTTGCTTAACATTCGTTGTCCTCGCTGTTTGTTGTGGTCCAGCACAGCAGTGGAGAATGAAGCCGATGGGAACGCCCCCCTCGTCTCCTGATTGGCCAGACTCGTGTCATATGTGGTCACCGTGCGGACCCTACCACAACAACACAGGGGGACAATGACAGTTATTGGTTGCGGAATTATTCAGATCAGTGCTTGAATTGGAATAAAAAAGGTGCCAGTACTCTAAATCAGCAACTGGTTCAAGTCAATTTATTTATACAGCCCAAAAACAAGTGTTTGGCTCAAAGTCATAGTATATCCTATAATGCTAGTGGGTTTGTCTCTTTACTGTATATTGTAGAAAGGCTCACTGTACATAAACAAAATGACTCAGGGTGCATCTGAGATTAGAGGGGGTGCAGTGGTAAAGTACTATTTTTATAAGTGGGGAGTAGACCTGACACTCTCTGGGGGTTTGTTTTTAAATATTGAAGTTAGATGCATCAATCTGGTGCACTTTGAGAGCAAAATTAAGAGATATATGGATACCTCTCAACATCCATAATGAAACAGCTGTAAACAGATTTACTTTTTCTTTATGGATATAAAATAAAGTAAAGCCTGACTCCTACTGGCGGCTGGTTAAATGACTCCTCGTCCCTGAGTACACTCACCATCTTTCAGCAGGAAAGGAGAGAGGGAATCCTTGTCCGGCGACAACCGCTGTCTTTTCGCACTATTATTAAGCCACGCTAACATTTTCGAAATGCTAACGTTATGTGATGTATTTTCTGCTCTAGTCTATCGCTGCGGCGCGTCATAGGTACGCTGGGCATATTTGTTGTCATGCGTCAAATTTCAGAGCCGGACTGGGACAATATGCCCCTTTCACACCAATGCGTTGTCAGCTGCGGCTCGGAGCTGGAGCCTGAAAAGTACCGGTTTTTCCTGTTCACACCGCAGAGGCGCCACCTCTTAGCTCCGGAATCCGGTTCACTTCCAGCTCCAAAAAATTGTCGGTCTAGACTGCAGGGGTGCCCAACCAGTCGATCGCGATCGACCGGTCGATCGCGGGGAGATTCCCAGTCGATCTCGAGATGTGTCTAAAAATAGAACAACAATATTCTTTATCATTAATGTCCTATAACATAATCTTCCTGTGCCAGAATAATGCACTTGAACGCATCAAAGCTTTGTGATGGCTGGCGTGACCCCATGTGTCGGGGCGTGGCTGGTGGGCAGTGGGCACTATAGTTCGCTGACGTTGTCGCACACACACAAGACCGCAATTATGGCAGAAGCAAAAAAGTCCAAAATATATAATTTTCCCTCCGAGTAGGAGGATGATTATTTTTGTATCTATCTATTCCAATTCATCTGTCTCATCTGCAATGCGAGCGTGGCTTTATCGAAGAAGGGTAATTTAGGAGCGGCATTTCAAAACAGTGCACAAATATGGAAGCAAACAAGAGACAGAAGTATTCGAATTGTATTAGACACCGAATTTATAGCATTGGAAATAATTACTTTGAAAATCATGTATCTGAATGTTTTTGCTCCGAATTTACCTATGTGAAATAAAAATGTAAAAATTCAAGTGAAAAAAATTCGAATGTTCAAATTCAGATCCCAAAAATTCGACTTCAAAAAATTCGATGTCAAAAAATTCGGTGTATAAAATTCGATGTCAAAAATTGCGATGCAGCATCATCCGGGCTACTCAGACAGGATAAGCAATCGAGTCCTAATGCAATCAAACTGACTTGGCCTATCAGAGCCCGGCTTTGTCAGTCATGTGATCACAACAACCCGGGAGAAAAATGACGGAGAACAGCGGGGCTCGCCGCTCGGGTAAGTAGTCAGTTTGTGCTCTTTATCTTACAAGCAGTGAGGGCTCGACAGCATTTGTATCTTACATTAGCTAGCTAAATGAGTGAAGTAGCCTTGTGCCTTGCTGTTAGCAAGCTCCGTAGTTATCATTAATTGAAGTGAATCACAACGTTACCGTGTCCTTTTGTGTGTGTGTGTGGGGGGGGGGGGGGGGGGGGGGGGGGGGGGACGGTTTGCAAAGTAACGTAACGATCACTTCGGTTAGATAAGTCAAGTAGACCATGCTACACTATACGAAATACTCTCTTACAAAAGCCCTGCATTTAAACATGTTAATGTTACTTTAGTAAAAGTATGCTAGTATAATTAGCAACAAGTGTTGTTAGAGTATTTAAAGTAGACACAAGTTATTCTATTATATTATATCATTTGATTTATTGTTATTACCGATGCACGAGTTGACTTAACTGTTGTAGTTGGAGCTCATTTGAACAATGAGCTAACTAATTATTACTTTCATAATGGTGTAATGTGCCGACTATTTTCTACATTAATAGATGAAGGTCTGGTTTGTTCAAAGTCTCAAAATAGTAGGACCAGAGCCCGAGAGACTCTAGGGCTCTGAGTAGGACATGCTGTCATAATTACCCAGAGTCCGAAGTGACACCTTTACAATGTTAAAGCTGTTGGATAAATGTAGTGACGTAAAAACTAAAGTATTCAAGATAGTGTAGTGGAAAAGAGATAATGTTTTTGTTTTTTTAAATGTTACCAAAACAAAATCTCTTGTTTTGGACTGACAGTAATGATTCAAGAAATAGTAGATAAATAAATACACACACATCAATGTGTTGTGGATGGAACACAACAAATGGTGCTCTTACCTGTGATGCCTCCTCCACACATTATAACCAGACTGTATCATTCAAACTATAAGTAACAGTTCTAGCTACTTGACTTCAGACAAACAATTCAAAAGACAAAATCAACACAATGTATTGAAAGACCAATCTTTATTTCTCTCCTTTTGTTTGTGTTATTAAACCCTGTCAATCTAAAAAACTGAGCAACTCAACAGTTAACTTTATATTTCTTATTGTGCAAAGCATCTATTACACTATTTGTTCCCCTCTCATATTCACAGGATGGATGATTAGAGACTTTGGGGGAAACCTCAGCTTTATGAACGCTCAACTCTGTTGCTTTGGCCAGAGAGGGCTGAGGGTCTTTCCCTGCGAGGAGTCCTCCTCGCAGGGAAAGACCCTGCAGACCTGATGGAGGAGGACTTACACCAGCTGCACCTACAGAACTTAGCCCATGCTGGGCATAGCTGTTACCACCTGCACAGGCCTAGCCTGTCAATTAACAGATTAACATTTAGTGTAACTTATGTATATTATTTCGTTTTTTTTTTTTTTTTTTAAATGGTGATGGTTCATGCTTGATAACTTTTAGTTCACATTTCAATAAATTGTATTTGCACTCCTTTTGTCCGTTATCCTTACTGAAAATGTTAAATTACACATTCACATCTGACTGAAGATGGTACCATTTATTTATGACGTTCCAAACTCGGCGGCACAAGGCACAAGTATTGTGAAGCTCAAAGTGCAAATGCATTTGATCAGCTGACTTTTTTTTTGCCAAACTTTATAGGCCTGACAATCACACTGTCTCTGTGCAACGTAAAACACAAAACAACACAAATTAAGTTCCTGTTAGACTACAAAACTAGTCAGTGTGCAGGTCTTTGTGTTACAATACAAGTGTCTCTTAGTGAATGTCCTGTACTGCTCTTAAATCTCATCACATCAGCTTTTCCTTTCCCTCTTGGATGTTCTTCTGGACCCTCAGAGAAAGAGAACATGGTGAAGCAGTCCTGTCTCTCAGGCGTGTCCTTTCCTAACAGAAATATCAAAAAACATATTATTGCTGAGCAAGTGTGTTATTTAAGAAAGAGGTGTGTTTGTTTGTTCATAAATATAATGATTTTTTATTTGAATGTGTTTTTTAAATCCAACAGTGTACTACAAAGATAATCAGATTATGAATAAACCATTCTAAATTCATCAACATTGAAATAAATGTATTATTAAAATAATATTTAACTGTTATCAAAACTTAGTGCAACTGTGGAAGCTTGCTCTGTTCGGTTGTCTCACTGAAAGACAAAGGGTCGCAGCTCTCACTATGTGATGTTGCTTGGTAAAATGTAAATGTAACCTTTTGCTAAGAAAGTACACTCAACATCACTGATGTGTAGGTGATCTAGTATTCAGTCATGTTTAATGGCATGTCTATCAGTGTATTGGAGTCATTACTTTATGCATTCTTTGTAAAGCATGAAAAAGGTGTACCTTGGAATCCGTGCTGAAGTTCTCTGCTGCTAGGAGTCCAGATCTGTCTCTCCTCCTCTGGTCCAGGTCTGTCTCTCCTCCTCTGGTCCAGGTCTGTCTCTCCTCCTCTGGTCCAGGTCTGTCTCTCCTCCTCTGGTCCAGATCTGTCTCTCCTCCTCTGGTCCAGCCTGTCTGGATCACCTTAAGGAGACTTTGAACAAACAGATGTAAAGTTACATGCGTGGGTTAGACTTCTTTACATGCAAACTACTTTTTATCTTCTTTTAAAAACAGGTCATAATCTTATTGTTATACTTAAGAAATGGCTGGATATCACAGTCCTTATACTGTATCAGTTTGATTGAGTATTATTGTGTAGGTCCTTTTTATTTTACTGTTACTTTGGATGAGGTTTTCATGAGTCAGTCAAATTAATTTGTTTTCATATGCCATATTCATATGTATCACACACGTAAGGGTAAGACACAAACCTATTGAACAAATGCAATGCAATGGATAAGCTTCATTTCCACTGAAGTCACAGATAACGTCATATATAATATTTAAACAAATCATTTCCTTGTCACTAAAGCATTGACTACGCTATTCATCGTCCTTAAATGCAGGAATTAAGTTACATGTTCTGTTCTACAGCCACGATGAGGCTGTTTCTCAAGTGTGAGGATAATACAATTAAAAGAGGCATTGGTAATAATATTAAAAACAACAATGTTTGGGTCGTTCGTCGGATAGGCGGTTAGCTGCAATAAATAACTCCAGTTCAACAAACCATATTACAATATCTAAGGGAGCGTTATTATCTTGAAATGTGACGTTCATATTTTAAAGATACACATATTTCATTGTGAGGTTGATTTAATATACACTAAGCCTCTCTTCAACAATACGTTGACGTTAGCTAGTCTATTTTATGCTATAGTAGAGCATAGCGAATTTAAATGAACCTTAACAATGCATACAGTAACCTAAATAGCAAACTAACTATCTAACGTACAAAGATGACCTTATTTTAGCAACCTCGCACAGAAGCCTTTTGGTATACAGTAGCATCCCACTTAATATTTTACACTCTTGGATGCTACGCATAGCATCGTTAGCACAGATGGAGCTACGATTGCTCAAATGCTACCCCAACTCTAAACATTCATTAACGTTAGCTTAATAAAAACACCAGTAACATAACATAAAGTACGCAGGGTTGACTTACCGAAGAAACTGCATTCATGGACGGTCTGTTTCAACGGCAGATAAATCCTATATTTGCAGGACGAATAGTCCACCAGGAGCCAACACAACAAACATGGCCGAGTTCAAGTAGTGTTCTCCTCATGAGCTGAGCCGCTGTAGCATCACGGAGCTAACGGAGAGGAGCTAGGAGAGAGGAGCTAGGAGCAGCAGCCCCGTTGTCATGAAGGGGGAATCTAACTATATACAGAATATGTTTTTGTAGATCCAGGCTAGAAACATGTTCATTTTCTGATGTTAAGTTGGACATTTTAACAAAGGGTCTACGGGAATTGCTCCCATCTGCATCCATCGCCTACAGTTTGCAGCATTGGGCTTCACCGCACTGTCCCGGGGTTTGCCGCTTGGCTCTGATAGGCCAGAAGTCGGTTTGATTGCATTAGGGCTCGATTGCTTATCCTGTCTGAGTAGCCCGGATGAGGCTGCATCGCAATTTTTGACGTCGAATTTTACACACCGAATTTTTTTACATCGAATTTTAAACACCGAAATATTTGACGTCGAATTTTTTTCACTTGAATTTTTGGGATCTGAATTTGAACATTCGAATTTTTTTAACTTGAATTTTTACATTTTTATTTCACATAGATAAATTCGGAGCAAAAAAAATTCAGATTCATGATTTTCAAAGTAATTATTTTCAATGCTATAAATTCGGTGTCTAATACAATTCAAATACTTCTGTCTCTTGTTTGCTTCCATACTCAAACGCTACGAGACGGAATTCCCTCCTAATTCTGCCCTAGGCTCCCAAAAGGGGAGGGGCCTGAAAGGACAGCTAAATGCAAAGCAGTCCATTTTCACCAGGCCCAACAACAAGAGCAAGGCTGCTACCATATCATATTATCGTGTCAGTCACTTGCGAAACACATGAAGTCTTTCAAAGACGGCGAAGTTGTGAAATAAGCTTTCCTGGAGGCTGCCGACGCGCTTTTGGGGGACAGTAAAAATAACAGTAGCATTTCAACAGGTTTGTGATATAATAAAAACTCAAGTTAGATACCGTTATTAATCAGCTGTAAGTATTAGTTTGTTTGAACTTATTCATTATAATTATTGTACAAAATGGTATAAGAATGCAAACTTAAATTGATTATAGTCTATTATCAATTCAGGTTAAGAAGCTAGTGTTGCTAGCATCCTATTTGAAAGGCATTTATTTTTATACTCTACTAAAATGCAACAAAAAAGGGTTTGATTATATATTTTTTTGTTTTTATTGCACATTGGCAGCAGATTCCTGTGTAGCTTCAGATCTGAGTTGTTTTATAAGCCTAATTTACTTTTGTAGCAACATTATATATGCCATTATATAAAAATAGTTTTTATATAATGGCAAAGAAAGGGTTCAGAATATTTTCTTTTTTTCCTGTGTCATATGTGGCTTGGAAGTATACTTGCTTCGTTTCTGAAGGAAGTGACTTGGAAGTACGCGACTACCAAGCCAGCATCCTCACGATTGAGAAACAGCCCCTATCTCCTATTCTTTGACCTCTGAGTGAAACGTCACGGGGTTAAGGGATAGTGGATAGGAGAATTCAAAAGGACTTAGGAGAAGAGACTGCGGTACTTTAGAATCCGAATGCACTTTCACTATCCGACGTGTTTATGATGCCCAGCGGACGTCATTGTGTGCGTCTGCTGCTGTGGGGAAACTATAACTACAGTTGTATATAGGCCTACAGCGGACTACAACATGGATGTTTAATAAGAACAACGGACTCATCTAGAGACTCTGCACCGTGCTCTGATGCCGTTGCTTTGCTTTATGAACGTGGACAACAGAGAAACATATTCTTCATGACCAAAGTTGGAATTGAAATAAAAAATGAAAGTGAAACTTATGCTCATCACCCTCTCCCTCCGGTCCACATTAATACAAATGATCCCAATACGTATGATTGTATGAAATATCAAAAGATCTTAAAATCAATACAAATGTATTTATTATAAAAGTTAGTCCTTAACATCTATCACTGTGTACATCACCATTTTTTATTATTATTTTTCCTTAAACTGGGTTTTCTCTGGAAGTTTTTCCTTGTACGATGTGAGGGTCTAAGTCGTGTCGTTTTTCTCATACTGATATTCTGAACAATCTGTGCTGTTGTATTAGCTGTAAAGTGTCTCTAGGCTATTTTTATTATATGTAGCCTACATAGCAACAACTTCAAACAGGCATAGCCTTCACTTCATTCTTTACTTTGTCCGTTATTGTAGAAGATATTAATTTTTTCTCCGTCATGTTGTTTCCATAGCAACAACTTCAAACAGTAACAACTAACCGCTAGCCGCAAAGCTAGCATCACAGCCACTGCTCCGTTTTCGGAGACTTTGCACACGTTTTTCACAAACATTTTCACACGCTAGGAGCACTTCCATTAGCTTCGTCTTGATCTGTAGATGTGATTTGATGTGTCGTGTGTCCACCAATTCCTCTCCAAAGTTCAAATATTTAATAAAATACTCAGGGGAGTTTCCTGAATTTTCATGCCCAAAGCCAAGCACTAGGCCCTGGGTAAATTAAGAGGCTGATCTCGGGCACTTTTGTCCACTTTCCCTGGTGGTCGAAACTCAAGCCAGACATCCCTGGAATCGTCTCAGACAGTAGATGATCAGTGGGGCCTTGTTTTTACTGAATGATGTGTTTTTTTAATGGGGAATTCAAATATGAGCTTATTTTTAGGATTTTCGGAGACTTTGCACACGTTTTCACAAACATTTTCACGCTAGGAGTATGGGAGTACTTCCATTCGCTTCGCCTTGATCTGTAGATGTGATTTGATGTGTCGTGTGTCTCCCAACTCCTCTCCAAAGTTCAGATACTATATAAAAATAATAAAAGGTAAATAACACATTAAACATAATGACAAAATAACAACCTGAAAGATATGTATTCTATCTACACATTTCGTAATTATCTAATCTAGTGGCCTTATAAAAGTGTTGGCTAAAGTAACGCAGAATATATATATTTTTTAATTGTAAATAATTAGAAACATTATTTATGTGCACAAGTACATGGGACCCCACCATAGCACCCCACACATAACAAGCTGTCCCGAGTTCCTCCTGCTGCAGTTCCGCAGACGGCCGGTGTGTGGCAGCAGAGCGCTGGGAGCAGAGGGAGGTGAGTATATGACGGATATGACGGAAATTAGGGCTGTGCAATTAATCGTATTTTAATCGCGATTACGATTATGGTTTGCGACGATTATGAAAACAGCATAATTGACAAAATACGATTATTTTTGCTGGGTGCGCTTTCGCCCCTCCCTAAAAGCCCACTCGGCCACGTGGGAGTGACATGTGTTGTGAGTGTTCAGCGAGAGCGAAGATGTCAGAACAAGAGCAGCAACTCGTTAAAAAGAAGGGTAAAACTATTTCCACTATTTGCAAGTACTTTGCCATTACATTTCACATCGCTAAAGATATGTGCACTGTTAGCAACCAGGGCTTTAAGCAACTTGTCAACACGTTGGACAAGCGTTACGCGATGCCGTCGCGGTATTATTTCAGCAGGTCTGCGCTGCCTGCACTATATGACAAATGCCGTGGGGAAGTTGAGAGAGATGTGGCTTCAGCTGACTACTTTGCTACCACAACAGACCTATGGTCTAGCCCAGGGGTGCCCAACCAGTCGATCGCGAGATGTGTCTACAAATAGAACAATGTAGTGCCGTGAAAAGAGAGTCGGAGGCGGTGTATTAAGAATGGAGTTCCAATCTTTATTATCCATTACTTCAGAGAGGTTAACACATGCACTGCTCTGCCATGATGAGCTAGCAGGAATGGCAGCTAAAGCTACAGGTGTTCCCCACTAAAGGGTCCGTGTGGCAACACAATAAGCAAGGTGAATTATGTCCAATAACGTGTCACCACACAAGCCCCCCCAGAATTCACACATAAACAAAATCAGCATGGCGGGGAGGAACGACACGCCGACCCCCACGACTCCTGAGCACGGGAGTCGGAAAAGTGACTCCCGCCTGTGCGGCCCCCGGAAGGGGAGGGACCGGGACAACAGGTCTTAAATCCGTGACAGGGGACGAGGCCGGGGGGCGGCCCCGTCGCGGAGGTCGAGCCAGCACCACAGGCTGGTCCAAGTCCAGGTGAGCAGCCTTCACCCGGTCCACCGAGACGTGCTCGGCCTTGCCACCCAGGTCGACCACCAGGTGCTTGTCCCCGTGCTCCAAGACCCGGAAAGGCCCATCATAAGGGGGCTTCAGGGGGCCTCTGTGCGCATCGTGCCGGATGAACACGTGCTCCGCCGAGCGGAGCTCTGCGGGAACCTGGGACACCTGAGTACCGTGCTGAGTAGTAGGGATCGGAACAAAGGCCTCAGCGGCGTCACGCAGGAAAGCCCGCTGGGCCGACGCCGACCAGGGAGCCGATGCATTTGGGAGGAAATCCCCCGGAACTCTCAGCGGCTGACCGTAGACCATCTCCGCTGTAGAACACTGCAGATCTTCCTTAGGTGCGGTCCTCAGGCCCAGCATCACCCAGGGCAGCTTGTCGACCCAGTTACCGTCCGTAAGGCCGGCCTTGAGGGCCGCCTTCATGGAGCGATGAAAGCGCTCGCAGAGACCGTTAGCCTGAGGGTGGTAAGCGGTAGTCCTGTGCAGCTTAACCCCCAAACCGCCTGCCACAGCGTTCCAGAGCTCGGACGTGAACTGAGAGCCCCTGTCTGAGGAAATGTCTGACGGGGTGCCAAAACGACACACCCACGTTGCAATGAAGGCCCGGGCAACGTCTGCGGCTGATGTCGAAACGAGCGGAACCGCCTCCGGCCAACGGGTCGTCCTGTCCACCATGGTGAGGAGGTAGGAAAACCCCTGAGAGGAAGGCAACGGACCAACCAGGTCAATGTTGACGTGATCAAACCTCCTCTCAGGCACCAGGAAACGCTCCAACGGGGCCTTCGTGTGGCGGTGCACCTTAGCGCGTTGACAAGCCACGCACTCCCTGGCCCAAGTCCTCACGTCCCTTTTCAGTCCTTGCCAAACGAACTTCGCCGCTACCAAACGGACCGAAGGTTTAACGCCGGGGTGTGACAGGCCGTGCACAGCCTCGAACACAGGACGCCTCCAGCTGGCAGGGACGACAGGCCGCGCCAGGCCCGTAGAGACGTCACACAGGAGAGTAATGCCCGCGTCGCCGAACACCACGTCCTCCAAGCGCAGCCCCGCGCTCTCCACCTTCAGGGCCTGGACGCCGGGATCTGTGACCTGGTCTGCCGCCATGCGAGTATAGTCCAGGCCCAACTGGACGGCACCGATGACGACCCTGGAGAGGCAATCAGCAACCAGGTTCGACTTGCCAGCCACGTGCTTAATGTCCGTAGTGAACTCCAATATGTAGGACAGCTGCCGCTGCTGACGTGCCGACCAAGGCTCCGCCACTTTTGACATGGCAAAGGTGAGCGGCTTGTGGTCGACAAACGCCGTAAATTCACGGCCTTCCAGCATGAAACGGAAGTGCCGCACGGCCAAATAAAGTCCGAGGAGCTCCCGGTCAAAGGCGCTGTATTTGCGTTCTCTAGGCGTCAGCTGGCGGCTGAAAAAGGCGAGCGGCTGCCAAGCGCCCTCCACCCACTGCTCGTGCACTGCGCCGACCGCGTAGTCTGACGCGTCCGTGGTGATGGAGATGGGAGCCGTAGATGATGGGTGTGCCAGCAAAGCCGCCTGAGCCAACGCGGTCTTGACCTCAGCAAAAGCGCCGTCCGCCTCTGCTGTCCAGTCGATCTCCTGGACGGGGGTCTTGCCTTTCAACGCTTCATACAGCGGCCGCATGATGTGTGCGGCCCGGGCGATGAAACGGTGGTAGAAAGTCACCATCCCCAGAAACTCACGGAGCGACCGGGCTGTGAGCGGGCGAGGAAACGCCGCAACAGCCTCCACCTTCGCTGGCAGAGGTGTCGCACCTCCCTTGGTGACGCGGTGCCCCAGGAAATCGATGTCCGACACCCCGAACTGGCACTTTGCAGGATTGATGATTAATCCGTGTTCGTTGAGCCGTGTGAAAAGGGCTCGGAGGTGGGACAGGTGCTCCTGCACTGAAGCGCTGGCGACGAGTATGTCGTCGAGGTAAACAAACACAAACGGCAGGTCCCGCAGCACCGAATCCATCAGGCGCTGGAACGTCTGAGCGGCATTCTTGAGTCCAAAAGGCATCCGCAGGAACTCAAAAAGTCCAAAAGGCGTTATCACTGCTGTCTTGGGAATGTCCAGGGGGTGCATGGGCACCTGGTGGTATCCACGCACCAGGTCCACCTTGGAAAACACCCCCGTACCGGCCAGATGCGCCGAAAAGTCCTGAATGTGCGGCACCGGATAGCGGTCAGGCGTAGTGGCGTCGTTGAGTCGGCGGTAATCCCCGCACGGGCGGAACCCGCCGTTCGATTTGGGAACGACGTGCAAGGGGGAAGCCCAAGGACTGTCGGAGCGGCGGACAATGCCCAGGCGCTCCATGGTTGCGAACTCCGCCCTCGCTACAGCCAGCTTAGAAGGGTTCAACCGCCGGGCCCTGGCGTAGACAGGAGGCCCCCCGGTAGTGACGTGGTGTTCCACGCCATGCTTAGTGGTAAGCGCAGAGAAGGTGGGTAGCGACAGGTCTGGAAACTCGGCCAACAGTCTGAGAAACGTGTCTGCACCTGACAGCGAGCCTGACAGCCCGTCGTACGCTGCGCTGCCAAGTGTGCACACGAGGGAAGAAAACGTTAAGGCATCAACCAAACGCCTATTCTTAACGTCCACTAAGAGTCCATGAGCACACAAAAAATCCGCTCCGAGGAGGGGAAAAGAAATGTCCGCTGTCACAAAATCCCAGCTGAAACGCTGTCCTCCGATGCACAAACACATAGGCCTCACGCCGTACGTGCGAATGGGACTGCCGTTAGCCGTCGTCAATCACGGTCCGTGCCCCCCACGGGCGACGTCTTCACTCGACGCTGGAACTACGCTCCGTTGAGCGCCCGTGTCACACAGAAACAGGCTCCCCGAAACGCTGTCGCTGACGAAGAGGAGCCTGCACGTGCCGCCGACGCTCAGAGCCACTACTGAGCGCCGGCCCCTCCGTTTCCCGGGGGTTTGTAGCTGCACGGAGCGATGCATCTCTTCGCCCTTGTCCCGAAACGTGCGTGGTAAACGCACTCTCCGGTGTCTCCACGCCGGCTAGCCACAGCCGTGTCCGGCCTCCGCCACGCTTTCTTGACTGCCGGTGGGCCGCTGAGCGTCGCGGCTAACGTCTCTGCCCCGGGCTGTTGCGTAGCCAGGAAAAAACGATCCGCTTCCTCAGCCAAAGCACGGGGCTCCGTGACAGGCGTGTTGGCCAGCGCCGTCTGTACCCGGGGAGGCAAGTGACGCAGGAAAATCTCCGTGAATAAAATACGGGGATCTTCCCCCCCTAGCAGATTTAGCATTTTCTCCATTAGCTGGGATGGCTTGCTGTCTCCTAGGCCTTGAATGTCAAGTATCTGGCGGGCCCTCTCCTTAGCAGATAAGCTAAATGTCTTAAGGAGAAGGGCCTTAATCGCCTCATATTTGCCATGATGTGGGGGGGCTGCGATGAATCCCACCAACCTGGATGACGTGGAGCTCCCCAGCGCTGCTACCACATGGTAGTATTTTAGGTCCCCGTCACGGACCTGTCGGCAGGCGAAATGTGCCTCCACGTGTGCGAACCATGCCTCCGCGGTGTGCTCCCAGAATTCCGGCAGCTTTATGAAAACATCGCGCTCAGCCATGTTCGTTAATTTTCCGGAAACTTTCTCGGAAAAGTCAGGGTCACCAGTGTAGTGCCGTGAAAAGAGAGTCGGAGGCGGTGTATTAAGAATGGAGTTCCAATCTTTATTATCCATTACTTCAGAGAGGTTAACACATGCACTGCTCTGCCATGATGAGCTAGCAGGAATGGCAGCTAAAGCTACAGGTGTTCCCCACTAAAGGGTCCGTGTGGCAACACAATAAGCAAGGTGAATTATGTCCAATAACGTATCACCACAACAACAATATTCTGTTTTATCGTTAATGTCCTGTAACATAATCTTCCTGTGCCAAAATAATGCACTTGAACGCATCAAAGCTTTGTGATTGGCCGGCGTCACATGTGTCGGAGCGTGGCTGAGGGTCTTCAGTACAGGTGGCAATATTGTCACCTGCCTGCGCTCATCTCTGAAACCAGACCATGTAAACAGTAGGGGTGGGCGGATCGATCCCAAAATATCGATACTTCCGATATTACGTTACGTTTCAAAATATCGATACTAGAGCCAATAGGATCGATACTTTTATATCCTTTTTTTCCTCTCCTCTACTCGTCAATTTAATCAAAAACGATGTGCAGACAAACACAAGTATATATGCGCTCTTTTCTTCTCTCTCGTCTCCTCTCCACTGCCGCGAGTGCGACACACACGTTAATATGTTGTGTTGTGCCTGTAGAGTATTTCTTCTTCTACTACTTATTTTTCTACCTCTATTGGTTCTTATTCTTCTTCTTCTACACACACACACACACACACACACACACACACACACACACACACACACACACACACACACACACACACACACACACACACACACACACACACACACACACACACACACGTGCGGTGCATGATGGCTGAGAGAAAGAGGAGCGTTGTGTGGTGCTATTTCACAACGGTCAATGACAATTTAGCGAACTGTGATGTGTGCAAGAAGGCAGTTCGCTACTGTGGCAACACAACCAATCTTTATAAGCACATGAAAAGCCACGACAGAGAAAACAAGGAGCTGCAAGAAAAAAGAAAGGTGGAAGAGGGAACTGCAGCAGACAGAGGCAGAGCCCCAGCAGTGAGACAGAGCTCCCTGGCTGCGTCCTTTCAGAGAGGCAATGTATATCCAGGTACGGTAGTAGTGAAATTAATCTAATCTAATCTTCAGCAATCACACTATCAATAAAACAAAGGCAACAAATGAGCCAGATATAAAGATAATAAATAAGCTGTGTAAAACAATTTAAAGTCAATATAGTATACAATAAAACAATAGTAACCTACTAGGTTACTATTGTTTATTGTATATTGACTTTAAATTGTTGGCTACTATGAAAACAAAAAGTGTCCCAAATCTGCAACCGAAATAAGAACATCTTTAATTATTTTGTTATTTAATTCTAGGTGACTCCAAAAGATCTCTGGAAATAACAAGAAGCCTAGCAGAGATGATTGTTAAGGACCTGCAGCCTCTCTTTGTGGTTGAAGATGAGGGTTTTAATAATTTTGTAAAGACACTTGATCCATGCTACAAGATTCCAAGTAGGAAAACTTTCATGGAAGGGAAATTACCAGCAATGTATGAAGAATGCCACTCAAAAGTGAAGAAGTATCTGGATGATGCAAACAGTGTTGTACTCACAACAGACATGTGGACATCAAGAGCCACAGAGGCATATTTAACTGTCACATGCCATGTTATTGACGAGAACTGGCAAATGCAAACATATGTCCTAGAAACATGTAGTTTTGCAGGACAACACACTGCTCTCAACATTTGCTCAGAGTTGAAAAGAATCACTGATGAATGGGGCATAACTGACAAGGTTCAGGCTGTAGTCACTGATAATGGTGCCAATATGGTTGCTGCAGTGCGCAAAGCAGGTTGGGCGCATTATCCATGTTTTGCACACACATTGAACCTAGTGGTAAAAGACTCCATTAAGGCACTTCCTGATGTACTTGACATCCAGCACAGATGCAGTGCTATAGTGTCCTTCTTTCACCACAGCACAAGAGCAGTAGAGAGGCTGAAAGAAATGCAAAATCAGCTGAAGATTCCAAACCACAAATTGATCCAATCAGTCGAAACAAGGTGGAACTCTGTCTTCCATATGTTTGAGAGACTATGTGAGCAGAAGGAAACTGTTACCACAGTCCTCTGTCTTCTTGGAAAGAGCTCACTGTGCTTGAGTGATGAGGATTGGGCCAATATCAGTCTCTCCATTGATGCCCTGAGACCCTTTGAAGAGGTAACAAGGGAGATATCGACTGAAAAACATGTTTCAGTATCAAAAGTGATTCCCCTTGTGTCACTCCTTCTGAGAGCAACTGGAATGTATGAGCGCAAAGGTAGCAAGCTAGCTGCTGAGCTGTCAGTGCAATGCCAACGTCGCTTCAAAGGTATCGAAGGCTGTTATGGTCTCGCTGCCAGCACCTTCCTGGACACAAGATTCAAAAACCTTGGGTTCCGCGACACAGGAAAAGTGGAAACATTGAAAATGCGACTCATGAATGACATGCAGTTAGTGAACCAGACCTCAGCCACTTCAGAGTCAGCCCCTGAACCTACCACCTCAAGCTCAACCTCAGCCACAAGCTCTGCCTCATCAGCAATAGCTCCTCCTACCTCAAGCTCCCCTGTAGGGGCTGCTGCATCCCCACATGCACCAACTGCAAAAGGTGGGATATGGGCAGAGTTTGACACTGAAGTGGTTGCATCCCAGCATCATCGCACGACTGGCAGCGATGTCATCATCGAAATGCGCCACTTCGCAGAAGAGAAGGTAATTCCACGGGATCAAGACCCCCTACTTTGGTGGAAAAATAAGGAGCAAAAATTCCCCATTCTAAGCAAGCTTGCAAAGAAACACATGGGAGTCCTTGCATCATCTGTACCTGCAGAAAGGGTTTTCTCAAAGGCAAGACAGTTAGTGTGCCAGAGAAGAAGTGTACTGAAAGCGAAAAATGTAAACATGATATTGTTTCTGAACAAAAACCTATAGTGGTTCCCAACAGGAACAGAGCCCAACAGGGGCCCAACAGGGGTTAAAAGTTAAGGACCAACTAAGATTGGTATTGTATGCACTTTTTCTGTTAATGCATAAGTTGTTATAATGTTATACATCATTCATTGTTCTCCTGCAGTTTGTACTTTCCTATTGTTATTTTTCATGTTTGCACTTTACATTTGCAAAAGTAAAACTTTTATTTGTCTATAAAAACTGTCTTTAATTGAAAATGAATTTGTATTTAGTCTATTTATGATGCATTCAGCTCAAAAATCATGTCATGCAGCTCTCCCCTACATGGAAGTACATAAGACGTTTTTCATTTTGAAAAGTATCGGTATCGGCGATACTGGCCCTGAAATACTTGGTATCGGATCGATTCCAGATTTTGTGTTATCGCCCACCCCTAAAACAGGCTGTTGTTTCTTGCAAAAAATCTTTAAGAGATGACATGAGCAGCCCTACCAGCATTTTCCATGGTGGCCTAAACATTTTTATTTGGTCTTAAATTGTAGTTCAACATTTATTTCCTGTTACTTCTGGACCATGACGGTTGGCCAGCCTGTTGAATATGTTGAATATGTTTTACCAAAATGTTGGCTATATGTTAAGGAGTTTTCAGTAGGTTGTGACAGTGCACTGCATCATATTTGATTTAATTTATTTTGGTCCAATTTATTTTTATTTATCATATTAATAATATATGTTTAGTATGGTTTTGGAAGTGCGCTCCAACATATTTGTTCTTGTTTATTGGTAAAATATTATTTGTTTTAAAGTTCAATAAATGGTCAATGAATAATCGTCAAAATAATCGTGATATCAATTATTGACCCAAATAATCGTGATTATGATTTTTGCCATAATCGCACAGCCCTAACGGAAATACACCCGAACACATCTGGTACCCCGAACCCCGAACACATCTGGTACCCCGAACCCCGAACACATATGGTACCTACTGTCACTACCCGATCTGCAGCTCTGCCCGATCTGCAGTGCGCATGTGCGAGATGGTCCACCATATTGGACAACTCTGGACGGCAACCCAAGTAGGACAATATTAACACAGTGGCTTTTGGCAAAGCTCAAAAGGAAAACTCGAGCGAGATGAGTTATTGTTATTACAACGTGACGTCACCATTATTTAACAACTCTTTTTATTGGGTTCTTTTATTTGGGGTTAAGTACATTGTCAGAATAAGTGAGGAATGAATTTAACTTCTGTTAGACAGCTATATGCCATACATTTTTGCACACATTCACAGTAAATATGTATTCAGTATATGATAGCTGTCTAACAGAAGTTAAATTAATTCCTCACTTATTCTGACAATGTACTTAACCTCAAATAAAATAACCCAATAAAAAGAGTTGTTAAATAATAGTGAAGTCACGTTGTAATAACAATAACTCATCTCTCTCGAGTTTTCCTTTTGAGATTTGCCAAAAGCCACTGTGTCAATGTTGTCCTACTTGGGTTGCCGTTGGGAGTTGTCCAATATGGCGGACCATCTCGCACATGCGCACTGCAGATCGGGCAGAGCTGCAGATCGGGTAGTGACACCTACAACCATAGATATATATATAAACACTAGATGACTCACCCGCGCTGCTGGCCAATGGAGACCGACGTTGCCACTTGGCCGCCATCTTGCTACAGGGAGTTCTCTCATTCATAACATTATGGTTTACTATTTAAATAACCATAGCTTGCTCAATTTTCAACCAATTTTCAAACGGTTTGGTTTTTTATAAACATCAAAGATGTAGTTATGATACTGCATACTTATAATCATGGACTTTCATAAGAAAATAACATTAATCAGATAAAGCAATAGCTATACACACACACACACACAAGGTATTTATATTAAATATTTGCCGGTGTATATATTTCCATTTATTTTATTATATTGTTAATATTTAAAATAAATTATAAAATTAAAATACATTTATATTTTATATATAAAAATCGGTCTCATGTTACCACTCTGTAAGCCAAGAGTTGTTAATTTAGCAATGCCTTAGCTTTAAGAACAGGGACACAACTAATGACAATAGCATATGTTGGTATATTATTTAGATATTCACACCTTTATCAGATGAACCAAACCAACATAAAATGTGCTCACAGACAGGCCAGTTCTGTCTAATTTATCACAATTATTTTTGACATGAGATCTTCATATTACTATACTAGTTTTGTATTTAGTTTCTAGATTTGTAAACAAATCCAGAACCTTTGAAATATGTTATTGAAAAAAGACCAAGAATAATATAAACTGTACCATGTGTCCTTTTGTGTCCTTCTGTAGTCCATTTGTGGTTTGTCTTGTCTCACCCCGGCTGATATATCACAAAATCCACTGTTTAAATTATTCCCTATATTGCCCCTATGCCCCTGTAAGGTGTCCTTGGGTCCTTGGGAAAGGCGGCCTCCCAAAATAAATGTATTATTATTATTATTAAGAAGAACAACTTGGTGTGGTGTGGAGGGGATGTAGGAAGCAGGAGCAGGTGGGGAGAGATGGGGCTTCAAGGTTATTTGTTTTAAATGTGTCTTGGAGATAAGGACCAGCTGCACACAATAAAATACAGTATAACACAAAACCAATAAGACACACGGTGACACATGGCACACCAACAATCAATCATCGTCCAGCCTCAGCTTTGGTATTCTTTCACAACCATGTTATGGGTTTATTAGACTGAGCAAACATAAACATATGTGGGGAACATAGTGCTGCGTCTCATGGAACATGAAGATTTAATAAATACATAATAGGTGGCGATATATGCTCCTAGTGGTAGCGATTCACCATTAAACAAAGAAGAAGAAGAAACATCAGGGGGAAAGAGAGGGAGACACACAAGCACCCACTACGGCACGTAACACATGTTGTTACGTTCCCTCTTGGCGAGGGGTACAAAGGGAAACGACACGACCAGAGTAGAATTGGTATGTGTTACCAGCGGTTTATTTGTAACTGCAAGTAAGTAAAATGATATGCACAAAACAGCTTGGCCCAACAACGGGTCAAACTGTTACTGTCCTGTCACAGGAAACAAAACCGTCCCTTCTTAGGGTGAGTTCCCACTGCCTCCTCCTCTCTTCGGTTTTGAGAAACCTTAAAAACATGAGAAATGTAGCCAGATATATAAATTATTGTCAACATTTTCCTCCCTTCTTTCCTTTAACATTAAGGGTAAGGACAAAAATACACACTGAAATTATCATATTTTTGGTATGTATGCATGTATGTATAGCCTACTTTAAGAATAAGACAACCACACTAAGAGTAATAAAAAAGGTGTCCAAAAGAAACATTAAATAATTGTGTAAAGAAATGGTAACAACATATTCTAAAGAGGCTGGGTCAACAACAATCTTGCAATACTATTATCTCACATAGCCCCACTGATCCTGTGTAGCAGGACTTGTAATGTACATACATCCACTAAGTAATTAACGATTATCCTAATTTTAGTCATAATATTGTCATATCTTACATGTGAAAGGTGATCCCACGGGTTCTTGTTTGCAGACTGCGGTGATTAGAGCATCCGTAGGCTGCACAAAAGTCCGGCATAGTCAGGTACTTCTGTAAACACAAAGCCAGCAAATTCCTGTATCATAATGCAAGATGTTTTTAACAAGCCAAACCACTTGGAAGAAATCATGTGTAACTTAAGTTATGTTGAAAAGAAAGAGCAGTTCTGCCTCTCCCACTGGTGTAAAGTTGCTGGGTCAACTTTGTAATACTAGAGAGGCTTCTCAATACTCAAATTTCCCCTCCTCGACTGCTCGACTCCTCGGTCCTCCGCTCGCATCTCCTGTGGGCGGGTCTAAGTCTCGAGGAGGGGAACCGAGGAGGGGAGTCGAGGAGGGGAAATTTGAGTATTGAGAAGCCTCTTAGGTCTCACTCACAGCCTCTTGTTATTAGCCAGCTAATAAATACAACCACATACACAAAGAAAAGCTGCAATTTCAACATGTCCAAGCATCCTGTATCATAGCCATGCTAATAATGTTTATAATAAACCAAACCGTTTGTAAATCAGTCAAGATTTCAGCGAGTTAAGAGTATTTTTGTGCAGATCACTCACCTTACAACAGCTACCATAACGCGAATCAGAGTAACTGTTAACTGTAGCAAGATGGCGGCCGGTCAGCTATGCTGGAAAATCTCCCATGAGCCATCTAGTGTTTATATCGTTTATATATATCTATGGCTGCCACCAGCTGCCACTGAGGGACTTCCGGGTCATTTCACTCCGTTCCGAAGGTTCCTAAGCTAAATGGACTATTCGACTTCAGCCCATGAGCAGGACCGTTCCAATCTCCAGCATACTTGAAATTCCACCGAGGCCGCGTCCTTAAAATCCCCACAATGCTTTGCGCACGGACCAATTTCAAAAACCCGCCTTGCGGAGAATGGCTGAACCGACGCAGCACACATTTAAATGTAAGTATGTAGTGGCGTAGAACATGTGTTGGTAAGTAAATATGTTACTTTGTTACATTTGTTATCACCAAAAATGTGTTCCGTGAAAGTAAAGCAAGTTCATAATTAGATAGACATCGTGAGGTATTCATTTTCGGTACAGTTTATGTTGAAACCGTTAGAGAGAGTGGCACACTTGTTAGCCTGTTCCATTCTTCTTCGTTTTCCGAAGCCGTGGCTTGGAAGCATACTTGCTTCGTTTCTGAAGGAAGTGACTTGGAAGTACGCGACTACCAAGCCAGCATCCTCGAGATTGAGAAACGGCCACAGAGACCAATCGAGGGCATTAGTATGATCTGTATGAAAGTGGCCATGTCGGCAGGCCATATCATGTAGACAGCCAGTCACCCTCTGTGAGGCATTTTTACCACATGGGTACTGCGTACCGGTGAGTACCGGCCCAATTCAAGCACTGATTCAGATCATTTACTCTAAAGCGATACTACAACACTGTAAACAAAATACTCAGTGGTGGAAGAATAATTCAGAAATTGGACTTAGAAAAAAAAGGAAAATAAATGCTACATTTTAGAAATGTCTTGCAATCAAAATTATACCTAGGTAAAAGTACAAGTATTAGTATAGTATCAGACTGAAAGTACCGCAATAAAATCTAATCCCTATGCAGAATACGCCATTTCAGGTTCATACATTACTGGCCCCGGTAATGGTACAAATCTCAACCTGTCGTTCAATGGACAGCTTCCCCCCCCATCTATGTATATACTCGCATTTTAGACTCTGTTACTAACTGTATATCTGTAGACTTGGTATGTCTTAAATGTCCGGTTAGGATGTATTAGAACGAAATCTAAAATGAAAATTGTAAATAAGCAATCTTTATGTAAAAAACCACCTGTATGTAAATTGTAAATAAGCCATCTGTATGTCAAATATGTCTTATATGTCTTAAATGACATGATGAATTGGAAATGGGGGACCCTGATGTAAACAAGACGAAAGTCTTTCTCTGGTCTGCATCCCCTTAACAATTGTATGTTTTGAGCTGTACTGTACTGTACCCAATATACAAGCTGTTAATAAACTTTTCAATCAATCAATCAATCAGTCTTTGAATTATAATAAGTGAGGCACTCCTGTGACCTGTGTACAACTCTTTAATGTTGCAGTTGTAAAAGGAGGAGCTTATTCTATTAACTTTGTAATGCTTGATATCTTGATAAATACTATTACATTATCATTTATTAGTTGATTTATAATTAAAAAAGATTTGTAATAAAAAAAAAGACATGTAAGTGTAATTTGACCTGTTGTTAAGTACAGAAGGTACATTTAGGATCGTACTGTAGCAATATTCTTAAATTATTCTTCATCAGCAGCACTGGTAAAATCCATGACTAATAAAAAACAACAACTTTTAATCTGTTTATTATAGTAAAGCCAAAGATATACAGGAAAGGGGAGGACAGAGGGGATGAACCCAAACCAAGGCCAGGATGCAGTTGCAGTGACCAAGCCACAACAAACTGACCATCTACCTCACCAGGTACACACTGGTACATGCATCAGATACATTTTAAACCATAGGAACCATAAAAAAGACAAAGCATTATGAACGTTAGGCCATGATATTCATTATACTGTTAACACAGTTTGAAGTCCAAAATTAGACTGCCAGCATTTGGAAACTTATGGCACATTTCCACTGCAGTGGGGTAGTCCCGTTTACGCGTCCTCGGGCTGCCTCACTGGCCGTCCGAGGCCGTGGCGCATTCCCATTACAGTTTAGGACCAGGGTTGCATTCCAATAGTCCATTTAGCTTAGGAACCTTCCTAACCAAGTGAAATGACCCGGAAGTCCCTCAGTGGCAGCCATGATAAGTGCCGTTCCAATTTTCCAAATGAAAGGAAAGGAGGTTTCAAACTTCCTTTATAACCTCCTTTAGCTTAGGAACCACTGGACCTCCCTAACCCGAAAGGAGAGGAGAAAATGCTGCCCCACAATGCATTGCAGCCGCAGCATTTGCCGTCACTCAACAGTCGGCCGTTCACGGAAACAACCGATTATGACCGAGAAATTATATCATGAAAGTTACGGTGCTTATTAAGCATTTTAAAACGTATGTGGTAAGTGCTTTGTTTTGAAAATTCATCAGTATTATAATCAAAAAGAGAAATATGAACGTTCGTTTTTACTGAAATGATCAAATAAAGTCAACATTTCACAGTCTTTACTGGGCTGTGTGGTTTGTTCAACTTTTAAAAGATGTTTGAATGGTGATATACACAGTGATAGATGTGAAGGACTAACGTTTATAATAAATACATTTGTATTGATTTTAAGATATTTTCATACAATCATACGTATTGGGATCATTTGTATTAATGTGGACCGGATGGAGAGGGTGACGAGCATAAGTTTCACTTTCCTTTTTTATTTCAATTCCAACTTTGGTCATGAAGAATATGTTTCTCTGTTGTCCACGTTCATAAAGCATAAAACAACAGCATCAGAGCACAGTGCAGAGTCTCTATATGAGTTTACAGTAGTCCCTCTTTCTTATTAAACATCCATGTTGTAGTCCGCTGTATAGAAAACTGTAGTTTCCATAGTTTCCCCACAGCAGCAGACGCACATTCATGACGTCCGCTGGCGCATCATAAACACGTCGAATAGTGAAAGTGCATTCGGATTCTCTAAAGTACCGCGGTCTCTTCTCCTAAGTCCTTTTGAATTCTCCTATCCACTATCCACTATCCCTTAACCCCGTGACGTTTCACTCAGAGGTCAAAGAATAGGAGATAGGGTTAGAATTTAGGAGCTGATTTTTGGATTATCGGAACGCAACCCTGGGGTAGCAACGCAGTGTAGGCGGGGCGATCGGCTTTTTGGGCAGAGCGACGCTGGGTAAAACTGCAGTGGCGTCATCTTCAATGCGACATAACTCACAAAACACACACAACAATGGAGGATGTGGAAGCGATCGTTTACTTGTTTCTTAGTGTGTGGCTTGTTATCACAGCAAGAAGGAAAGTGATCACAGCAAGCAGGAATGGAGAGGACTATGATGATGGGTGGAATGCACCAGCAGCAGCAGAGCCTGGGGTAGCAGTGGCTCAAGGTGCAGAGGAGGAGGGCACTGACATCAGAGAGGGTTTGATGCGCAACTTGAATACCTAAATATGCATTGTATTGTATTCATTATATTGAACATAAATACATCTTTTTTTTTTCATATACATGTGTTTGTCAAATGTTTTAAACAAACATTTTATCTGAATTGAATATTTAGTAAATATTTGAATTTCAAGCACCAGTAAGTACTGCCCCATAATAAGAACATTTGAGGAAATATCAGATCATGAAAAGAAAATCTTTCTAATAAATTAAGCGAATATCAAAGCTAACTATAAACATAAATACTAAAGTGTAAAACACAGCAAAACTATATTTATAAATGCAAGTGTAAAATAGTGTGGACAATTGTAAACATGGATGGAGGCTAAAGTATCCACAACATAAAATAATATATTAAAATATAACCTCAATCTTTCTTCTAGACATGTTAAAAGCTTGCTTGAATGGGTTACAGTATAGGTTTCTTCTTTTGTTCTCTCGTCTTTGAAATATATAAGGAATGTGTTTGAGTCTAGTAGAACGAGGGTATTACAATTGAGCAATTTCTACTACATGTATTATGTATTTATCATGTATTCTTAATAACCATTACAAAATAAACATGTAATGTTTTAGAGGAGGACCTCAAGCTAGCAAACTCAATTTCTTGCTTTAAATCTCTTAAAACTAACTTTTATCTTATGGGCTTTTCCCTAACTGATGGTGTTTGTTATTGCTTTATAGGCAAGGCAAGGCAAGGCAAGGCAAGTTTATTTATATAGCACTTTTCAACACAAGGCAATTCAAAGTGCTTTACAAAAAATGAAAGAGATTAAGAAAATGGCATTTAAAATCAGTCATTAAAAAGAAAAGCTAATAAAATAAACATTAAAAGAAAAAATACATGGATAAAAGTTACAGTGCTGTCAATTAAACATTAAAAGAAAAAAAGTACATGGATAAAAGTTACAGTGCAGTCTAAGATATGAATAGTTCAATTAAAAGCAGCGACAAAAAGAAAAGTCTTCAGCCTGGATTTAAAAGTAGTCAGAGTTGCAGCGGACCTGCAGGTTTCTGGGAGTTTGTTCCAGATATTTGGAGCATAATAACTGAACGCTGCTTTACCATGTAAATTAACCATTTATAAATTAATGTATGTTTATATCTTCTCTAAATCAAGATTATGTGAATCTGATTTTTTTCTGTTGGGTGCAATTCATTATCAACAAGAGATAAGATAAGTCAAAGAAGTACTTTATTGATGGCAGTATACAATACAAAAAAATGTTTGTATCAAAAAGGCATGCCATTAAACAATACAAATAAAAAAATGTAAAACTGTATTGCAGCCAGCATAAATATACATGGCATTGTAAATATTTAAATAAAATGAACATTTTAAAGAAAATAAATAAACAAGAAAGTACAAATGTTGCATTTAAAAATTAACTAGATCAAAACAATATAATATGTACAATAACTATTAAGGTTATTTGAAGTATCACAGAGGAGACGCGCCACGTCGGCTGCCCAGTCCCCCTAGCACCTCGCCAAGAGTGCGCAGGAAGGCTAGGTTGAAGGTCTCTGTTTGAGCGGCCTCCTCCCTTCTCAAGACGGCCTCCTCCCTTGCCTCCTCCCTTGCCTCCTCCCTTCTCAAGGCGGCCTCCTCCCTTCTCAAGGCCGCATCCAACTCCCATCTCCGCTCAGCAGACGCTTTGGCCCAGTCCAAGTGCCGTTCCTGCTGGGCCATGTGCTGTTCATGGTGCCGTTCCTGCTGGGCCCGATCCTCTCCTCCTCGTTTCCTCTTGCCTGGGTGACAATAAGATAATAATTAGCAATAAGGAAAAAACACAGGACAGGTACAGGTCACACAAGGATATAAGAATAACATGTATAAACAGAACAACAGTAAGGATGAACTAAAGAAAGTTCTGGCCCTAGATGTTTACAAAGATTGTGAAAGTGAATTAAATTATGTCCAGCCTGTTGATAATGAATATAAATATATGATAGGATGTCACACACAACTGTACTAGCTGCTTACTAGCTAAGACTTTACTTGTAACAGAGCATTTCCACACAGTGGTATAGCTTATTTTAATTAATGACGATGGATGATCCAAGGTTTAAAAAAAAAAAACACACACAATTCCAGTCGTTTTGCCATTTATATTTCTTACCTAGAACCACACGCTGCGGTGTCGTGATGGCACTCGGCGTTGGTGGTTGAGTTGGTGTCGGTTCTTCGGCTGGTGTCTGTGGTCGAGTTGGGGTCCGTTCTGGATTCGATGACGATGTTGTGGACGGAACACTGCCATCACCCGTTGTTCGGGAATGTTCCTCCTCACTAGTCCCAATGTAATCATCTAGAACAGCAAAATGACTTGTTAATTCCACAAACTACTGCAGCACAATACTGAATAGCAACAACAACTATAGAAAATAAAAACTGAACATAAACAATGGCACATATGGTGTTAGCAAACAATAGCTCTTGCTAAGGCTATCTGCCTTAGCTAGCTATGTAGCTCTTCGGGGCTCCATAAAAGCATGGGTTGTCGAACATTAATGTAAGGATAAAATAGACTTCTTTGTTAGAAGTGACTGAGCGTACCTTCGAGCTCCCGCTGGATTTTATCATCCCCAATGAGATGTAGGAACGTCGTCACCTCCTCGGTCGACCACGGTGTGCTTTTCTTTGACGTTGCCATTTTTGTAGCTCCTCCGTTTACAAAAATGCTGCAAGCTTGCTTCTAGATATATATGCGACGCTAGGGATGATCTTGCGCACGATCTTGTGACGATTTTCTCTGACCAATCAGCAGTCGAGAGTGTTGACGTCACTAGTTCAGCCCTGCCCCGGCCTGATAGAACCACGATTTTATGGGGCCGGAAAAATAGGGAAAAAGTACCCGCTAGCCGGTGCTACGCTATATGGAAAGGCCACCAAAAACTGGCCTGGCCGCTTGAGGACGATTAAGGACGCTTAAACGGGGCTACCCGCTGCAGTGGAAATGCGCCATTAGCCTATAAAAGGTGAACCAGACATTTTCCCTAGATGTTGGACTGCTGCACTTTTTGGAAAATGTTGTCAGCTAACAGAAACATGTCAAAGAAGTTCCTGGAGGCAGTACGTTTTGCCACAATCACCACCATTGTCACCTTTGATGATCTAGAATTATTAACCATATTATTCCATTAAGCTCTTTTAAACAGATGTAGAGCCTGAGTCTATAAATAAGAAACAGATGGCAGGAGCTAATCACGGAATATCTTAACAATATATATATTGTACATGTTTTATAAGAACATTGCATTTTTTCTCACATGAATCACGCATCTGCTAAAACACTGACTGCATTTCATTGTGAACATCTCATTTAAGATTACCTGAATGGGTTGAACTGTACACAATTGTTGATAAGATAAGTTGAAAAACTAAAATGTATTTAAAATAATGCGAAACACAACTCCCAAAAACAGTTCAAACCGGAGAGACGTGATGTAAGAATTACATATTTATTGTTTACACGTCATATGAATGAAATGATTGCCACGATAATACAACAGGATAATGTAATGGTGTTTGGCGATTAGGCCCCGGTTTGCAGGATAATCATTCAGGAGGGAAAGAACCGCTCCGATGAAATCCCCGGGGTCTAGACACTGGTGGTGGTGATGAGTAGGTGAGACCGGTCTGAAGGAGGAAGGTTTAGCTTTGTCCTGAAGGAGACGGGAGGCGAGAGGGGTGGAGGCGGGTTGCGTGTGATCATCTGCAATGACAACTGACAGGGAGGAAGAGCAGGCATTTAAGGAATTTAGCATGTGCAGCAATTGGCTGCTGAGGGGTGACGCCCTCGTATTTAATGAGGGGGGAAGGGAGCCATAGAGTGACGTGTAAGTGACTCGTGTTAGGTCTTCCTTATTGAACTTGCGCTAAAGCTTTCATTTCAAACCGGAGAGACGTGATGTAAGAATTACATATTTATTGTTTACACGTCATATGAATGAAATGATCGCCACGATATTACAACAGGAGAATGTAATGGTGTTTGGCGATTAGGCCCCGGTTTGCAGGATAATCATTCAGGAGGGAAAGAACCGCTCCGATGAAATCCCCAAAACCAGTGAAGTATGAAATACTGAGATGAACTGAGTTGCTTACCTTGTGGGGTGACTGTGGTGATCTGGGAAGATAATAGATTAACATATGTAAGCGGCATTGGGCCGGAATCACTGCCGGAGCTTACGGGTCATGCTGAGACTCTGACTGCCGAAATCAGTGCCGGTCTTATCTGAAAACGACCTGCGGGTCGCCTGCCTGGCTAGCAGGGCTTGACTACGCCGCCCGAAGGTCGAACGGTTTTGTTTTGTAACTGACACCGAAGTGTACGGTGGCCCAACGTCCACGACACCGAAGTGTACGGTAGCCCGAAGCTACGACACCGAAGTGTACGGTGGCCCTCAGCCACGCCTGACTTCGCAGGATATATATATTTTTTTCTTTTTCTTCTTTACTCTTTTTCTCTTTCTTTGTTTTGTAACTGACACCGAAGTGTACGGTGGCCCGAGTCCACGCCTGACTTCGCAGGATATATATTTTTCTTTTCCTTCTTTACTCTTTTCCTCTTTCTTTATTTCCTGTTTTGTAACTGACACCGAAGTGTACGGTGGCCCAACGTCCACGACACCGAAGTGTACGGTGGCCCGAAGCCACGACACCGAAGTGTATGGTGGCCCGAAGCCACGACACCGAAGTGTACGGTGGCCCGAGTCCACGCCTGACTTCGCAGGATATACATTTTACACTGACACATTTGAGCAAGGGCCTGGGATTTGGATACCTGCGTGCAGGAGATGAAGCCCGTTACAGGTAGGTGCAGCGTGAGACGAGACATTGTTCCCTGTGGGCGGGGGCCCACGGACTAGGACAGGAATGCAGTTTGAAATCCGATACCATGATGAGACATGTATACGTGTTATGAACCACCACCAGTTATATGCATAGATACCATAGTTAGGGTCTGAGAGATCTTTGGGAAGCCTGTACGGCGCTGATGTCCGGACGAATGAAGGTTGTTAAGGCGGAGGAGGACCACCGTCCTAGTTGTTGTAGGGATGAGGTAGAGAGACCTTGATTAGCAGCAGAGGTGGCTGCACCTATCCTGAAGGAATGCCCCGGGTATGATATGGGTGATAGGCCGGATTTAATGAGAACTTGCTTGAGGTAGAAATTGACAGGGCCATGACCCTGCGAACCACTCTCCCTGGAAGAAACCCCCAAAACCCATGGATGGGCGGCATCCGTGAAGAACCTCATTGAGTCAGAGGAACGCACGAGGCCATCGTAAAAGAAAGTAACTCCGTTCCAGTGGGCGAGCAGGAGGGACCAGAACCGAAGGTCTGAGCGGCAGCCTTCGTCTAAGAAAACGCAGTCATGGAGGTTGTCGACCGCTGATGCTGCGTCCAGGAGGCGGGAGATGAACGAGCGCCCCTGGGGGATGACGTGCATGGCGAAGTTGAGGTGTCCGAGAAGGGAGAGCAACTGTTGTTTTGTGATAACTTGTTGCTCGCAGTATGACTTGGTGATGAAATGCAATGTAATGTAATGTAATGTAATGATGTCCCGGATGCGCTGCAATTTGTCGGAGGGGAGAGACGCCTTCATGTCTATGGAGTCGAGAATGATGCCTAAGAACTCTAAGCATGTGTCGGGACCTAACGTTTTCTCTTTGGAGAGAGGGACACCTCACTCCTAAAGCAGTGTTTAAGCTTGGCCAGTGAGATCCCTGAGCTGTCCTGTGGCGGGTTTATGGGGAGGAAGTCGTCCGGTAGGTGAAGGACGGAGGGGATTCTCACGATGTTCAGCAGGATCCAATAGAGCGCTTCCGAGAAGGAATTGAAGATGCGGGGGCTGCTTCTGCACCCGAAGGTCAGGCGAACGGCGAAGATAGAGTTTGGACTCCCACTTAATACCGAACAAGTTCCACTGAGACGGATGAATGGGGATGATTTGAAAGCATCGGTAATGTCCGCTTTGGAAAGCCGAGCTCCGTGCCCTGTGAACTTGATCATCTTTATTGCATTATCCACTGAGGCATGGTGAAGGGAGAACTGATCTGGAGGGATGATGCTATTGACGCTGCAGAATGGGCCGGAGCAGGGAGCGGACAGATCGAAAATCAGCCTTTATTTACGTGTGGCTATTCCGATGGGATTTGAACGGAACACTGAGAAGGGGGAGGAGCTACAAGGACCGATTATATATCCTTTGAGAAGTTCTTTGTCGATGAGCTGGGAAACTATGTTGGGTTCTTTAGCGGCTGACTGTAAGTTTCTTGCTACGAAAGTCCCAGTGGGAGATGGGAGGACCCCTACCCTGAAGCCTTGGGAGAGCCCTGACAGGAGATAGTCAACGAACACGGAATCTGGGTGAGTAGATAGCCCAGCTGCTATAGCTGAGGGATGTTAATGGGAGTGGAGGGGTGATATTCCAGAATGTTTTTTTTTTTTTTTTTGATGTTTCTGGCACAGAGCCACTGTGACGGCCCGTCCACACGGTGGCGTGCGTTACAGCTTCCAAACGCTTCTGCCCATTCACTTTGAATGGGGTGACGTCACTTTTAGCAGAACTGTATTTTGGGAAGCGACGTGGAGCGTTTGCTGGCGTTGCTCGCTTCAAAAAGTTGAGCAATGTTCAACTTTTGGCGCCTCGGCAGAAGCGTCAGCCAATGAAATCCCGTTTATGCAAATCTGCCAGTACAAGCGCTAGCCAATCAGACCGCGTGTATGCTGGGAGAGACTACGCAGGTAATTCCTCATATTCCAAAAATTTGAGGGAAAATTCATTATAGCGGTAGTGTATCACCCGGTGCTGTATGATCAGTCTCTGTTCATCTACCGGGATACAAACCAGAGGAGCGAGGCATGGAGGGAGGTGGCAGAGACAGTGGGTGAAACTGGTAGGTTTTCGCCTGTTTGGGATTTATTTTATTTTTTTCTTCCAGTTTACTTAGTTTTAACATTGCTATTGCTTTGTGTGTCGGGGGCAAGAGATTCATGTGATTGGTTGTTGCTGCTGTGCGGACCAGTAGCGTAGGCAGAAATGTACTTAGGGTGGGCCTGTAAAAATATAGGGTGGGCCAGATTTTTCTTCTGCGCATCAGAAACTAACCACAATCCCGCCGGTACCGGTGGCAGATTACTTTTAGAATACTTCCTTTCTTCTCTTTTCCTCTTCTTTTTATCTTTTCTTCCTCTTTCCTCTTCTTTTTATCTTTTCTTTTTCTTCTTTCCTCTTCTTTTTATCTTTTCTTTTTCTTCTTTCTCTTTAGAATACTTTCTTTTCCATAACAGATGGGTATGTTTTGGTGAACGGGAGACACGTATTTTACTGTTTTAATGGCTTATGAAGAGCACAAACACAACATTGTAGTGTCATTCTGGACAGCTCTCTCATCTGCACCGCACATAAAAAGAAAAACTCACCCAGACTGCATTCTTTGTACTGTCTTAAAACCTTTCCTTGGAATAGTTTATGCATTGTAAGGTGTCCTTGGGTGCTTTGAAAGGCGCCCCTAAATAGAATGCATTATCATTATTATCTGAAACGATGTAATCACTTTTTTAACTTTTCCCAGTTACTTACCCCATGCATTCGGCAGCAGCAGGCCATTCAGTTAGATTTGATCCCGTTATAAATGTCATAATTTCGACAATAAATAAATGCTACATAAACGTTATCTTCCACGTTTTATCTAAACATCTCCGTTTCTGCCTTCCAATATATATTGAAAGAGAACTCTCTCTCTCTCATCTGCATGCGGGGCGGGGCCTCACGGACACGCTGCATCTCTCGCTCACAGATACGCTGCAGCGCTGTGCACACGGTTCTGCCGGTAATGAATATTACATATTGTGAGGAAACTTTCCACCAATAATTCCAATAAGTATTCACTTCAGGTTTACGAAAGTAACTGCACTCAGATTACTCGTTTTTCAAATGTAACACCAGCTGAATATACTGATTTTTTTTCTGATTATGTAACACCGTTACATGTATTCCGTTACAACCCAACCCTGTGTAAGGGTGAGTGCAAACAATTTCGTTAAAACTAGTACCTGAGTGCAACGGAAGTTGAAGCTCCTGTGGCGGAGTCTTCCAGAGCCTGGAGGCGAGCATCGATAGCTATCATGGAGCTAGCCAGGGATTGCAGGGAGCCGGCCGCGCTACTCTCCATAACCCCCAAAACACACCAGGAGCGTCTGCGCCGCGTTACGTTGCGGCTGCGCCACGCTGCGACCTCCTCCTGCGACAACACACACCAGACGCGTTTCAAAACGTTGCGGAAGCGGAGCGTCGTGTGTGCAGCCTCGCAGTTGTTGTTGATTTTGGAATATTTCCTGGACATTTGTACTTCTACAAGTAAGTAGGCTATACGTAGTTAAATGGTTTATGTTTGTGTCTGTTTAAATCGTGTTTATTGTTGTTATTTCCTATTTTGTTGTGTTGTAGACTACAGACACAGTTAATAATAATTGTAATATTCCAGTTATAAACGACATGAATCAAAGATGTGTTGCTGTATTTTAGTGGTAAAAAAATATGCATTCATCATCATAATTATTCTATATATATATCATTTACAGTGCCTGTAAACCGGAGGAGAACGCTGGCATGTATTCTCCTACTTGAAAGACTACGGGGGGATGGGGGAGGAGTTTACCTTACGGCTGCGCCGCAGCAACATTAGGATTCATCCTAATTTTAGAGAAGCGCTGCGCCGAGCCGAGCCGCTTCTGGGACGCGTCTGAGCCGTAACACGGCGCGTGTGGTGTAATAGCACCCATTGACTAGAGTGGCCGCGATCCTTACGACCGCCGCGGCGCGGCCGTAACATGACGCAGACGCTCCTGGTGTGTTTTGGGGGTAAGGGGTGTGACACTCCCTGCCTGGCGAGCCTGAGAAGGGGTGGATTTTTGGAGGGGGACGGGATCCTGGAGGGCTCGACTTCCTGCCCTTTTTTACCTCCGCGGCTGCGGCCTCGTCCTCGCCCTGCTCTCTGGGGAGCTGACTGGAGCTGCTGCCCCGGACTGGGGAGCTACGCTGGAGACCTGGTCCGAGAGCTCTCGCAGCTGAGAGAGAGTGAGGCCTGGGGCTGTGGGAAAGCCCTGCTGCAGGAGCCGGGCAATGAGGAAGTCTGCCTCTGTTGATAAGCCGCTGTGGGGAGCCGAACCGGGATCGGAGACTTCCAGAGAAGGTTCGTGTTCCGAATTGGACATCTTGAGCTAGTTGTTTCTTACGGTTTTTCTCACGAGAAGGAGTATTGTATTGCAACTACCATTGCGTGTGATCATCTGCAATGACAACTGACAGGGAGGAAGAGCAGGCATTTAAGGAATTTAGCATGTGCAGCGATTGGCTACTGAGGGGTGACGCCCTCGTATTTAATGAGGGGGGAAGGGAGCCATAGAGTGACGTGTAAGTGACTCGTGTTAGGTCTTCCTTATTGAACTTGCGCTAAAGCTTTCATTTCTCTGTGTGCTCTTGTTTTCAGAACATTAACTTAATATCTTTAACCATAACTTTTTTAAATTAAAGGTCCCATGTCATGGCCATTTCTACTAATCATAATTCCATTGTTGAGGTCTACTAGAATAGATTTATATTGTGCAATTTTCCAAACTCACATTGGTTTCTCATACAGCATCTCTGTATAGTACAGTTGCAAGAAAAAGTATGTGAACCCTTTGGAATTACCTGGATTTCTGCATAAGTTGGTCATAACATGTGTTCTGATCTTCATCTAAGTCACAACAATAGACAAACACAGTCTGCTTAAACTAATACCACACAAACAATTATATGTTTTCATGTTTTTATTGAACACACCATGTAAACATTCACAGTGCAAGGTGGAAAAAGTATGTGAACCCCTAGGCTAAAGACTTCTTCAAGAGCTAATTGGAGTCAGGAGTCAGCCAACCTGGAGTCCAATCAATGAGACAAGATTGGAGGTGTTGGTTAAAGCTGCCCTGCCCTATAAAAAATACACACCAGTTTTGAATTTGCTATTCTTAAGAAGCATTGCCAGATGTGAACCATGCCTCGCACAAAAGAGCTCTCAGAAGACCTACGATTAAGAATTGTTGACTTGCATAAAGCTGGAAAGGATTACAAAAGTATCTCTCAAAGCCTTGATGGTCATCAGTCCACGGTAAGACAAATTGTCTATAAATGGAGAAAGTTCAGCACTGTTGCTACTCTCCCTAGGAGTGGCCGTCCTGTAAAGATGACTGCAAGAGCACAGCGCAGAATGATCAATGAGGTGAAGAAGAATCCTAGAGTGTCAGCTAGAGACTTAAAGAAATCTCTGGCACATGCTAACATCTCTGTTGACGAATCTACGGTATGTAAAACACTGAACAACAATGGAGTTCCTGGGAGGACACCACGGAGGAAGCCACTGCTGTCCAGAAAAAACATTTCTGCACGTTTGAAGTTGGCAAAAGAGCACCTGTGCTGGCAAAATATTCTGTGGACAGATGAAACCAAAGTTGAGTTGTTTGGAAGGAACACACAACGCTATATGTGGAGAATCCAAAGGGTTCACATGCAACTGTATCAGGGTTTCCGTTAGCCGGTAATTACCGGTTTTTAGCTGGTAAAATGTATTAAAAACCGGTAAATTCAAAACCTGCCGGTCAAAATGTCTGGTAATAATTAGGGATGCTCCGATAGATCGGCCACCGGTCATTATCGGCCGATATTCACTGTTAATAGTTTGATCGGTGCTCTCTATAAAGCCCGATCAGGAGAGCTGGATCTGATCGATATGGACATAAACGCGAGTGAAGTATAACCAGACGCGAGAGAGAGATCAGATCAGCTGCTGACCCCCAAAACACACCAGGAGCGTCTGCGTTGCGTTACGGCCGCGCCGCGGCGGTCGTAAGGATCGCGGCCACTCTAGTCAATGGGTGCTATTACACCACACGCGCCGTGTTACGGCTCAGACGCGTCCCAGAAGCGGCTCGGCGCAGCGCTTCTCTAAAATTAGGATGAATCCTATTTTTGCCGCGGCGCAGCCGTAAGGTAAAGTCGAGCAGGCAGCCCCCCCCTCGCAGGAAGTGGAAAGGTGAGCATCCGGGCCAGGCCCATCCCCCACATATACTAATTTAGCAGACCCCACAACACCTCCACTACGAAACGCACCATGGACGACGAGGTGTTCATAATGGAAGTGGAGAAACACACAATTTTATATGATGTAACCAATGCTTTTTACAAGGACAACATCAGAAAGGACAAGGCCTGGTTTTTAGTCGCTGCAGTTTGTGGAGTGGAAGTTAACAACTACATATTAATGTTTTAAAGTTAATTAATACTTGTAGGTACAGTACAGAGCCATTCAATAAACACAATTTAATCAGACACAAAAATAAAACATTTAACTACGTATAGCCTACTTACTTGTAGAAGTACAAATGTCCAGGAAATATTCCAAAATCAACAACAACTGCGAGGCTGCACACACGACGCTCCACTTCCGCAACGTTTTGAAACGCGTCTGGTGTGTGTTGTCGCAGGAGGAGGTCGCAGCGTGGCACAGCCACAACGTAACGCGGCGCAGACGCTCCTGGTGTGTTTTGGGGGTGAGTCTGACAGAGACACGCAGCTCTGCATAATCACCTGAAGCCCCGCCCACTGTTTAGCGAGCTGCATGAGAAACTGACGGGCTGTCAGGAGAGAGAGGGAGGGAGAGGGGAAAAGAGAGCATCCGTTTCTCCCGTGTGATTATTCAAAGTTAATGTAAACTTTTGAATAATGTACTTCATCTACTACAAGTAGTTTGTTTGAATGTAATAATTATGTTGTTTGTGGAATCATTTATTGAAAAATGAATCTGAATTTTTTCGATCTGTTATGATTATAGACTGAAGCAATATAAAAATGAGCCCCGTGAACTGAGTTTTAAACATCAGCATATCTGCTCATAGTCCGGTAATTACCTGCTAACGGAAACTCTGCTACATAACTCTTATTATTATTATTGAAATATGACCGGTAAGTTTCAAATGTATCCGGTAAAATAAATTCTGCCCGGACATTTGACCGGCGAGAAAAAATCCTAGCGGAAACCCTGAACTGTATGTGTATTCACTCTCTGTCCTAAACGGCTTGTTGGAGCTCCTGCCCCCCCCCCCTCCCTATGAGCCCAGTGGCCGTCTGCGAGACAGCGAGACACAGTGAAATCCAGCCCGAAACCAGCCCTAGCACACACACACACACCCGCAGCCTGGCTGGGAGTTTGTGTGTGTGCTCACTGCTCACACACCGACTCACAGCCTCGCCGCGTCCCACCGTCTCATGGAGGAGAAATTGGCGGAGCTGCAGCTGAGAAAAGATTGAGTGTGTGTGTGAGGAACGTAACGGCCCCCGGACGTAACGGCCCCCGGACGTAACGGCCCCCGGACGTAACGGCCCCCGGACGTAACGGCCCCCGGACGTAACGGCCCCCGGACGTAACGGCCCCCGGACGTAACGGCCCCCGGACGTAACGTAACGGCTCCACGGATTGGTCCATTTGGACCAATGGGTCCATTTTGGTATGGTCACGTCACTGTACCCAGGAAGAAAAAGAGAAATCTCCAACGAGGCGTTCTGGGGCAGCATAGACAGGTCTTTTCTGTGTTTTACTCGCTACAGGGTGTACTTTGAGGGTTTGTGACTTTGCAGACTGTTTACATGCATAAAAACCTTCATAACACATGGGTAATAACCGGAAAAGCATGCATGGGACCTTTAAGAAAAATGTATGCCTTGAGTCTAACTCAGTAGATTTTAAAGTACATCATATGAAACCCCTCTGTTACTGTACTTGTAGTGTTTCTTCATTGAACAGCTTGAGTGATTCTTCTTGGTCTCTGGCTGTTTGCATGTGCTTCCAAAGAGCCAGAGGATGGCAGTGTGCTGCCATGTGTGAATGTGCTCAGAGCACTCAGGCGGTGAATGCTTCTGACAACAACAACATGGTCATTAACGCCTATGAGCAAACATCACATTATAGAGATAACAGATCTATTTTAATCTGTTTCATCTTTGTTAGAATTCAGAGGAACCACTTTGAATAATACATATCTTTATAAGCTGAGGGAAAAGTATTCTTTAGAAATAACCTTTTCCAAAATAATCTATAATGCTTTCGCAACAACTGTGCTGAAAACTGATTTTGGTCAAGTTAGTATTTATAAAAATCAACTTGTGTTGGATTGAGTACCAGAGAGATCTGGTTTAATGATTTAGGGCATGATAGATCACTTCCCTGTGAGGCTTCTTTGAATATTTGTTCTGCATTGTGTGCAACAACCATCTAGTAGTTACATCAAAAGTGAATGCTGTTTGACACAGGTTGTCTTTAACAATGACCTTCTTGGCATCCTAAACAAGTTTTTCATATGGCCAGTGCTAAATTACAGAAAACAGCACTAACAATGGCCCTGAATATCCCCTTAAAATATGATTTGCAACCGTAGAGAAAACATGTCTTTAAAATGATGCATTCCCAGTGTATTTTTATATTTATGAGCCATCAGGTTTTACATTATTAAATATAATGCAGTCCAAGAAACAACAGTAAGTTGAACCTAAAGGAACAGAATATGTATCCTCGAAAAGATTCAGCAGATCTGCGGCTGCTGAATTGAGATCAGAATACTTCCTCTTCTATCATTAGGGTTGGAAATAACCACCAGCTATATAGCAGCAGTAGGTGGTGGCGGTGGGTTTGTCCCCTCACTAGGCACTTGGGGGAAAACAAGCCATTGTTCAAAGCTCCAGTAGCATCTAAAGGACGCCATCACTGCTCGTTCTCTCTGGTTTTCCAGCACTCATGGCTTAAAGATGCCAACATCCTAAAGCCATTACATTTTTTGATTGTTTCTTGCTGTTAGTTTGCATCATAATGACTCCTAAAAAACCTTTCTGTGTCAAATTTCGGAGGAAAATGTGCTGTCAACATTCTTGTTATAAACCTAATGCGGGTTGCGGATAGTCTGTTTCCCCTAATCTCACAATCCTCTCCTGTCACTCCAACTCACAAAACCAATACAGTCTGTGTAGTACACTGCGAGGACTAATACATTTTGAATTACCGTGAGGCATATGAAAACTCCTTGGCACCAGTATGAGGAGACAGGTTAAAAGAGGCAACTGTGGTCCGGTCTTCTGTGTGAGGAAGCTGCCTGTGTGTCTCCGATAAGAAGGACTGAGTGGTGAGGACACGTCAGCCTACTTCAGGTGTCAGCACTTCAAACCAGCAGCAGGGCTTCAGAGGGAATGTGTAAAACTCCATATTGCAGAGGTGAAGTGGAGGATATTCGGAGTTTGTAGTATTTGATGTCTGGTGTCAACTTGTTCTTAACCTAAAAAAAAGAAGATAAATTAATCCCCGGAGTGGTGACTCAATGCATTTCTGCTCTTAAAAGCTTCCTGCCACTGTTTTCTTTATAAAGTGTTGCTCAGCAAAAGCATGCACTTCATTTTTAATTGACAAGTCTCTTGTGGTGTATTACAGCAATTTACTGCATTGCAGTGTAAGGCCACTTGAGTTATTAAGAAAGATCAAAGAAATGATAGCATATAGCACCGACTACGGCTGTTCCATTTAAAGGGGGATTACGGAGCATCATAAGAGGGCTTATAAAGCAACAGTGAAAATAAACAGTAATGACTGAGCTCTTAAACACAATATTCAAAAACTCTTCAATGAATTGCAATGCACTTGTTAAAAACTGGGATGAAACTATTTGAAATTATTTCCTGATCTCATAGACATTTTTATCTTTGGATGAATACATAATAAAGATGAGAATTGATAACGATGTGCCTTGGTCAGTGACAACATAAATACCACTCGTTATGTGTTCAGTCAACGCAGTGGAATCATCCCGATATTTTTAAATTGGAATTACACAACAGAACATCTTGCTGTTTGGAAAATTGATTCTCAGTAAAAACAAAACACACCCCATAGAGACTGCACATAAAAAGCTGTTTCATGGAAATAAAGCATATTGAATAACATTTACCAGATTCATCATGGTCTGACCCAGCAGTGGAGGGATTTAAGACTCACCAGACATTTTACGCAGCAGGGAAAAGAAGCCAGCGTTGAGAAGAGAAAAGGATAACATATCAGGCGTGTGACTGTACATAATATTGAATTCTGCTAAAGATGTAGAACAAATTAAATCCTGAATGTGCAAATGAAGGGTCTTTGCTGTTAAGTGAATGACATATGCTTTAATTGTGTTAAGAATGGCTGCTGTTAAGTATGAGTGTTGATGAATTTTTCGGTTTATATTCCATTATATTTCACAATGACATAGAATACAAGCACAATTACTGTTTGCGCCTTTCAAAGAAATGGTTACAGGGATAATTTGAAAAATGTAAAGTACATTTTTCTACATTTAAACAAATGTATGTTGCCCGCAATCTGCTCCCGCATGGCACTGTTGATGCTTCCGGCTTTATTGTTTTGCGATTGTGTATCTTTAAATAGAAGAACTCCCTTTCTTAAAAGACAACAAATCAGTAGCAGCTCTTTTTCTTTTTAAAACAAAAGCAGTCATTCTCTCTTTTAGAGAGGTTAAAAATATGAAAACACAGTGTGCGTTGGATGCAGAAGAAATGGATCAGAGGGATGATATCCAGCAGGGCTACTGTATGCTTCCAGGCACTTAACTAACACTCCTCACTGGCTGTGCTGTTACACTTTAGGGACCGGAGAGACCCCAGCAGGGAGTCTGTCAGATACTTCCAAGCAGATCTTCATGCTCGGGCAGTTTGCAGGCTCCCTTTAGTTATTGTTGTCTCAAGCAGCTGACCTGTGAATCAACTCGCAGCTCACATCTGTCCGTCTCCAGAAAACATCACACGCTTCCTCCTCACACACACTGTTGGCTTTGGTGTTAGTTGCACATTTGTGTAAGAACCAAATTGTGACTGGTAGATGGTAAGCAATAATAAGATAATGTCTCTAACCACACATGTATTCTAAAACTGTCCACCCATTTTCACTATCAAAGATTTTCTGAATCCACATAATTGATGGGTGCCTGCCAAAGTGGATGGTTTATACACGTACCAGATTCTGTTAGAGTTTGCCAGCATTTTTCCTAGAGGCTGATGGGTATTTATTTCCACCCAGCTTATAAAGCATGTCATCTTTTTGAACACCATGCAGCATTTCTGAGTGACTCCTGCTGGAATCCAATCTGATGCTCTATTTAAAAAAAGAGAACACTAGCAATAAAATACCAGAGGAGTTAAAGTGAGTTACATATAAAAAAAGACGGGGAAGATTGATGAGATTCCAAGTTTATTTTCATGTCTGCAAGATAGAACTTAGAGTGTCTTATTGTAGTATAAGAAATGTCTAGATGTATACAGAGTTCTTATATATACTAGATAATCAGCTAGAAGTTAATGGTGCACCGGCTAACATTTGATATGATTTTTCTGCCTGTTAGCTTTTTTTACTTGGAAGCTTTCCGATTGCTTTCCTGTCAGCTAAATCCTCTGCAGATTTGTGGTGTAATTGAGCTCTCACACAGGTGAAGGTCAATTACCTAGGCAATCATCTGGAGCACATTTTATTAATCTTGCTCTGGAGTCTGAACAAACTGGAAGACTGATACCAGAAGGTTTAAACTTCAATTAAACATTTTATATTACACTTTCTGTTTTTGGAAGACTCTCATAATGAGCACTTAAAGTTTTGGCCGTATTATACAACTAGCTGACTAAATGGCCTACTAGAAAGTTAGTTCTGGCTGAAATAATAACTATAGGAATAGGAATAGGAGGAATAGGATGACATGTAGTGTAGCCCACAGTAGATAGGCAGATCCCATCAAGGCATTTTTGTACACTTTGTATGTGCAATGTTGAATAAAACGCTTTTTATTCTGTCCCAGAGGCAATTCAGGTGTTAGCATGGCACATTGGAGATGACTGTGCAGTATAGCTAATCTCCTTGATCACCTACTTTACTAAATTGAAGCCTTATTAGGGAACAAGAGAGCACAGGGCCGTGGCAGAGCAGGAAATTGAGAGATGGCTGGGCGATTTTCAGTCATTTTTAGCATATATTGACCACCCAAAGAGGTTCTTGCTTTTTGAGGGCTACGGTATTTGTATAATAGTGGCTGTAGAGGTCATCATGCAGTTCATTTATGTTACCTTGTTGTGTCATCCCTGTATTGGAACAACATGTTTTAAAAACATCATGTAAAGAAGAAACCCATGTCCTTAATGATGATATCAGGCTTAGAATATAGATTGTAGGAATTCTGCTGTGGAGTATTTTGCTATTGTTTTAGTTCTGCTGGATACAAATGAATATCAATTCTCGCAACTATGGGTATTTCTATATAAAATATGCAAAAAATACTGTCTAACAAAAACTGAGAGTGAGATACCGCCTTTAACTGAAACTGGGACGTTGTAGAAATGCGTGTGTGCACCACGACAAAAGAGCCTCATTCACTTTACATTGGTTTTTTTTGCGTGGTGCCGACACGTAAATGTAACAGAATGCGTGACTCCACCACGCAATGTGGTGTTAAGGAGTCGTGGTGGAGTCACGCATTCTGGTGAGATCAGGTTGGAATTTCCCCACGTGGATTGAGGAAGTTCCATCTTAATCTTCATCTTAAATAATTCTGTTAAATGTTCTGCCCAGTTCCACTGCATGGTACGGCACAGCTCTACCCAGACCTAACGGCACAGTTTTTGATTTCCATTGCAGAAGTTGCGGATATTTCCCTTTAACTAGTTTAGAGGCAATTCATAAATAAGATTTAAAGCGGCGTTCTAGGATCACAAATAGGTTATACCAAATAAAGGCTGGTTGTTTAAAACACATTTATATTAACGCACTAGTATTTGAAACACTGGGAACTCACTTATAGTGCATCCGCCATTAATCAAACAAAAGAAAAGAGTGACTCGGCCCATGACTCGATTGGGGCCGATTATTGATCAATATCCACATCAACAGGTGTATCAGAGTTTTGCTTTGGGACAAGACATTTTAGAATATGAAAATCTCTTACATTGCAGTAATGAGGTGTTTCTGTGAAAATTAGAGCTTAATTTACGTGTCACACGAACAAACCTTAATACTTGAGAGCGCGAGCACTAAGGACCGTCTCCGCTCTCACTTTTGTTTAAGTCTCAGCTAAGAAGCACGGCAATGGCACATTGAGGAGTTCATGAGCTTTACACACAAACACAGACACACAAACACAGACACACGTGCACACTGAAACACACACACTGAAACACACACACTGTGGCGGGGAACATGCACGCTCAGGAAAAGTACATACTCTCAATGAAAACACCCACCCACACACACATGCACATTCTTGCCTGTCAAATCATATTAACATCAGGTCAGGCTGCTTTTTTGAGCTGGTTGCTATGGCAGCAGAGAGAGAATAATGACCGTCTACAGGTCGTTCTTCCATACGTCTTCAACAATGGGGCTGCAGCAGAGAGATTGGTGTAACAAGAGATTGCTCCCCTCCTGTGCTTACTGTAATATGAGAGTGTGACTATAAACAGCATGAAGCGCTGAGGTGCTGTTGATATGAAATAACTGCAGTTTTCCATCGAGAAAAGGGGTCAACACTTTTTAGGAATTCACATTGATCCATTGATAGCATTGTAAAAGCTCCACAATGAAGTTTGTGCTTTTAATATTTTTCATGAGGTTAACGAGGTGATCTCATTACGCACCCAATTTTGTAACTGTCTTGTGAAGATGAAGTGCTTAAATCTTCTCTTTATCCAATTTCCTTTGTAGCTGATTTTTTGTAATTTTATATTTGGCTCATTAAATAGCTAATACATATATTGAAGTAATATGTCCTCTCTTGCATTGCACCATAAGCTAATTGCTTTGCTGTTGGTCCCAATCAAATCTCAATCAGTGTTTTGTGTTAACTTTATAATGTCACTTGTAAAGTTCCTTATCTAAAGTTATACCTTCAGGACTCCACGATTCTAACATAGCTTCTTTTGGCAGATCTCAAAGCTATAAATACCTTTTGGTCAGAATTTGGAAGTTATTTTATGCATAAAAATCCATGGTGCCAATTCTTCTTTTCTTTTTTGCTATGTCGTACGCTGTGTGGCAAATATAGTTTGTCAAACCCAAGTAAATGTTTACAGCAAAGTGAGTACAATCAGAAAGAAAACAATCCTTTCATTAAATACAATGAACTAATATATTGTACTTCCTGTGGGCTGCATCCTGAAGATAGTGTGAAACCCAAGTTAACTGTATGATTTTACCAACTTTAAGCTTGCTCGGTCATATGACCCCACATCCAGCTCTCTGCTTCGTATGTCATTTATTATGGGTTATGTGATTGATTTTCTATTAGCAGCAGGAAGGTGCTGCGTTGGCATGCATGGCAGGGAGGCAGAGATCGACATGTGGCATGTAGGTCAGGTTTTTTTTATTTCCCAAATTTGCAGTGGCTGGGCAGAGCGGCCACTAAAAAAGCGGCCTGATCTGACCTCGTTCTGCTTTAGACCCTTTTGGTCGCTTTTGATAATAAAACTGACCCATATTTGCTGTGACGGATGGTTAAAGACACACATTTTTTATTTTATTTGTTCCCCCATATATATATATATATATATTTATTGTATACAGGAAGAAATGTTTACTAAAATAGATAATAATAGCTTGAAAAAGTTAACTTGATATTCTTCACAGGTTCTGTTCGAGCTGCTTGTTAGACCAACGAAGTTGAAAACAAGAACAATTATGTTGAGCTTTCGTAAATCAGCTGACTAGTGAAATGGGACAAACTGCTTGCAGACTGTAATTTCAGAGTGCAGGTAACCGTTCAAATTTGTGATTGTCAGGGACAGCATTGTGCATGATGGCAGTTGATGTGGGTTTATTTTACGCCCAAATGAAGCAATTTTAAAGTGAGTGTGAATTTTGAAAGTGTCAGACAATCTTGTTTGCAAATCAGACGTACTTTCTAGACACGCCAGAATAAACATCTTTACATTTTATGAAACTCATTCAGACAAATGTTACAAGTTATTGGGTTAGCTTGTCCTTTAAAGATAAGTCTGTATTTCTAACGATGAGAGGTTTTTCCAGCAGTTAAAATTACCCAAGAAAGCATGGATTCATTGATTCTGAAATATTATCTAAGCATCTAGAAAAAACACGACTTCAATTCCTTTCTTTACGTCGCTCAGCTCCACTCTCACATTGTCTCATTGACCCTCCTCACACCTACATGCATATTACTCACCGACCTTATGTACAAGGTCATAAACAAACACACATCTCATAGATCCGACCAATAACACGGAGCTTACTCTGCATGTCACTGCGATGGTTTTCTCCTGAGTGCTGCAGGTTTTTCTGTTGCTTTTTTTCCCTTTTCCTATAATGTGTTCCTTACATCCTCGTCACACTAAATTCACATTTGACAAGGAAAAAGAGGATGGGTTGACTTAATACAAAATACAATTTTATTCAGACAAGGAATTTACTTATACCTGTAATTATTGTTTTAACATGATTTAAATTACCATATTTAAATATTTAAAAATGTATTGAAATGCTGCTTAAACAATGGTTATATGTGACATCTCAAGCAACATTGTATTTACTAGCGTGTTTTTAATTCTAGTAGACTTAGATGCATATACTATATTAGGAACATATAATGTAAGTGAATAAGACTTGGCTCTTTTTCATTAAGTGTCTTTCCAAGCCATGTAGAACATTTAGATCCGTAGTTAAAAGTGTAAAAAATGTAAAAATATTCAATCACAGTACTGCATTGACATGTTCAGTGACATACATAGCTAAATGAGACTGTATATTAAATACAACTCTAAATGATTGTACTATTGGTTTAGTGTAGTAGCTAGTCTATACCAATACATGTAAAGTCATAGGCTTTTATATGCAGGGGCGGTTCTAGGGGGAGCCAGGGGGGGCCAGTGCCCCCCTAACACTGCCCTCTGACCCCCCTGTGGCCCCCTAACAAGGAAACGTTTTTTTTTTTTTTTTTTAAATGTATATTTTCTGGTACTCGGTTTGCCAAAAACCGCAGGATTTTGTTGCTGTAATGTGAGATTGTGCAGACACCCTTATGTAAAGTAGAGATGTAACTGTTCATTGCCTTTATTTTTATATAAATATGGTGTTAGTGCAAACATTGCACTATAACTTAAGCTGAAGCTAACAGTAATAACTATAAGATCTATCTGAAATAAATAAGTGTACTGAAACAAATACCAATAACTGTATTGTATTGTTTTCTTATGCGCAATTACTTCATACTGTCTAGTTCTCTTTTTCGTCCTGCATTTATTGTGCCCCCCTCAGAAAATAACTGGCCCCCCCAGTCAAATTGGTCTAGAACCGCCACTGTTTATATGTCATATACATATTATGTTTTGGACTAAAACCTATACATATAATCAAGTAGATGTATAAAGTAGCACTAAATATACATTTGAATGTAAAGAACAATACATATATAAACTGAGAGTATGCTCTTAATCATCTAAAAACAACAGATTATCGGTTGCATAACATATTTATCATTGACTGGTGCTAAGTATTTGTTTCATCTACTGAACCACAACCTTTTACTTTGTTGTAATGGCCAAAATGTGAAACACACACTCACTTGAGAGAAAGATACTTATAGTTGGTATATATTTGAGGAATATCATGGCTTATAACATCATAGATTCTCATTTATTTAGCCTGGTGTTATGTTTATATTACAGCAAGTGTATACAAATCATTGTGCTTGGTTTATGATAAAGAGTTAAGTGAATGTCTTAAAAGTATTGATTGCATTTTTACCCAGGCAGTCATAAATACACATTTTAACATATTAATCAAGGAGTTCATCAGTTGATTACATTGCTGTCACTACGATTAATCAATGGTATCCTAATAAAGTAGCAGCCCTTTTCCCTGTGAAAACCCTCCGATGCTAATGAAGTGTGTTCCCGTGTGTCATCAGACTAATTGGCTTTGGCTGGTGACCTCTTGATGAGGTCGACGGGGAGTGGTCAGCTGGAGATTACACCCTTCATTTTATGGATTTCTCGCCCCTAAAGGTCTGGTTCCGTGTCCCAATTACACACTTGTCTATTCTGTACGCTGTAAGACTTGTAGGCTGTATGTGGATGGACATCTAGGATTTTATTTACTTAAAGTAACTTAATTTAAATGATATAGGCTAATGTGTGCCGATGGAACTCCAAATAGTTTTTCCAATGTTTTCCTTTTTCACTTTCTCAAATGTCTTTAGAGAGTTTTGCACATTTTAACAACCATAAGTAGCTCCTACACTTCCACTGTGGGTTTTATTCCGGGTGCATTGCCTCCGGATTTTATTCCTTTTTTCTTACTTATATTTTAAGAAATACATTAAACATAATTCATAGAATCAATCGAAAGATAAGAAATACTTGTAGTAATTTTAAAGTGTACACTTGAGATGTTTTCAGCGAACATTGTTGTTTTCAGTTGATGCACACAGCTCCTTTCTGCACATTTTGTAAAACTTAACTTAAACATTCTTCAAATATCACAGGAGGGACATGGATTTGACATATAAAGGTCAGTTCACTGTAATGTTGCAGCTGGTTTCTTTTACTATCTATTATTCTTACTTTAGCTTCAATACACTTTTCTCACTTAAAGGTGGGGTAGGTAATTTTGGAGAAACCAGCTCGAGTGCGCTAGAATGTGAAAATACACAGCGGGAAGAAATCTGCTACTTCCTTACAGAGCCCCTCCTCCAACACACATGAACGCGCACATGACCAATGAGGGCACGAGATAAGTTTGTGCATAGATGGAAGGCTGACAGGCAGGTAGGCCATCCAGTCATTTTAGCCGACCCGGCTAAAATGATTGGTTGTGCTTTTTACGGCTTCCACAGATGACATTTTTTTATGGATTTTTTGTCAAAGCACTTAAAATATTCATTGCTATCAGGATGTTAAGAGCATTCCATGGAATATAACAAAAAGTGTATCTCGAGCCGGTTTCTCAAACTTGCCTACCCCACCTTTAAAGTGTCTTTTCGTGTCATCGGGCTACACCCGCGTGATAATCTCCATGATGAAATTAGAGTAGGTGGATAGCAGCAGCCTTCGGTGTATTTACACTACAGGTTTTAGGATTAAAGGAAGTGTGGGGCTGCGGTGGGTTCAAAGAACAGATCTTGATGTCGCTGTGTGGAAGTTTCAGGTCTGCTTTTTTAACCTTTTAATGAGCACTCGCGAAACAGAGGGCCTCATGTGCTAACTTGAGTTAGATCGGTTAGATCTCACATAATCTCTTTGTGTGTGTGTGTGTGTGTGTGTGTGTGTGTGTGTGTGTGTGTGTGTGTGTGTGTGTGTGTGTGTGTGTGTGTGTGTGTGTGTGTGTGTGTGTGTGTGTGTGTGTGTGTGTGGGGTCTTTGAGAGTGACAGAAAGATTGAGAGACATTTGCTGCCTTACTATAGAATTGGCGCGTTCACACCGGAGTACTTTTCCCACAATAGTTCATCAGAACTCAGATATATTTGTGTTCACACCAAAAAGCCCCCTGAACTAAATTAGTTAATTAGAATTTTGTTTACCCCCTTTTCAGTCCCTGCTAGAGAGCAGGGACTTTCGTGGGAGAAAAAGGTTCCTATGTCTGATTGGCTGGGCGGAATGCAAACCACGCCCCGTAAAACTCCCAAAAAGTTTTGTAAAGCCGCCATTTTATTATCCTCGCATTAGCATTATTAGCATTAGCCCAGCGCAGAAACGCAGAGAGACTAAATTGTGGCAACACAAAATAAAACATGGGAGCGGTGGAGTGATGAGGAGGTGTCGGCGTTCTGGCGATTTACTCGGAAGGCTTCAGTAGAAGCTGCTGGGAGTCCCAGCAGCTTCTACTGAAGCCAGTCCCCAACTCCGGGGACTTCGGGTGGCAGTATACGCCGTGAAGTTGTTTGCGGCCTGCCAGTAAACCCAAATAAAGCAGAAGAAGAAGAAGTGACGTCAGCGGCTTCATTTGCCTAATCCACCCCCAGGGACTCATTGCGGTGTGAACGCGATCTGCTTTAGTTCATCAGAACTAAAAGAGTTCTCATGAACTATTGTGGGAAAAGAACTTGGTGTGAACGCCCCTTATGCATAGCCTACATATCTCAGTCAGAGAGCCAGAGAGAAATAGTGTGCACATCATATAGCTCGCTATGCATGCATATTACAACATATGCTGATGGTTTCTGTGTACCCGTTGGAACCATAGACTGTATATATAAAGGTTGGAACCCAAAGTAAATATTTATCTTGCCATATGGCTTTCAGACAAATGTTTAGAAATCCCTGCAGTTCTTTCCCTGTTGGCATGCGAGGGTCTCTGATCCACTGGAGAGACTGCTTTAAAGACTTAGAAGAACTCTGACCTCTCGGTTGATCTCATAAAGACCTACCTAGCTTTTTTCTTTAGGATGGATTACAGGTCACAAATCAGCGATCGGAGAGGAAATAGGCAAGCCATCCCAATCCTGTTACGTTATACTAATCTTTGATTTACAAATGACTCACCTTTACCCTGATGTCCTATCTGAGGCTTGTTACTGTTGTACTTTTTTTTATTGCATGATTACTGACTTACAAACAGTACAGAGACTCTATAGGTAATGTCAACTAAAAAGAAAGTAGATGATGAGTTTTCCATCTGAATGTTTGTTTATCAGATTTCAGATTAAAGGTGGGGTAGGTAAGTTTGAGAAACCGGCTCGAGATACACTTTTTGTTATATTCCATGGAATGCTCTTAACGTCCCGATAGCAATGAATATCTTAAGTGCTTTGACAAAAAATCCATTAAAAAATGTCATCTGTGGAAGCCGTAGTACTGTAAAAAGCACGACCGATCATTTTAGCCGGGTTGGCTAAAATGACTGGATGGCCTACCTGCCTGTCAGCCTTCCATCTGTGCACAAACTTATCTCGTGCCCTCATTGGTCATGTGCGCGTTCCTGTGTGTTGGAGGAGGGGCTCTGTAAGGAAGTGGCAGATTTGTTCCGGCTGTGTATTTTCAAAACCCAGCGCACTCGAGCTGGTTTATCCAAAATTACCTACCCCACCTTTAAGTGAACAAAATATAGATAAAGTTAACAACATGAGATGCAGTGTATTTACCAGTCTATTATTTTGTGGTGATTTGAAGGCAATACTAGACCATAAAGAAATTCTGGTACCGGTAGCTATATAGTTTCAATAAGTTCAAATGACTATTTGCAAGAGTTTCTAGTACTCATTGCTTTCTCCAGAGAGGCAAATCCTTCATCTTTATTCCCCTTTCACACAAAGTGATGCTGTAGTTGCAAATATTAAGCCCCGCTCTGCTGAATCATCTCGGGCTCATTGTGGTTTTGGCTAATATAAAATACTTCTCTCAAGAAATGCCCTCCGTGACTTTGGTGTTTACTGTTACCGCCAAGCAATCAGTACAACAGTTTTGTCTGAGGGAAGATGTATGGGCCCCATTTCACAGAATGCAGCATTTAATCAATTCTATAACATTGTGGTCAACAAATCAAGCATGGCTTCCCTCCCTCCTCCGGCTGCAGAGGGAGCAGTGCAGTATTAAATCCATTTGGTGAGCCAATGGTGTGTAACTTGAATCTCATTGTGTGTTACTGGAAGAGAACTGTAGGACTGTAACTGTGAATTAACTGTGGGTGCAAAACTAAATGTATTTTTAACTGCATAACAACTGTACCTATAAATGCACAGACCTGGAACTTTTATACATTTTAAAAACAGCTGTATAAATGAAATGTAGTTTTATCCAACCATATCTAACCAATACAGTTATATCTTATTTGATCTTATCTCCTTATTCTCCTGCTGTTTATCGGGGTCAGGAGCATGCTGGCAACAGAGATCTGCATGACTCAGAGGTGATGTTGCTGTGAAACATTCTCTTTCAGAAATCCTTGAATTAATTCACTATTGTAGGGTTTCTGAAATTAAGCATTCTCAGTTGTTGTTTGTGAGCGTGGTTTAAGTCTGAGATCTAGAGCAGTAGCACAAACCTTTGTCTTCAAACCCAAAAGAGGGATTAAAGCTCCCTCCCAGTAACTCACATTTAACTTAGAATAGAAATGAGCTTTGAGTAGTCTTATAATATTGGTAGCAGGCACATTTCTGATCACAGTCAGGAGAGCTTTGCATCTTGCCATACACCCTGCTTCAAATGGCGTCAGCATTGGGGGGCTTTGCTGGACAGCTATCTGTGCAATTCTGTTTAGGCTTCCTTTATAAAATGTACTCTCCCTAGAACTATAGGAAACCCTTCACATTTATAAATAGGTTAGAAGTTGTTGGAAAAGTAGGGGAAACATATATTTATATTCATCTTTTTTCTTCATGAATTTACGGTTCAAGTAGTAGTAGTGCAAAAACTAAAACTGCTAGCTCTTCCTGCTAGTCGTCCGCCATGTTCTTTTACTGTAAAGTTTCATTTGATCGTGAAAGATTTAACGATATTTATATAGAGGCTGAATTTGCATGAATGGAATCTGTTGTGTGCTGTTTTGGCCATATCACACACTGTAGTAACATTACTTTCACATTTATCATAACATGTGCTTTTGTAGGATTCTCTCATGTTTCAGTATCTGTTAAGATATTACATTTCTTCAGTTGGGGCCAGCCGTTGAGCCTTCAAAATCTCCTTTCCAACGTGACAATCTCTTATCAACAATCTAAGGTTTTATTATTTTTACCAAGATGTCAGAGACTTGGCATCATGTGGCTAGAGTTTCAAACAACAACATCACATAGACATTTTCAGGGTTTTTCTTTACTGTACATCCCTATTTCCTCTGGAGCACATAATATGCTTCAAATAAACCCTGTCCTTTACAACTTACATTCATGGCATCACAGTGTGTCTCGTGGCACTTGTAGTACACATCCTCACAACATGTTGAGGGGTTACCACATTGATCTGGCAAGCTGCCCTGACATTTGATGTATGTTTCAACCATATTGCATGTCTTTTGATTGTTTAGATTCATTCTTGCTCCAGTCCAGTGAATATGACTTTCGATCTGATAAGAAAAAAACACAATTACACAACTCACTCCATAATCGTCCAGGAGCGACGTTTGGTCAGTGTCCGTGGCGTGCAGTTGTGACGCTCCTAGGCTCCTTCAGCTTCATAAAGGGACGCAAATAGATTTCAACTGATTGCAATGTATTCCCATCTGCGGCGGGATTTGACGCTCATGGAAGCACGGCATTCGTTTGTGTCGGCTGCCCTTAAAGGCAATGTGAGCGTCCATTCTCATTGGATAACGGAGAATTGTACACCCGGAAGTAAGTATTCCCCTTACTGTCGATTGATTTTACAGTGATATCTGCACTACTCATCGACTAAAAAACACCAGATTATCCTTGTTAATTACACAACATTGATTGGTTTAAGTTGTGTGCAATGCTTTTTTATTTTTCCCCTTCGATTCGGAGAAACAAATGTTTTTTCGGAGTAAAGGATGGCAGAAGACACTACACTACCCAGAATCCCCAGCTATCGTTTGGACTACACCATGTGCTCTGTTTGACAAACCCCGTTTTTTTTTCACCATTCATTCCAATGGCTGGCGTCTATGTCACGTGATCTTCAAATTTCTCCCTGCAGAAAAAAAAAAACATGGCCGAACTTCGTTTATTCTCGGTGGAAAATGCCTATTTTAAAGTTAGTTTGGCCATTAAAATGCGTTTTGATGTCATTTGATGCGAGAAATATGAGTTGTTATTTCAGATTATGTGTGCAGTGGATGTACATGATCTTTAGTTTGCTAGTTATTACGAAGATTACTTCAGGACATTGCGTCCATAGAACGTTTTCATTGTTACCAAGGTGGTTGCTAGGGACGCTGCTATCGATATTATTTCTGTTATGTTGTGTAACTGTTTAATGGTGTTATCTTTATTGCTACCCCCTTCCCCGTCAATGTATAGTGTTGGTCCACAGCGCAAACATATTAGTTGAACAAAATCCGCATCTAAAGATAGCCTACGTTATTTCCCCCTGTGCAATTTCAGTCTCACATCTCAGAGCACATCGTCATTAACAAATACCGGAAACAGACCGAAAAAAATAAAAATAAATAACTTTATTCCGAGTGTGCTTGCTTTTCTCTTTGAAAGTCATCACCTAACGGCATTGTAATACACGGTTCGGCTGCATTACATATTACATATCTGCCGTAGTTCTGTATTTATAGAGCCCTGATGAGAAGACTTCTAGACAAACATGAGGAACTGAAAACGTGACGTGGATCATAAATATATCAGCCATTAAACAACATCTTACATTTCTTTTCACACAATACGTCTCCTTGCAGTATCAACACTAATTCGGCTGACTTTTATATTTGATCCAATTGGTAGATAGGCTGTATTTACACCATAAAGGTGCACAGCTGATATAAAGGGACACCTAGTGGTTAAAGCTTGTTATTGAATTTCATTATTTTTATTATTAGATATTAATAGGATCCCTATAAAGTATATTCATTACTCGTAATTCTCTAATAGTTAATTAAAGACTGTATATAATGACTATTTTGCACATCCCTTTCAAGATTTCAAGATTTTCTAAGGTTTATTGACATATCATATAGGCCTACACAACTATGGTGTAGTTATGCATTGAATGAAAAACTTGGGTCGCAGGTTCCTCAATAGTGCATTACAAGACATCTATCAATATTTGTGCATACTTCCAGCAATGTTAACTATGTTGAAGCACTTATTTTAACTGATATTATACATAATGTATTATACTCTTATAAGATGTATGTAGATATTTCATCTCCAACCTTGTCAGGTATTGAACAATCAATAAATAAAGAACACAGAATTGTTAAATATAAAACACAGAATTTGTGTGATTATACTAAATGATTTACAAATAAACACCACTGCATATTTACAACTGTTACACATGCTGATGTAACGCAAATGGCTACTGCCATATTTGCAAAATGTGCCTCTGAACCTTGACAAGTGCATGTTTCAGACTTATCAATTAATGTAATGTAATGTAATGTTATCAATTAACAACAGGGGTCACAAACATAAGACCAGCTGTTAAATAAAGCTCTTCTGACCTTAGACAGAGAAGAAGAACAGACTGCATGATATATAAACAAACAACAAATAGCGTGTGCGACGCGTTCCATTTCCCTCTCGTCCATCGAAAACATGTTTCGTGCGGCACTGGAGCTATCAGCCATAAGAGGGGTTAGCGATAAGAAACAATAACAATGTGCCTACATAACTGTCAGTTGCAGCCATAGCATTAGTATTGGTTATAGTAACAGCTACAACATTAAAATACTTCTAGGCAGATTGAGGAGGATAATGGGAGAATGAACAGAGGGGTAGAAACATCCATCTGAATAATAATAATAACTTTATTTGTATCGCACCTTTCATACAGGGGATTGCAGTTCAAAGTGCTTTACATCAGTAAGAAATAAAATATAAAATCAGTGTAAAATAAGCAGCAAGAGCAAAGCATAAAGTGGGATAAAATAATGCAAGATATATATAGTAATCCCAACAGGCCACCTTGTTTATGGTTTGATTCAGTTTTACATTACATTTATTTGATAACTTCAGTTAACTTTGAAGATTCCGAACACTACAAAATATAATCAAGACATATTTTATCATGTATTATAGTAGAAAGTAGAAATAGTTTGAGTAGTTTTTAGTAGAAATATCCCTTACAATAAAGGCAGTATAGTATGCCCGTGTGTCATCTCCAATAAATGGCTTCAACCATCCTTTAAACTCAGGGTTTGATTCCCACTCCTTTCTGTACTTTTGTGAATACAGTTTAGACTGTGACATGATGACCTACGTGGATGTTTAGCTTGTCACAGAGAGGCACACACACAGTGGACAAGGTGATTAAGTGAGTGAAGCTGTCTCGACGCGGGAGAGTGTGGTTGTCTCCTCTCTGCTCTGACTGCAGCTGAGCTGCTGCGGGAGGCAACTGTGAGTCAGCGCGCCTGTCAGTACTATGGGAGGGCTGAGGGGCTCACGGCAGCTCGTTAACTGCAGAACAATACGTGAGTCTCCAAACACTAGTGATGGCAGTTTGACACTGAAGCTTCGAACAGAGCTTCAACCCTGGACTTCCTATTCCATAGAAGCAGTGTTGCCAACTCCATAGTAAGGAAAGTAGCTATTGGCTGTCCGTAAAGTCGCCAGAAGTCGCTAAATGACGTCATTGCATAATTTGCATATCATGTAATGGCGGCTGTAGGAGAGAGCATGGTAGAGGTCTTTTTTTAATTTATTTTTAATCTTTTTATTGGCTTTTTGACAGACATCACAATGGCAATACAGTAGGTACACATGTATAGAAGATGGTCTGTAGGAAAATTAAATAGTTACCTCACCCCTCCCTCCCACCCTCACCCCTATGGGCTATGATCACATTATAAACAAGACATAAATCAAAAAGTTACAAAACATAAAACACCAGCATAAAAAAAAGAGGGTAGAAATTACATGAAATACAAAGACCAATAACTGAAAATTACATAAAAATACAGGTGCTTCTTCATGTTAATAGTCAGTAAAAATAAATACCAGGGAAATAACGGTAGGCCTACTGCAAGTTACATGAGGAAACAGAGAAGACAAAAAAGTAATGGTCAATGTATTAGGGAGATAAGGAAAGGGGGAAGTGAAGGTCTCTCCTCCCCCCCCACCGGGTTCACTCACACCTCATCAGCATCAGCGTTGATTGTAAGGTCATTGATTAGCAGTAGTAAGGGAGTCCAGGTCTTATGAAAGAGTGTCAGGGATCCTTGTAGTGAAAATCGTATCTTTTCGAGATTAATACACTGTAATAGTTCCTGTATCCACCTGTCATGTGTGGGTGGGGAGACGTGCTTCCACTTAAGAAGAATGGAACGCCTGGCCAGCAGGGTTGTGAAGGCGATGACCCGCTGAGTCGTGGTGGGCATGTTCTGTGTTGGGGGGACGCCGAACAAGGCAGTTAGAGGGTTACGGGGTATGGGTGTATTAAGGGCCTGCTCAAGGGTTTTGAAAATACTAGACCAGAAGGCATTCAGGCTGGGGCATGACCAAAACATATGTGTGTGATGATTGGCAGGAATGGTAGAGGCCTTTTGAGTATGTTTTTGGGTTTTAACATGCTTCTTGATGTCAGACCGTTTGGCATAGAAATCCTCCTTACAATAAAGGCAGTATGCCTGTGTGTCATCTCCAATAAATGGCTTCAACCATCCTTTATACTCAGGGTTTGATTCTCACTCCTTTCTGTATTTTTGAGAATACAATTTAGACTGTGCCATGATGTTTAGCTTGTCACAGAGAGGCACACACACAGTGGACGAGGTGATTGAGTGACTGAGGCTGTGTGAGTCAAAGCAAAGCAAAGGCAGTTATTTATTATAGTGTGAGTGAAGAAACATTTACATTTTACATTTAAATCCCGCTCAAAACCAGGACTGCTTGTCAGTTGGCGCATGCGCAATTCATTTGCAGTCTCGACGCGGGGGAGTGTGGTTGTCTCCTCTCTGCTCTGACTGCAGCAGCAGCTCTGCTGCGGCCAGGCAACTGTACTATGAGGGAGGCGGGGCTCACGGCAGCACCCGCGGCTCGTTAACTGCAGAACAATACGTGAGTCTCCAAACACCAGAAAAGTCCCTAATAACACCATTATAAATCGTTAGATTAGTCGTTAGTCGCTTTTGACACAAATAAGTAGCCGGAGGGTTTGGAAAGCCGCCAAATTTAACGAGAAAATCGCCAAGTTGGCAACACTGCATAGAAGCAGTGCTTCGAAGCTTGCTTCAAATCACGTGACATATGACGTCCGAAGCAGCAACTGCTTCAAATCACATGACATGTGACGTCCGAAGCAGCAACTGCTTCATTTCCAGAATGAATCACTTGACTGGTTCACGGTCCATTCACGCGATTCAATGCACTGCCTCGTCTCGATTCTGACAGGTTGAAACAGTTTCAAACTTGAGTGCTTCAACACTTTATGACCGCTCTAAACAATGGACAATGTTTGGGTTGTTGTCGTAGTTTGCGTTGTTGCTGTTGAGTTGTTGTTGGTATTGCATTTGATATCATTAGAGCAAGCCAGGAAGAAAGATAGGTCGTTCTGGCTCGGGAAACACTTCGAAATGTGGAGAAGTTGTGAACAAAAAGACAACTATCAGTAATATAAAAACAGTTAAATATTTCAAGCAATAGATAGCCCAGTGGGTACAGCCGGTGGCCCGAATGCGGCGATGTCCTCCGCGCAGCTGGTTCAAATCCCGGAATGGAAGTATTTTAATCATTGCTTTTCAACTTTAATAACTGATAAAAGGCTCTCTCCTCCCAAAAACATATCTAGCACTCTCTAGTCTCTTCTCAATAACCCAATACACACAATTATCAATCTTTAATTGCAAATAGAACATGATATTCAGTCTTAGTGTGTGTGTGTGCATCGAATATTTTTCAAGGCAAAGATACGTTAAACCCACTGCAGCCTTGCACTTCGCCAGGAGAGGTCGCTGTAACTGAAGCTTCGAGAAATGAACCTATTTCCGACACAATTGTCCAAGTGGTTCGACGCTTCATTCAAAGCTTCATTTTGCCATCACTACTAAACACCAGAAAAGTCCCTAATAACACCATTACAAGTCGTTAGATCAGTCGTCAGTCGCTTTTGACAAAAATAAGTAGCCGGAGGGTTTGGAAAGCCGCCGAATTTAACGACAAAGTCGCCAAGTTGGCAACACTGGTCTGTGTGTGACTTCTTAAATCGTTTGTTTACGTCCCTCACTTCCGTTTCGCTTCTGATTCGCTAGCTGAACAGCCAATCAGAGTGATTGCTTGGTCCGACTGCCTGACCCGATGCATGGCCAATTCAACATGTTGAATCGGCCATGCATCGGGTCAGGCAGTCCAAATAAGGCGTGTCACGGCAGACGGTGCCATAGCCGCGGGAAGTCATTTTGCTCAGGGGGTGCTGCCAAAAGTGGGGAAGAGGCCGCTTAAAAAAAAAAGAAAAAAAGGCGGGCTACCAGATATGTTCGGGTGTATTTCCGTCGCATCCGTCATCCGTCATATTCGTCATATTTTACGGCAACTCAAGAGGGCCATCACGGTCAAATTCCGAACATTTAAACATAGCCGACACTTAATTCTTTACTTTGTCCGTTATTATATGTAGAATATTATACTTTGTATCCGTCATATTGTTTCCATAGCAACAACTTCAAACAGGCAGAGCCTACACTTCATTCTTTACTTTGTCCGTTATTATATGTAGAAGATATTAATTTGTTCTCCGTCATGTTGTTTCCATAGCAACAACTTCAAACAATAACAACTAACCGCTAGCTGCAAAGCTAGCATCACAGCCACTGCTCCGTTTTCGGAGACTTTGCACACGTTTTTCACAAACATTTTCACGCTAGGAGTACTTCCATTCGCTTCGTCTTGATCTGTAGATGTGATTTGATGTGTCGTGTCCCCCCCCAACTCCTCTCCAAAGTTCAGATATTTAATAAAATACTCAGGGGAGTTTCCTGAATGTTCATGCCAAAAGCCAAGCACTAGGCCCTGGGTAAATTAAGAGGCTGATCTCGGGCACTTTTGTCCACTTTCCCTGGTGGTAGAAACTCAAGCCATACATCCCTGGAATCGTCTCAGAGAGTATATGATCAGTGGGGCCTTGTTTTTACTGAATGATGTGTTTTTTTTATGGGGAATTCAAATATGAGCTTATTTTTAGGATTTTCGGAGACTTTGCACACGTTTTCACAAACATTTCCACGCTAGGAGTATGGGAGTACTTCCATTCGCTTCGCTTCATATAAAAATACTAAAAGGTAAATAAAACATTAAACATAATGTCAAAATAACAACCTGAAAGATATGTATTCTATCTACACATTTCGTAATTATCTAATCTACTGGCCTTATAAAAGTGTTGGCTAAAGTAACGCAGAATATATATATTTTTTCATTGTAAATAATTAGAAACATTATTTATGTGCACAAGTACATGGGACCCCACCATAGCACCCCACACATAACAAGCTGTCCCGAGTTCCTCCGGCTGCAGTTCCGCAGACGGCCGGTGTGTGGCAGCAGAGCGCTGGGAGCAGAGGGAGGTGAGTAGACGGACATGACGGATGCGACGGAAATACACCCGAACATATCTGGTAGCCCGAACATATCTGGTTCTGACACCGGCTGTCAGCGATACGAGCCGCATAAATTGTTTGTTAAAGGCGAGACACCGCAGGCAAAAACATAGTTTTTCATGCACTGGTCAATTTTGAGATGTTGTGCTATTTTGATTCCATTACATGTTTTCTTTCAGGCTTTTGGAAGGAAAACGTACAAAATACACATTTAAGTGTTTATTTTACTATAGTTTGTCTATTTGCGTCTGTATATTTCTCCTAAATTCACCAAAAGTTAGCATTCTAACGTAACATAAAGTACCGCGACCGCTGTGTGCACCATGTCAACAGAGATATCGTTGGAAAGCTCCGTCTCTCCTGCACAATCTCATTGGATCCAAATATGGTCATTTCCTTTGTATCAGCAACCAATCGTGAAAGTACAAAAGGGTCTTAAACCAATAAACGAAATCTCATTGGCTGGTGTCAATTTCTGACAACGTGATTCGTTCAGAAGCGTCACGTGGTGTGCTAAAACACTTCCTGGTTAGCTTTCCGCTAGAAATTGAAATCTCAAAATGGAATAAGAACGGCGAAAAAAATGTTCACAGAGAAGTCAACAACAATTGTCACTTGCACGAAGCAAGATTATACAAAAAACAAATGACCCCGAACATGAAATACCTTCACGGAGTGCGTCGAGGCGCAAGCTGTCATTCAAAGAACAGGAGGGTTTAGCTAGCACCTCACTGCAATCTTTAAAGGTCGTTTTCTCAAAATGAGTTTTTTTCTCCTACTCTGAGTTCGACATTTCAACTTCAGTAGCACGTAGATACACCAAACCTTCCAGTTATATTCCTATCAATATTATGAAGGCTTTTACAGAAGGGTTTGTTCATATGTAATTCATAGCCTGAATTATATAAGATTTTATACCTAGAAACATGGCGAAAATTGATATTTTAGGGCTGTTGACAGTATTTTCTGATTTATGGAGTGATAAAGAGAGATATCCAAAATCCCTTCTGTAAAAGCCTTAGATGCTAATATGACTACAAAATGAAACGAGAATTTTGAACCTGGCTTTATCCAAAGTTCAGATTTCGGTTCCTGAAATTTGTTAAAATATGTGCAAATTTAATGAGATAATGGCTCATTTGCATATTCAGAAAACTTGTAATACAAGAAACAATTGCCTTATTGTAGGTAATTAACTGGAGACATTTCTAGCTGATATCTTTAAGTTAAAAAAAATTACCCTATTCACCTGGGGTGTCTCGCCTTAACTGTTAGGCTTAATAAACCATTATATACCTACATCACTTAGCAACAGCTACACATGCCCACATGCTAACTATGGGTCTTACAAACCTACATAACATTACAAATAGTCAGAAATTATTATGTACAATATTAATAAAACTATGAATTCAATTTTAACTGATTGACAAGGCAAAACACTGCACAGCGGCAGCAGCATTAAAGGAAAAATATCGTTTTACCTTGTGTTGGGGCTTCACAAAACTCAAAATGTAGCGGTGGTGCGCTGAGGAGTAGCTGGTGGTCCACTCTTTTTATCGGGTTGTTTGTTGGAGAAGAAAATCCAAAATCCTTTTTTGCACCATTCTAGAAAGTTGTCACTCTGCAGTGTGTGTGTCGCATCAATTATGTCACTCTCCCACGACCTACGACCTAGATGACTCGGATTTTATTTATTTGGAAAATAAATTCAAGCCACCTGACTGATACAAATATATACTTTGACTATTACTGTATACAGCTAATTTTATTTTAAGTAAAATCATAACTATTTTATGTAGTTTAATCATTTTTATTTAGGTGGTCACAGTTTTTCAAATGTACACCACTCGCCAACAGGGGGTGCTGCAGCACCCCCAGCACCCCTACTTCCCGCGGCTATGGACAGTGCGGAACACACCAACCTGACTACGGCGCCGCGAATGCCCGACACCCTCTGACGGCCTCTGACTCCCAAAATCGGGTTGGTGTGTCAGGGCCTTAAGGGCAGCCAACACAAACGAATGCCGTGCTTCCATGAGCGTCAAATCCCGCCGCAGATGGGAATACATTGCAATCAGTTGAAAGCTATTTGCGTCCCTTTATGAAGCTGAAGGAGGAGCGTCACAACTGCACGCCACGGACACTGACCAAACGTCGCTCCTGGACGATTATGGAGTGAGAGTGTGTTGAATTACAAGGCTCCATCATCAACCCCACGTTCTTCCAGAAAAATATATATTTTGGCCTATGGTTAGATGCATGCATGCAAACATTTTCTTTTTTAGCAGGTCTGACTTGCTCTGAGTTAACTAGCCTATCCTTCTGGGACAAGATCGTAAATCTGCACACCTACAGTATATGAACACAAGCAAACATGCATAATAAAAAAACAAAAATAAAACGTATAAATACAAGGGATACAACAGAGCATCAGGGCGTCATGGACTCAAACAGCTATAGATCGGGTATGGATGACAATGGTTTAGATCTATGCTGCCTCTACAGTTTGACCATTAAATTGTCATTTCTGTTCATTTTTAAGCTGTTCTACCAACTTACTGTTGTACAATCTTTTATTTTGATAATAAAATAGCAATGACATGTATATAAAGAATGATCCCAGTCACAGAGTGAGACACACAGCTTATTAATTAAACATTGGTATCGATCGGTCCACTGTCTCGGTCACACATGGAATGAAAATGTCAAATCAGCCCGTCCTAATAAATACTAGATATATCTTTTACCAAACCAGCGGATTCAACAGCCTATTACATCGTGACTTGACAAGGAAAAGGCCGTTTTTATTGTCTGCCGTAAAATTCATTATTAGTTAGTTATATCTTGCCAGCAGAGACTTGCTCATTCAGCTGTTAATCATATTGTTTCATGAAGGATCAGAATACAGCCTTGGTGTGCAGCACAGTGCCAGAGGTGCTTGTGTTGTCAACTTTCATAGTTGTTTTTGTTATTGCATTTTTCATTATTGTGTTTGTATCACTTCGCCTCAGTGTCTTATCACAATGTAAAGTAAATCATCTCAAACAAACAACGTTAGGAACATCCCAGAGCTCTATCCTCTGGTGCCCTGGCTGAAACACACTGATCTCATTGTGTCACAAGAGCTGCATTCATACACTGGAGCCTGGTCACCAATTCCATGAGGCACATGTGTAAGGGTATGTTTTGACTTGAGAAGTGCTATTGTAGCATTGTGCCCCCTCTCCACCACATGAGTCATTCTTTGAGACCCAGTTTCAAAGCAGTCCTGGGCTAGCTGTCCGTTTGTAGTATTTTAATTATTTTAATTTTAATTTTTACAAATCAAGACATAATAATAATAATAATAATAATAATAATAATAATAATAATAATAATGGGTTTCATTTATAAAGCACTTAATATTTGACTTCAAATCCCGAAGTGCTACAAGCAGTGAGCATGAACAGTATAAAAACATCAGACAACACGGTAGAATTAATAAAAAGCAATAAAAACAAACAATACAAATAAAATAAAATAAAAGGGTGGTAATAAATAAAAGGCATAGACATATCCTGACATAGGACTTTTCCATTCAAATGACAAATAATAATATGGTAAAGAGAATATGAATTACAAAATAAAGTTAAATAGTTACAAGTTAAAGGTGGGGTAGTTAATTCACTTCAGAAACACTTTTTGTTATATTCCATGGAATGCTCTTAACATCCCGATAGCAATGAATATATTAACTGCTTTGACAATAAATTGGTCATGTGCGCGTTCGTGTGTGTTGGAGGAGGGGCTCTGTAAGGAAGTCTGAAGGAAGGGGCAGATTTGTTTCGGTTGTGTAATTTCAAATTCTAGCTTACTCGAGCTGGTTTCTCCATTCTTACCTACCCTACCTTTAAAATAAGGAAATAAATAAGAGAATTCTAAAAATAAATTAATAATAGTAAAGTAAATACAAATAAATAAAAGCATTTTACACAAGGACATCTTTAGCAGAGCAGGATCGGTTACACGGTTACACAGGGACATTTTCCATAATCTTCTTTTGAAACTTAATTAAGTTAAAACAACCAGACGCAGGTATTTTTTAACACCGTTCCACCTTTTGATAAAGGAGTCCATTCTCATTTGTAGACTTGCTGTCATCTTTTCCATTGTGTAGACCTGTTTGAGTCTGTGCCTCCACTGAATAATTGTCGGAGGTTTTAGGTTTTTCCAGTTCACAGTTATGGTCTTCTTGGCAATTAATAGTAGTATCCGTAATATGTACTCGTTTGTAGTATTAATGCCATTGTCATTGTCCGTTGAGTCATGCTGTCATCAACAGGAATTCAATGAGAATAATATCAATAATTATTATAATGTGTCTTTGTACAGTTCCATAAAACAACAGTTAATGGCTTAGGCCACCTATTTGCCTATAGTTAAAGCAGCTATATTCAATATTTCCATGAAGATAATGTACTGAATGACCACAAAGAAGGATGTGAAAGGTGTCAAACTGAATAACCTGCAGTAAATTATCCCATGAATCTACAACTCCCCTTTGCTTTACAGAGTTTTGTTGCGAGTATCTGCCAAGTCCTCCAAGTCTCCAACCAATATGACTACATACCTTTTTTTCCTACCCTCTTATACCCTCTAATAAATCATTGCCCCGTATAAAGGTTGGAGTCAGGTTGCTGTTTTCAAATGAAAGTCCTTACAAACCCACTGTACTCTACCTTCTCAGCATTTAACAAAACAGACAGTCAGATTATTGTGTCAGGAGTGTGGAGAGAAAATAACTAGACGAAAGTAAAAGATGGACAAATAAATGAAGATATTGTTCCGTGTCTGCTGGATGAGCAAGAAAACAAATGTTTGCTAGTGTTTCTGCTTGCTTCAAGGGGCCGAAAAATCAAGTATTGCATGTTTAAAACCATTGTGTTTAAAAAAGGTTTTCTCTCTCTTTTTTACACTCCAGTCATTCATGAACCCTTTGCTTTTTTTTGTCATAATTATTAGGTCATGAAATTGTTTATTTTACTCAAAGGTCTGCTAAAAACATTTCAAACTGCACAGTTATTTTATTTGTTGTGAGAAAAAACAGTTGTATGTGTGCTTTTCTTCTACCCAAGTGGTCAGTTTACCTTGAAATGGTGTTTGGCCTTCTGTGAGATTACTGTGATGACTTGCCTCTTCAATTCCTCGATACAGCTCTCAACAGTGGCTGCACCTGGCAGAGGGCCGGCAGCCATCCCCTCTCCTTTTATCTAAATGTTGCTGAAATACAGTACAAAAGAGTTGCTTTCTTCGTACAGTCAATTAACTCAAATACATTGTACTTTGGGTATGATACTGTTGGTATGAAAGGCCCCGCATGAGCACAATACGTTGATGTGAGATACTGTCCTTCACGACTGAAGTGAACAACATCCATTTTATTCTAGTCATGATTCTGCAGTGGAAATGCTTACATGCATGGAGACATCTGATCTTAACCTGGTTTCCTTTGTACTACACTTGGGGAAGTGAGTATACATGTCACTATTTGTTTTGAATAGTTGGAACTGAGTCTTTTATTTATCATAGCAACAAGGATACTTACCGTAAGGATACGGTGGTTGATTAACAACATTTTATTTTTCTCCACTCCACCTGGGCTGTTTTTAAATAAACTGGATTCTTTTTTTGGAACTTAAAATATTGCTGTTAAACTGAACATCAATGTTATATTTTCATTATAAGTAGCGAGCCTCCAACACACTAAGCTAAGACGGGCCATGTTACATGTTATACCTGCCTCATGGTGTCATTGTTAGCATGTTAGCATAATGTAGTCAACATTTAGCTCAAGCTGTGCCTGAGAACAACGTCCTAGCCAGTAGCAGGCTGCACACACTGGGGGCCATATTTAAACGATCTAAAGCAGGGGTCTCCAAACTACGGCCCGGGGGCCAAATGCGGCTCACGGACCATTTTGAATCGGCCCTCATCAAATAAAAAAGTATAATGACTTAAAGTGGACCTATTATGCTATATTTGAAACATATATTGTAGGGCCATACCTATACAAAACATGTCTGTGAAGTTTTTTGCTTAAAATACCAAACAGATCACCCATTGTAGCCATGCCTCATACTGCTCATACCCCTCTATTGCAGATGTGTCACGTGAGCCGGAGACAATAGGTTGGGACGTGTCACCTGTGCCGGATGTCGCCAATGACGTAATAGGAGCGAGAATTCTGGATCTGCTTGTTTGCATCCCTGTTTTTTTTAGAGATGTGGGTACGGAGGAAAAGAGAGAGGGTTTTGTTTTCTGACACTTTGTGAGCTCCGTGACACACCGGGGACACATATTTATGTATAAAAGACATCAAAAAGTGCATTTTGCCTAATAGGTCCACTTTAAATATAATACACTTCTGCTTGTCTTGTATTGTACTTCTTTAATATATATGTTCAAATATATTACACAGTATTCATGTGTTAATAAGCCCAATCATCAAATAAATTCAATCCATTAAAGTTGAAAACATGTTTTCACAAATCCAAGTTGATAACAAAAAAGCCCAATATCCATTTACATAACAACCTTGAAATATACCCTTCATATTTCCTCTTATTACAATTAATCTGAAGATTCTGTTTTAAGGAATGAGCTGCTAACAAAATTAATGAAACCCTATGGAGAGCTGCTTGTAGGCTGGTTTTTTTCTTACCGAATTTTCAAGTATCAACAATAATTTCCTACATTGGATTGATTTTTCCAACTTATAACTGAACTTAAGAGGCAATATATCTCACCTCTAGGGAGCTGCCCAGCCCTTCGTATATTTGTCTGTATGTGGCCCTCGGTGAAAAAGGTTTGGACTCCCCTGATCTAAAGCCAAGTGCATAGCGAGTCAAAAACAATCCCACGCAGCCACAATCGAAATCTTATTCTACAAATAGGATAATACTAATAACTCCCAAAAAGTTCAATGCTTGTCTTTTACTGTGCAGAAATACTGTCTTTAAACACATTTCAACGCCTTCTATAAAAACCGGCACAGCATAAGATTGTTTGTGCAGAATTTGAATGCCTATGTTATCAATAAAGCATTGAAGCTTCAAACTATGCGGCACAGCCCAAGAATAGCCTTATATTGATGTATCTTTATACTCTCTTAACTGATTAAAAGGACATTTTATTTGTTGCTTTCCATTAACGGGGGTGCTGAATTAATGTTGCCAGGGAATATTTTGAAGGGAGGGAAGGTACTTATGTGGTCCATAGATGGTGGACTCTGCCTCAGCTGTCTCACAATCCTCCTCAACAAATGCACCTTGAACACATGTAACTGATGTCGGCAGCAAGGGTAGCATTGGGGGAAAATGACTCTCCAAATGAGCTTTTACGCACCCTAAAGGTTCTCAAAATGCATTATTTTTATATAAAAACACTTCAAATATGGTAAATATGTACTGATATGTAATAACAAACGTTCTGGCTTACCACAAGTCCCCAGTACATAACTATATCCTGTCAGTGAATGTAAACATAGCCACATTCCCAATAATAATGTGCTCTTGTCAATCATCAGCACTATTGAGTATTTCAGCAGTAATCCTCAAGCACTCCAGCCTGAGAATCAGCTTTAATCATCAGTACCAAAGAGCTTTCTTATTATAGAAAACATGCCACAAGGTGATATTAATATCTCTAATATCAAGTTGTGACATTTTATGATGTTGAATATTTCAAAAGACAACAAAGGCTCAGTCTTTAAAAGTCTTATGATTGTGACAGCCGAGGGTGTTTCTTTTTATCAGCTTTCATTTTCAAAAGGACTGTTATATATTTCATTTCCTGCCATCAATCAAAGTTTGACAGTGTCAGATCAAATGTTGTATTTTAAGAAACAAACAAATAATGACACAATAATCATGTATGTTAAAATGTGGGCTTTTGTTTGTTAATTGCTAACTTTTGTCCTTTTCATACCAACATATCTAACTCATGGTCTCAGCTTATCAGTTGAGAGTATTGTTATTATTTTTGAATGACATATTTGAAGTGCTTTGCTAGAAAATGGACGTGCTCTCCTTCAGTAAAATGAAAGCTGCTTTAAATCAAAGAAGCCAGATTTGATGATGGCCTTCATGCTGTGGATCTTGGAGTTGTTTTGCTCTGATTACCAAATAACATTCATGCAGGGGCCCTTGAGCGCTGATTTATAATTCACTGCAAGGAGTGCAATAATGTGGTTTTTGTTGATTCATTGTGTTTGATTAATCAATTGTAATAGTTTTAATTTCTTGTGGATTGATTGCGTTTGCTCTACTTCAATCATCTTCTCTTTTCATCACATCTACCTAGTCGCCCCTTATCAAACTGCTGGCTGTGCCACACAGAAGAGCAGCTTATACACATGTACCGCTTTGTAAATATAAAAAAATATATTTGGTAGAACTTTAGCTACAATTGACAAATAATTGTAAATGTTTAAAACAATATAGAATTTTAGGAACATGTGTTTCAAAACCTATTAAATATCTAAATACAATTGGAAAAAAGTTCCATATATATGGTATACAAAATAATATCACATTTAGTAAGACTTGCATTTTAGGTTTTTATGAACAACAGAAATGATTTACAACCATAATGTGGCCTCAGTGCCTCAGGCTTATCGGTATATTATTTTGTTCTTACTGTAATTATTAGTCAAGAAACCTTAAGCAACCACTCGGAGCAACAAGCAACACAGGGCAACAATTTAGAAAACAACAAACTACGGGTTAACAATGTTAATGATGACGTTAATTAAATAACAGTGACTTACAACACTAATGATAAGGTACAGTGATGATTAAATGATACCCGGGAGGAAAAGTAGGTTACAGGAAAAAAGACCCTCAACATGACAATAACACTGTTTGACCTGTACTGTATAAGAGTCTACATTGTTTACACATAATAGGTTTAAACTTTAAGGTCATTGTTTCCTTCATTCCAAGCCTGTCTCGAAGGACTTTACATAGCGTGGCTAATATCTAATCACTTGAATTATATACATTTCAGTAAAATAAAACAACAAAGATAACCAAACAAAGCTCAAGGCACAGAATACATGTAGCAAACTAACTGGGTTAATATGTTTATACATGGATAACATGGAAAATACAGTACAGTATGTAAAGTTGATCATGAGAAGTTGCTCTATGTATGTATGCACTCTGCAGTAATGAGGGCAGCTTATATGTGAACCTGCAGCGTACATGTTGTGAAAATATGTGCCTACAGATGCTCATAAATATGCACAGAAGTCATAGTGGTGCGTGGGTGTGCATGACAAAAATATATCTTGTCAAAATTTACAGATGCAACCACAGAAGTGTATTTAAAGGGCCCATGGCATGCTTTTCCGGTTATTACCCGTCCCCTTGTGTGTTATGAAGGTTTTTATGCATGTAAACGGTCTGGAGAGTCAAAACCCCTCAAAGTACACCCTGTAGCGAGTAAAACTAACTAACCAATGTGATTTGGGAAAATTGCACAATTTAAATCTATTCTAGTAGACTTCAACAATGGAAATATGATCAGTAGAAATGGCCATGACATGGGACCTTTAAAAAATATGCTGAAATATGTTTTTATCTTTTCTTTATTTTATTTAACATCTTAACACCTATTGTCAATTGTGCATATAGGCCTACATGCAGCATAATGTTTTTAAAACCATAACCATGCTAAGATGAGTCTATATGTTTATACAATTTAATAACGAAGTATGATTTCAAACTAAGAGTTAAACAAAAAGTAATTATTGCAAGATACATATATATAATCTTCATAATGATTCTAGTGGTAGCAAAGAAATAAGTATTTCATTGAAAAATTCCCTTCAGACATTTTTTATGACATGGAAATCAATAAGTACAAATGTAATGACATTTAACATTAAGTTAAGGTCATTTAAAAAATCCAGAATCCACTACTTAACTAATATTACGATTTAGATGTTGACTGCTTGACACAGTGGTTTCCTGTTTAAATCTGATGTTATTGCTATTTGTACATAGACTTCAAATATCACATTTATATACGCTTTATGTTATACAAAAATCATGCTTTTATGTAAATGCATTATCTTATATTACATGTATTTGTTGTGCCGGAAACCTTTACCACCTGGGTGCCACACATGTTCTGTAATATAAATAATTGTAAATACATTACTTTATCACTGGAGTAGTTGTCCTTAAAAACTGTTAATTGCTCCACAGGAGAAAAACACATATTGATGTCTAATATTGGTAATAAAGCTAGTGTAACAAAGTAAATGAAGGACACACAATGCATTTTCAAGCCATGCATTTAAAAAGAAAATAACACATCTAATGTAGACAAATGATGGAGCATCTTCATTTTTTTAAGCAGGCTTCACTTTAACTTGGCAGCAAGATAATGGTCTGACATGGCATTCACATGTCAGTCAACACCCGTTGATACAGATCAGGGCTCGCTGTTGTCAGACTGCTTGGCAGTTATTTTGTATCCAGTGGAGTTAGTGACTGCTCCTATCACCATTTTCCAAATTAGGTTTTTTCATTGAAAGATGTTGGTAATTAGATAAATGTCAAAGCGGATCTGTAGGGAAGGCTCGTTCGTCATCTCCTGATAAAGATTATCCTGCCAGCCTTAAGGTGGGGGCTGGTGTTGGCGTTTTTATCCTGCCAGTTCCACCTACATCTGCCCCGTTTTATATACTTTTCTTGTCGGTCTGACTGAATCTGGTGGGCTGCTCGCAGTTGATATTAAATAGCAAAGACGCTGAAATATAGGCAGTGCATTGCTGACACTTTAAGAATACTGTCACCCTGTCAAGTTATATAGAATGAGTAAATGATTACCGACTAGGGTGAGTCAATGAAAATCACTGCTCAATATCCATCACACTCCAAAAAAGAATACGGTAAGTTTTCTGCTCCAAATCTTACCATATTTTGCTTATGATCATGTGTCCCCAATAAGATACTCCTCTAGTCAAACAGATATAGGTACAACTGTTTCATCGGTCTATCTTAAGCATGATAACATCAGCAATGGTCCACTTTCATATATAATACTTCATTTTGATTGGCTGCAGGGTGTGCATTATTTTTCAGATAACTGCACATCTTTCTTTTACATTACATTACATTACATTGCATTTAGCTGACGCTTTTATCCAAAGCGACTTACAATAAGTGCGTTCGACCAACAAAATACAAACTTGAAGAAAACAGAATCATATAAGTACATCAGGCTTCATAGAGCTAAAACATTTCAAGTGCTGCTCAACTGGCTTTAGATAAGCCAGCCCTTTATTAGTATATAAGTGCTTTGTTAATAGTTCTATCGCTCGAAGTGGAGTCGAAAGAGATGAGTTTTTAGTCTGCGCCGGAAGATGTGCAGGCTATCTCCTGTCCTGATGTCAATGGGGAGCTCATTCCACCATTTTGGAGCCAGGATAGCAAACCCATGTGTTTTTGCTGATCGGAACTTGGGTCCCCCTCGCAGCGAGGGTGCAGCGAGTCGTTTGGCTGATGCAGAGCGAAGAGTACGCGCTGGGGTGTACAGTTTAACCATGTCCTGGATGTAGGAAGGGCCAGATCCATTCGCAGCATGGTAAGCAAGTACCATTGTTTTGAAGTGGATTCTAGCAGTTACTGGAAGCCAGTGGAGGGAGCGGAGGAGCGGCGTGGTGTGGGAACATTTTGAAAGGTTGAAGACCAGACGAGCCGCTGCATTCTGGATGAGCTGCAGAGGTCGGATGGCACATGCAGGTAGACCAGCCAGGAGGGAGTTGCAGTAGTCTAGGCGTGAGATGACGAGAGCCTGGACCAGAACCTGCGTGGCTTTCTGGGTCAGCTGGGGTCTTCTTGTAGAAGACTCATTAATGTTTTTGCCGTGGGTTGGCAAAGTATCAACCAAGATATTCTGGTAGCAGCTCAAGCAAGCTAGCCAAAATGTCCTCCCAAGCCACATCCTCCCAGGGTTTTGCACAGCTAGTTTAGATATGTATTCCCTACAATGTGTTGGGGGTCTGCTCTGGGTCCCCTGCAAGTTGGGTGTGCCTGGAATGCCTCCATAGAAAGAGCAGCCATTATATTCCAAGCCTCTCCTTTCTATCCGTGGACCTTGCCCTCTCCCTTGAGCCCAGATAGTCCAGGAAGGAAACTCATTTCAGCCCCTTACAGTTTATCCATTTATTCATTATTTTCGTCTTAGCAGAGCTCATAGACATAGATGAGAGCAAAAAGACAGAACAACTGGCAACATTCAGCGCTACTTATTCCCACTGCCTCTTCCTTTACCATGACATTCCTGTTCCACGGCTGCATCATTTTCACTTCACGGTAGATTCTGCACCAATCAGTCTGTCAATATCACGCTGCATCGTACACTTGTGAACAAGACCCTGAGATACTTGAACAACTTCTCTTGTGAAGTAACTCACTCCGAATCAAAGCAAAAGCAGCAATCCACCACTCTCTAGCCAAGGGTAAAAGGTCACAGCTCAATGAAGGCAACACAAAATCACATCTTGCAAAAAGCAGAGCTGGGAATTTTAGTCAGTGCCTTCTAGCATTTACTTTCCAAGAAAGTCTATTGCAAGTACATTATGAATATCCAACACTATTATGTTCATCAGTGCAGTGTTGGAAAAAGCAATCTGTTACATAATGCATAATACTTTCTGTTTTTGTAGTCTCTGTACTCTGAGCAGTTACCTGATAATGATTTATTGATATTGATTGTGCATAGTTGCCTTTTGCCGAATGATATTAATGTTACTATTAGTTTCTAAAGTAACATTGACATGTTTTTATATGGAATTGATGCTGAGTATGATATCCTTTCTTTTACCTGCCCTCATATATGCTTAAACAATTAGACGTTCTGTTGTTGCTTGAAGATCCACAAACAGAAATAGACAATGCAAGGCAGACGTTTAGTTTATACAGTCACTCAGATTAGCACAGGTTATTTTGTTCATTAAAGTCAGCATTTAGCTGCTGTTAGAGAAAGTATAGCTTCAAGGACATTGGCTTTTGAATTAATTATTGCTGGTACCCACTTGCTTTCTTTTTTTTGTTGTCTTTACCAATAATTACTTCTCTCTTGATTGTTGTGTAAATCTGCTAATCAGGATGTTGGCCAAGTAAAGAAACAGGTAATACTGCCAGACTGTAAGCCTGTCAGTCAGACGTTGTGACGTGACCTTAGCCTGTCAGGTAGCATAGCTGAGACAGAGGAGAATTTTAGCTAAGTGTTTACACTCTTGTCGTACATCAACTCTTTTTATACACTGTCGAAAATAGTCCCTAACAATTGCAGGATTTGTTCATGCTTGAAATTGTTATATCAGCCTTATCATTTAATTATCAAGTTTGGCTTTTCTAACTTTCTTTAAGTAGTAAACTATGAGACTCATTTAAATATTCACCACTATGTTAACATCTTTGTTGCGTTCTGACTGTGGATCAACGATTGCTGCTAAAATAAGGGGAATGTCAGCTTCTCATCCTAAAGTTTGGAGTGTTACATTTTGATTTTGGATCAAAGATGTAGTCTTATACTGTTTATTAGCACTTCTGTCTTATCTGTGTCTCATTAAATCAGCTGTACACACACTACATTCCAACTTCTGCGTGTTGATATGTAACATTGTGTGTATGTGCAAACGAAAGTCTATAAAACACGCTTAAACGTTGATAATCCTCCTCCTAATATGTTGTTGATATTTCTAATTTTGTCTTTTAAATTCCATTAACACACTTACAACAAGTTGGCTTGTGTTTAGAAATACTCATATCACATTATTAGGCTGTTACTGTATGTCCTCATTGTCACTGCTTCCATTCCATCATTTCACTTTCACACCCTTTCTCACAAGCATAACCCCCCCCTCCCTCATCTCTTTCTTGCGCTCTGCTTTAGTGTTTTGCTCCTCCTTGCCTCCCCCATCAACCCCTTCCCTTCCCCCTGCTCTGCATTAAGCCTGGCTTGTCTCTGATCCTGGAAGCAGTGCTTATGGGAGCTTCTGAGACCAGTGTGAGCACTGCTGGTCTCCAGCCGCCTTCCCAGCCTTGCGAGTGGAGGACGAGTGGAGAAGCAGGAGGGGAGGGGCAGTTTCCCTAGGCGGGAGAAAGCAAAAACGGGAGAGGAAAGGAAGAGAAAGTGAGAGGGAGCATGTCAGAGATGCAGGGAGTGTGATAAAAAAGGGAAAATGAGAGAGAGAGAAGATAAGATGAGGAAACATATAAAAAAAGCTGAGGGAACTGAGTAGAAAAAAGAGAAGGAGAGCAGGGTGGTACGGGGAGAAGAGCAAATGAGGGAGCGAATAGGAGACGAAGTGAGAGAGTGAGCGGGAGCAAGCGAGAGGGAGGGAGGCGAACAACACTGCAGACACTCGCCCACTGTCACTGCTCCACAGCCAGAGGACAGAGGCAGCCACGGCAACAGTGGGAGCGGATACGATGGAGGAGGGAGACCGAGGCGTCCATCTGCAGCTCGCTCACTGACAGCCTCTCTGGGACCTTCCTGCCAAGTTAGGAGCAAAACAAAAAGAGAGGAGAAAACTACTCTCTCTGTCCTTCACAAGACCAAGTACCGGACCTCAACTCGTGCAGGACTGAATACACACACACACCCCACACACACACACACACACACACACACCCCCACACACACTCCTTTCTCTAACACTCACACTCTTACTCACACCCTCACTCTCTCAAACAAGCACTCTTCACTTCTTGTTGCCTTTTTGGACTAGTGTGTTTTTTATTTTTTCTACACTGCTGTCACTGACCTTCTGAGCTGAGTGGATTTACTTTTATCCTGTGGCGGACCATGGGGCTAGGGTGGAGGGGTGCAGCAGGGGACCCTCAGAATAAGGACAGAGGGGAGCTGGTAACCTTTTTGGTGACATTGCTGCTGCTCTGTGGTTTCTGGGAGGCTCACGCTCAGACAGACGATGAGAAGTCTGTCTACTTCTGGGAAACAGGTACTGCTAAACCACTAATTACAGATTACATTGGATCCCTTGTTTTACATATGGCACGTTTACAACGGTGGGTAGATGGCAAATTAGTGTGTGCTGTTGGTGCTGCTATCTAATGCGACCTCCCACGCTCTGATCCCGAGATCTGATCATGTGTGTCAGTTCATTATCTGTGAACAAATATTCACTGAATGATGGGATAACTTTTAGATTTTAGGTAACCTTAAAAATCAGTGCATCCTTCCGTACTGCCTTTCTATTTAGAAAATAAAAAATGTCTTTGATCGAGTACACAAACAGACACATTTTCATGCTCAATTAACTTGCAGGTCTACTATGTTTCCAGATGACACACTTTGGTTGTCTCATAAATGTGTGATTTGAGGTATATGTCTACGCTGCTGAACTTCAAAGATACACACATGAAAGATGACCCAGAAAAGTCTACAGTAGATCCGTCTGCTCATTCTGAATCGCATGTAGCACACAGGACAACCGTGATCAATTTTTGAATGGATTACTCTCATCTCCCTGAGTCTCAGGTGATGCACCATTATTGAAACGTTGCCGCTGTGTGTTTCAGCAAGCAGATGATTGATAGGCATTGCTGAACAACAGACCCTGGTGAAGGAAGCGGAGTGGAATTGTTTTTGATGGTATTGATATCAGCGTTGAATTAGCGGGGGGTTGTGTTTGTGTGTTAGAAATGCATATGTATGTATGTATGTGTAGATTGATGGGCAGTTACTGTATTTCTCATCTTTGCACATGTATGCTTGTGTTCTGCACTGCTGTATGAGACTGTCTATGAGTCAACACTGACCTCACAGTGGGATCCATTCAATTATATTATCACTGTTAACATGCATGGAAGCCAACTATAGCATGATGGCCAGATTTAAGGTTCTAGAGATCAGATGTTGCAGTGATCATTAGCATTGGGATTTATAATGGACACAACTGAAGAAAAACATCAGGAAGTCCGTTAGCCAAATGAAATTACTTGATTTAATCCTCAATTAGACACAAAGTGCTCCGGAGGTTAAGGGGTGCTCTTTGGAACTCTTTGAACACAACACAATTAGTCAAATACGATATTTCCTCGGTACCCCAGTTCAACTTCTCGCACTAAACCCTATATCAAACACCCCCGCTCCTCTCGTCCTGCCCTACCTCGCCCAGCACCAGTCCCCCGTGACTTATACCACGTCTCTCCTGTGGTTCTGCATCTTTAAAGAGGATGTAGCTGAGTAAGGAGATTAAAGGAGCAGGGATTTAACAACCCAGGAAAGACAGCCCAGGGGAAAGACTTGAGGAAGAGAAAGGCCGAGTGAGCACTGCAGGCACAGAGAGGGACTAACATAACCTACATCTATCCTACTGTAGGTCATAGTGATTACGCCTCTCTCCCACGCTACACCACCTTCTCCCACACTATGCATGCTCTTCAACTGGAAAGCTCTAGGCTCCGTGCTTTGAAATGTAATCCGGTGCTTGGAGTTTGTTCACTTCTTCCCAAATAAAAGGTAGCACATTGATTTCTGCCCTGGAGTGTTTTTTTTCTGTGCCTCTTTGTTTTTTTTACAAGTTTTCAAATCACATAGGGCAATTTAGAGCTTTGAAACCAAGTGCTTTATATCAAAATGTGATTATTTCCACAACATTTGCATACTTCTAATTTCCAGTGGAAGCTTGTTTTTTAAAAGGAAAAAAAACATCAAATCTGATGATGTTACATGCACATTTCAGAGTGTGCAGTGGAGGGAATATTCTTGTGGCAAGCAGTGCTCTGATTGTTTTGCATAGTGATGAGTCTAGCTGAAATACAGCCCCTGTCTTCAAAACTGTGGGGAATTGGGCCTGCATTGCTTTTATTGCCTGTGTGAAAATATGATGTATCTGTTTGGAAGGTGAGACAGTTCAGCAGCGTTTTTTTTGCTCTGAGAATTGTATTCAAATGAGGCCGGTAGAGACAACAGGCTCCTCTAGACGCTGCAAGTGATATTTCTGAATGTGGCAGGCAAAATAACTGAGGAGAAAAAAAACGAGAATTATTATAGCCACCACGAGGACGGTGGTGGTGATGATGACGGTCATAATGGCTTGCCACAGTTTTCCGGGGCCTATGAGAGATTGCAAGGAGTTTGTCTCCCTCTCATGCGCAATTTTGACACCATTTTTCTTTTTGTCACTTCCCCTCAACCATGCACTCCCTGCACACTTATTCCTATACATCATTATCGCCTCTCTTTCCCTGTCTGGCTATATGTTGTATATATCTGTTTAAGAGCCACAGTTTTCACATATAATGCAACATTAAAATGTGCAAAAAAATTCCAAAGCCGCTCTAATGTGTTGCCAATAGTGAGGAGGCATAGGTCTTCACACCAGGATGACAATGGATCCTACACATTTCCCTACATCCTGCATGTAAATGAGAAGTGCTAAGTGCCCAACACACACACACACACACACACACACACACACACACACACCCACACACACACACACACCACACACACACAACACACACACACACACACACACACACACACACACACACACACACACACACATATACTGAGGCAGGTGCCATTATTTCCCATTCTGGTACTGTGTGTCTGCTTCATTAAATTCTGTTGTTGGAGCGACAAGGTTGCCAGGTTTGAGCTGTCAAGATCTCACATGTGTGCCCGAGGACAAAGCAATTACAGGTGGCAGGAGGTGATGGTGTATTCAAGCAAACAAATAATGTAACTCAATATCTTGGCATTCTCTATATACTCGACTGTAAGTGTTTCTGGTGCAGTTTCATGATGAATTCAACATTGTTATCGAGGTTAAGGTGACATCAACATCAACAGGTGCCAAGTAATGTATCAATGATGTTTGACGTCCCAATCTGATCTCTGTTTATTAACTCCCACCCTCGCTAAATGCGGGACCCATAATCTTTTCTGCGATCTAGATTATCTATCATTCAGATTACGAAGGGCGCTCCTGGCCCCTGATCAACCCAATCTTAAATCTCTTCTCTTTGGGTCAAGTCACACTTCTCAGCACGTGCCTCTCGACATCGAAGACCTGAAAGATTATGCACAGGTTATCAAACTAAATTCTCCAACGTATTTACTTACTTTGCAAACATGTTTGTGTGTGTTATTAGCTGGTAACATTTGGATTTGAATTATAAATCGATACAGATCCACCCACACAACATCTTGAAACACATCTTAGAAAACAATTCAGGTTGCTAAACAGGCTTCTGATTGGCAACCTTTTACATGCTTTGCTTTTTACAAATGGACACTATTTTCTGACATTTTATTGACCTGGAGACATTTTTATAAGTTCTCATTCATTCACAAATATTCTTGGCAGATAGTCCATAGTTTTATAAGATGCGCAAATGAGACCATTTTAAATAATCAGTCTATACAGTATGGGTGAGTGTTTAAATGTACCAGCCCTATACATTTGTCAGCCCTGCATCTGTAATGACATGTCTCTTTGCAGAGACAATGGAGCTTCAGTCCTACACAGTATCATACAATGAAGACCACTTCAGCTTTCAGCGCTCTGAACGCAGCGATGTGTGTCACCACGTCCCGCCGATGTCACCTTTCAATGCATGGGAAGGGCGAGCGTGGCTGACAGGCTATTGTTAGCCAAATACATTCCTCTTTTCAGCGAGGCACTAGCAGTGAAGGATGTCACCCTCGCTGAGGATTGCTAGTGGTTCTTGCACAATCACCTGCTATTACAGTAAAACAGACCAACTGAAAAGGCCATCCAGAAAATTGAGGGAGAATGGTTATGACAGGTTCACAAGTTCAATACAGAAAGCCAAGGTCATTAATATGGCAAAATGCCCTCAGCCAAACTGATTGTAACGAACAGTTGAAAAGTAGAGCCTTGAGATACAGATCCAACCAAAAGTTAGAGAACTAATTAATCTAATCATCTAATTGTATGTGAGTGACTTTGGCTAAATATTCTCCCTTTTTCTGATTCCATAGCAGGATTTTTTTGGCGGCATACTTGATTGACTCAAGTCCTCAACTAACCTGACCGCCAGCCTCACCCATTATCCCAGGCTTAAATTAGATTGGGCTCTCTCTGTACACCTTGAAATCCTTTCCTTTAAATAGCTGTTTGCTAATACCTGCGCCCACATTGCCATTGACAGTTGTCTTAAATAGAAACACAAACAAAGGTTTGATGAAGGGGCTTTGATACCAGCAGGATTGTGACTGGCATCGTTCCAAAACAAGAAAATCCCCTGGAGAGTCCTGCCTCATTTTGGTGAGTGCATTACAACGTGACCCTCTATGACCCTAATTAGCATAGCACCTGAAGGCCAACAAGAGTCTGGTAGGTAATTGGCCAGCCTCTGTTTAAATTCCTTAGCAACAGGAAACACATTTAGGCCATGCATATAAATTAAGACAATTTCCTTGGGATTTTCATATTTCATTACACAGTATGCCAATGGGGTTTATTTTAATTCCGTATGGCTGTGTTTTTGTTTTTCATTACTAGTTCAGTTGGAGTGGAAATGGAGGCTAATTGTGTCTGTTGTTTGTGTTTGGCCCTGCAACCATCGGAAAGTGAGCACTCAGCAGCCTGTGGAGTCTTTCTCAGGAAACGACAGCCATTTGGCCTCAGCAGCTCTATGCCTAAAAGAGGAAGGAAGATATTTTTCAAAGTTAATTTTTGTTTCACTGGAACAGGAACAGTGATGCTCAAGCTCCAGTGATCTGTGGTTGAGCGTCACCCCTGTGGAAATTGATACAGAGCTGGCCAATAGTGTACAGTGACGTTGCACTTTCTTTTAAAAGTAATAGCTGCACAGTACGTCACATTTCGACCCTGACCTGTTTTATGGCTTTATACCCCCGCCCCTCTCTTTCACTCAAACCTACTGTGTTTTTAAAATAGCCAATTCATCCATTGGAAAAAGATGCCAAAGAGATGCCAGAGTTTGGTAGAGCTTACACTAAAACCTGGCCTTTACTGATATAGGAGGCATGGCAGGATTAGAGATTACACTTCATCCTAAAAACTTTATTTAGAGTGACATAAGAGGATTCCTGCTGCCTTATTCCACCATATTCAAATAGCTCATCACACATTTTAGATGGGGCACTGTGTCAGCTACACTACAGTGTATTTTGTGCAATGACATTATGTGAATAAGCAGATCAGTGATAGATTTATTTAGATAGAGTTATGTGGGGATGATTTTCTCCCCTGATTATCAGCCTTGACCTCGTAAATCAAAGGGACACAAGCTGCTGTAAAAGATTAGTATATGATAGAAGTCTGACCTACTCGATTTTTTTGCTCAATTTTAGCAGCATAAAAATGTACATTCAGTCATCTTTACAGGGACATTTTGATGTAAAACTTACAATGTCTATTAATTTACAACAATTAGCTAACGGGTAAGCCGTTAGGTGCCTCCCTCAAGGGCCTTTTGGGGATGGATGCTGTTTTTATTCATGGAATGACTGGGGTAGTACCGGAGTATTACCCCACTCATTCCTTATAATCCTGTATGAATACCAGTCTTCTTTAAAACATAAATGGAGGGCTTGTGTTTCACAGCGGTCACGTCCCTGTGGGGACTCTTCAAGACTGCAGTGAACCACTAGTTGAAAAACAAACATGTCCTGTGCCCACATTGAGGAAGCCGAGTACTTTCGTGGTCAGGGACTGGTATTCAAAACAGGCCTTTTACTCCCATGAGAGGTAACGAGGCAGCTTCACTGGGCTGAAAGGAATAGCGGCGTCATTGAAGAAAGCAGTGACATTTAGAGGGTGTGTTGCCTCCACTGATGCTACTCTAATAAAGCCGTAGAGATGGAGGAGGCTCAGGAGTGAATATTCTCCTGTCCGTACAGCAGCCCTATCCTTCATCTCTCCCACTGGCCATGTTGTTTTTACTCTGCTGTTGGGAATACATGGGCATATTTTAAAGTCTATTTTCAACATAAAAGCTTCTTGTTGCATAGTAGTTTCAGTGTTGTTGCAGGGTAAGCTGATGTAGAACTGAATCGCTGTGCAGCAAGAAGATTCATTCATCATAAGATCATGTGATAAACTATATACAGTACAGTAGATAGCTATAATCTACCGTGTGCTTAAAGAATCATAGCCATTACATATTGCTAAGTATCATGACAATATTTCATTAGAATACTGAGCTGCTACTGGTTTGTATCTTATATAATAGCATTGCTCTTTTGTTAAAAGTCACTTCTCACTGCTGCAGTTTTCTGAATGATTTTATGCTTGTTTTTGGACCATGTGTTCTTGGTTTGTTGAGTAAAAATGGTGCAGTAATTCCTCAGAGTGCCCCTAAGCAACAGTGACAGGACAGTGGCTTTAGGTAATTGTTCGTGACAGTAGTTGCCAATCCCTGATGTGATGGTCTGTACAATAAGGCTGACCCCTCTGTCTTCTGATTTGTACATGTTGTGCTTGAGTTTCAGGTAAATTTGACTGCACAATGCTACAAAGCAGATGCAAAGTGATTAGAGAACAGTAATTAACTGTAGCTAGCAGCTTTGTCTGTCTGCATACAGTAGCAGTGATTTGAACTAATCGCTAACGTCGGTCTGATAACACGCTCAAAATGACAATGGTAACATAAGCTACCAGGTATTATGATTACAATATCGAGCAAATAATCAGTAAGCAAGATATAACTTTCTAGTATGCAAGAATGAGAGTTATATTAAAAAAATAATGTTAGACCATCAGATTGGTTACAATGCATCCTTAGGACATTACATTACATGTCACTTGTTAGACGCTTTTATCCAAAGCGACTTACATACTCAATACTGTGGGCAATCCCCACAGGAGCAATTTGGGGTGAAGTGTCTCAGGGACACAACGACATGCTGACTGCAGTGGGGTTTGAACCTGTGACCCCCTGAACCGAACACCAACGCACTAGGCTACTGCACCACACACCAACATCACCTAATATGAATTGTTACATTCAAATCTTAGACTCAAGCACTCTTTTGTGCAATAGTCAATCCTAAAATGAATCCCAGATCAAACATAGTTTGAAGGGAAATGAACATATACTAATATATGTGTAATGTGTATTTGTAAAGCGCTTTGAGTATCTGGAAAAGCGCTATAATAAATGTAAGGAATTATTATTATTATTATTATTATTATATCTTCAACAACTGTCATATTATTAAAAATGTTTGCTTGTTTTTGGACTCACACATTTGTTTTTGATGATGTTACAATTGGCGCTGCTGCTCAAACTTGATCAGCCAAAGTATGATCGTATCATATTACTGTACTACTGTATTGCATTTTCATATTATAGTACCTTTATATTTGTACCAAATTTCACTGAAATCTGTCTAACTAGTTATTTTGTATTCTAAACTATGACCATGTCTGTTACCCTCTCCAGAGAGTCAACCTTCACACTTACAGGCACATTTTATTGCTCACAATCTGAGAGAGAAGGATTTCAAACAGATTTTAAAAGTCAAGTTGGTAGTAAATCCTTCAACTATAGGCCTACACTTGATTGATGCTATTGACCTCATTTGCATTCAAGCAGTAGGTGCTTTATCCTTGAAACTGCTGCTCAAATCTATCTGCATTTGATGTCTTTTGTGCCAAAATAAGACATCCATCGCTATATTAAAGATGTACATGGCCACAGAAATTGGAGAGGGTGGTTAATTTGTAGACAAGTGGAGTCAAAAGGGAGTGTGCATGTCTTCATTTAAGCCCTAACAACAGCAGAATAGTCCTGAAATAAAGACGGAGGGAGGGGGAGAGACAAAGATAATGAGATAAAGCATAGAGGATTTGTATGCATCTAGGCTAAGAGCACTCTACGCCATGCCATAACACTAGTATTGACATAATAAAGCAGAAAAACTGTATGGTAGACGCTGAGGGAGAGTGATAGAACGGCCGGCTAATCATCAGTGACACGCTCCTGGATTAGAGGGAGGGCAACAGATGGCCCCGGGCTGGGCTGACCATATATGAATATCCCAGTGGTAGGTTGATCTGGCTCAGGACCTCCTCATGTCTACAGCAGACAGCCTGGTGCTGTGTCTGCCATATCTGTGAGTGCTTTGGTGGTCACTTCCCTCCCGTACATTTATTTACCTACAGGGAAGACATTTCCTTTTAAAAGTTTGTTGATAAATGGTTTAACTGTTTGGTCTAGGAAACATGTCAAAAGTTTAGAAAGCCTAAGGTATATAGTTTAAAGCCTTGTTAGAGACCTGTTGAAGCACACATATGATTCATAAGGATGCTACAAAAAACTGCAAATCTTCATATTTGAGGATCTGGAACTCAAAAAAAGTTATTTATTGCCTCTTTACTAAATAACAACTTGTTCCAGCAACCCTTACCCAGTCAACTGTGCTGGCTACTTAAACAAACGTGTGAGTTGTTAAATAACTGTTTCATTCAATTAGTTATTACATCAGTTGGCAGGACATGGAGAAGGACTTTCGGGCGGCACCAAAGTTGTTCTGGAAAACTGTCCGACACCTCAGGAGGGGGAAGCAGGGAACCATCCAAGCTGTGTACAGTAAGGATGGGACGTTGTTGACCTCAACTGATGGAGTGTTAGGGCGTTGGAAGGAACACTTTGAGGAACTCCTGAACCCGACAACTCCGCCCTCTATGTTAGAGGCAGAGCTGGAGTATGACGGGGGATCAACACCAATCTCCCGGGGGGAGGTCACTGAGGTCGTCAAACAACTCCACAGTGGCAAAGCCCCGGGGGTGGATGAGATCCGCCCGGAAATGCTGAAGGCTCTGGGTGTTGAGGGACTGTCATGGTTGACACGTCTCATCAACGTTGCGTGGAAGTCGGAAACAGTACCGAAGGAGTGGCAGACCGGGGTGGTGGTTCCCCTATTTAAAAAGGGGGATCAGAGGGTGTGTGCCAATTACAGAGGCATCACACTACTCAGCCTCCCCGGGAAAGTTTACTCTAAGGTACTCGAAAGGAGGGTCAGGCCGATTGTCGAACCTCAGATTGAGGAGGAACAATGCGGATTCCGTCCTGGTCGTGGAACGACGGATCAGCTTTTTACTCTCGCAAGGATCCTGGAGGGGGCCTGGGAGTACGCTTATCCGGTCTACATGTGTTTTGTAGACTTGGAGAAGGCGTATGACCGAGTTCCCAGGGAGTTACTGTGGGAGGGTGCTGCGGGAGTATGGGGTGAGGGGGTCTCTACTCAGGGCCATCCAATCTCTGTACTCCCAAAGCGAGAGCTGTGTCCGGGTCCTCGGCAGTAAGTCGGACCCATTTCCGGTGAGGGTTGGCCTCCGCCAGGGCTGCGCTTTGTCACCAATCCTGTTTGTAATATACATGGATCGGATTTCGAGGCGTAGTCATGGGGGAGGGGGTCTGCAGTTCGGTGGACTAAGGATTGCACCACTGCTTTTTGCAGATGATGTGGTTCTAATGGCTTCATCGGTCTGCGACCTTCAGCACTCACTGGATCGGTTCGCAACCGAGTGTGAAGCGGCTGGGATGAGGATCAGCACCTCCAAATCTGAGGCCATGGTTCTCAGCAGGAAACCGATGGACTGTCCACTCCAGGTAGGGAATGAGTCCTTACCCCAAGTGAAGGAGTTCAAGTATCTCGGGGTCTTGTTCTCGAGTGAGGGAACAATGGAGCGTGAGATGGGCCGGAGAATCGGAGCAGCGGGAGCGGTACTGCAGTCGCTTTACCGCACCGTTGTGACGAAAAGGGAGCTGAGCCAGAAGGCAAAGCTCTCGGTCTTCCGGGCCATTTTCGTTCCTACCCTCACCTATGGTCATGAAGGATGGGTCATGACCGAAAGAACGAGATCGCGGATACAAGCGGCCGAGATGGGTTTTCTCCGCAGGGTGGCTGGTGTCTCCCTTAGGGATAAGGTGAGAAGTTCGGTCATCAGGGAGGGACTCGGAGTTGAGCCGCTCCTCCTTCGCGTCGAAAGGAGCCAGTTGAGGTGGTTCGGGCACCTAGTTAGGATGCCACCTGGGCGCCTCCCTAGGGAGGTGTTCCAGGCACGTCCAGCTGGGAAGAGACCAAGGGGTAGACCTAGGACCAGGTGGAGGGATTATATCTCTTCGCTGGCCTGGGAGCGCCTTGGGATCCCCCAGTCAGAGCTGGTTGATGTCGCCAGGGAAAAGAAAGTTTGGGGCTCTCTGTTGGAACTGCTACCCCCGCGACCCGACCACGGATAAGCGGGAGAAGATGGATGGATGGATCAGTTGGCAGGGAGTTAGCTTTGAAAGGTTATAAAACAGTGTGAATGTCTTACATTGAAAAAGGAAAATAATAGAACATGAAGTCATAACTCTAAAGATTACAGTCCTGGTATATTTAGTGACACCTGTATTGGCTTAATGGAGATACAGTAGGACCAATTTGGAGTTGCAAGTCCAAAGTACATCAGGCTGCAGGTCAAAAGTGCATACAGTCTTGACTGTGAGTCTGCTTCATTAAATTATGTAGTTGGAGCGACAAGGTTGCCAGGTGTGAGCTGTCAAGATTTCACATGTGTGCCCGAGGACAAAGCAATTACAGGTGGCAGGAGGTGATGGTGTATTCAAGCAAAAAAATAATGACGACCATTAGGTTAGAGCAATTATATATTTATTTATTCAGTCATTTCTGCATTCAAAAAGGAGCTTTCTTGTTGGCATGTGATGTAAATACAGGTGTTTTTTCCAACAAAGGAAATCGCTATTTCAGTTTGGAACCAGCTTGGATGTTTCTGCTTCAAAGACATACACACACTGCTGCTAGCTAGCCCAGGTACAACACATACACTCTCTGAAAGGGTCATAAACATGCTTCTCGTTATAGTAAAAGCTCTGCCGGTCTTCTGGCCTTTCAAGCGAAGACAGTTGACATTCCCCTTTCTCAGCATACCATTCAGGTCAAGGGAACATCTTCAATGCCAAAGGGTTATGATGATGTACGGTGTACTCTGAACATAAATAATAACCCTTTTAAAAGTAAGCAGCTCCCAGAAGATGTTCCCCCAAAGCTTAAATAAAGAAATGTTCTCTTAATCCACAGTATTTGGGTTTGGGAGGTAAGGTAGGGAATTTCAATTCTAAAATGGGGTTTCTGGTGTCATTTAATGATTTAACCCATAAGGTAACTTCTGCTGCTTTTAATGGTTGCATAACTGAACCTACAATCCTGAACACCATCCAACTCTTCATCTATCCATTGATTCAAATTTCTATTCATCTGTTCATCCATTAGCCTCGTTTTCTATCGCATTGCCCATTGTGCAGTGGGAGTATGGCGTGGGCCTGCACTCATGGTTGTCGCTTCACACACTCGGTTTCTGGCAACAACTATACACACACGCACACACACACACACACACACACACACACACACACACACACACACACACACACACACACACACACACACACACACCACACACACACACACACACACACACACACACACACACACACACACACACACACACACACACACACACACACACACACACACACACACACACACACACACACACACACACACACACACACACACACACACACACACACACACACACACACACACACACACTCTACATTCCACTTAAACTGCACTTGTAATCCAGAGAGAGAAAATTGGCATTTGACTTTAACACAATGTGTTATCATGCAGCTTTTAACGTGTTTTAGCAGTTTCAGTCAGGGAAGAGAATTCCACACGTCCAGTTATTGGTGGCTCAGTGCTAGCATGTGACAGATTGTGTTCCTCATGCAGTCTTATCATCTCTCTGTCACTAGGCTGTTTATAAGTGTGGATACATTAGATATTTAATCATTTCTAAGTGTAGGCATAATAACATTGACTGAAGGAAATCTTCATCATGTATAAACCTGACTTGTCTGCCTAAATACAGAAAATAAACTACAACAGGACCAGTTGGTGCAATGTAATATCCTCCCATTGGTTGAATTTGGTAACCAGATCCTTTAGGTCTGAATTGTACTGTGTGTCGTGGTGCATGTTAAGACTGCATCAGCCCTCCCACCAATAAAATAGCAAACTGATTGATAAATGGTTGGGCCTGACTAATACAAATCAAGTTGTTTTTCGAACTAAAACTCTGATAGTGCCTGTTTTATGTTTCACTGGTATTTCCAGTCCTATAAGTGTAATCAAAAAAGAGTGCAACCAGAAAATAGGCAAATTAGCTTTTGTTATTTAAAGATTAGGGAAGCTGTACTCCATTATGAGAGCACACAAGCAGATCCACGACAAGCGGCACACTGCAGACTGTAAAGAGCTGATGAGAATTGATGTCCCGTTAATGTGTCCTTTTGTTTTGTCGCAGCACACTCCCCTAAGAGGACTCATTAATGAACAAGCAGCTAAGACAAGCCCGGCTACTGTAATTCATCTTGGCACGTGTGACCTCTCCTCACTGCCACTGGCTGTTCTCCTCGTGCCCTTCTTCATCCTCTATAGATGCACAGGAATGTGCTAGATACTGAAAGCCTGTAGCTCTATTTATTCAGGATTAAAATATCAGAGGATTAACATTTTCAATTGCATTGAATGTTTTTACATTTCTTTTTACTTTGGTGTGTGATCTGTTTGTCTCCCTATGTGCCTCCCTAAGCTTGTACTGATAACAGGGTTGTGTTTTATCTCTTTGTTATGCTTTTCCCCCTCTTGACATGACACAAATCATTAATTCTGCTACTACAATTTCCATACATCCCACATGACTCATGGCTACAAGCAAAAAGGCCATCGCAATATGACCTCAATACATGTCACGAGAGACTTGTGTCATGAAATGTGGCATTTGTCTGTTGACCACTGACTTTACTGCAGGCACATACTGTATATCTCAGAGTAGTATCATGCCACTGTCCTGTATGTTCTTTTAAGCATCGCTCCGTTTAAGTATCACTTTTATTTAATCCTCAATGCTCTTGCTCAACTCTCATAACTATTTTACAAATGTTCATAATGACCACAAAATCGAAAAAATGTATTCTACCTCTTACTTGTATTGGTGTTTATCAACCCAAATGTGTTGGTGAATTTCTGAGTGTTGGAGATATCTCCCTCACGCAGCGTCCACACGGCGGCGTGCGTTGAAGCTTGCTGGTGGGCGTGTCTGAAACTCGACCAACAACCAATCACATGAATCTCCTGCCCCGGACACACAAGCACGCGGTTTGATTGGCTAGAGCTTGTACTGGCATATGATTTGATTGGCTGACGCTTCCGTCGAAGCTTCAAAAGTAGAACATTGCTCAACTTTTGAAGCGAGCAACACGAGCAAAGTGAAGCGACGGAACCACAATGCAGTTCGGCAAAGCGTGACGTCACCCCATTCAAAGTGAATGGGCAGAAGCGTTGAAGCTTCAACGCACGCCACCGTGTGGACGGGCCGTCAGAGTTGTTGGCCTTCTCTGGATATAACGAAAGAAGATGGCTCTTGACTTCCTGTTCTCAAAGCACTGAAACAATCAATATTAGTAAATCGCATCATAGGTAAAAATACAAATATGTTGTTTTAATTGGTTAATGACATTTGCATTTGATTTAAAATAGAAAAAAGCCATTAATTTCCAGTGTAATCTTGATTAAAACCTGGCTTATGGCACTTTGATCAGGGTCAACCATGGGAGACTTTTTTTATTGATATGTTAACTGGACAAATCAATCTGAAATATTGATAGGGGATCCTGTCTTAAAGGACAAAAATAAATGTCTTAAAGTTGTTTAAGGGCCCAGGAGCTCTTGAACCACAACTAATTACAAGACAAAGCTTTGGAAAATGCCATCTCACCTCCATGTTTCTCCCAGTTCATTTTTCCGAAAGGGCCTCATTGGAAACCCAGTGTTCACGGGGAGAAAGGGGAAGAATAGCTTTGCTTCCTCTTAGAACCAGTGAAAAATTGAAAAACAGGCATTCACTCATTTCCTGGCACGCTCTCGTACTCAGGATGAGAAGTTTTGTGGAATTACAGCCGTGCCAGAAGTCCTTTAGAGGGCACGCCGCTGTGCGCTCCAGACTTCCTTTCTTTTAAATGAAAAACTCAACCTACAATGATCTCACACTGTTAGGTATCATCAATCTGTGGAGGTTTCTAGTTATATTTCATATTTTTGTGATTGAGTGTTGTAATTAAATGTTCTGGGTTACCTGCTCCCCTCCAACCAGCTTCCTTTTCTTCTACTTCAGTAAGTGATTTCCTGTTTCCCAGAATGACTTTCAACAGTCCTCAGAGAACCATGTCTTTCTGAGTTCGTATAGAGAGCCAAAATGATAACAGAGCAATAGTCTTTATAGTTGACAATATGCAAGTCTATGGAGGAAAGGATATTTTTATTCGAATTAGATTTCCTGCCAGAATGCATTTCATTTGAGTCAAATCTCCTGTATTCCTTTACTTTGGAGCTGTTATTAAAAGTGACTAAACAAACACATTGCAATCTTCTTTCCTTTTACCTGCAGAAGGCAAGGATAGAGCTTGCTGTGATTGAGCAATAAACGCTGAACATTCCCTTTGGGATTTTTAGGGCTTATAGCTCTTACATCTCCCCAGGCGTGTTATCCACGATCTCCGTCACTTAGCCGGTTGGGATTCAGCAAGCAACGGTTTGTTCAGATTTAATTGGATAACACCTCTTGCATTTATCAGTCCTATCTTGCTTATTGGTGAAATAAGTATGTGAAATAAGAATACAGACATAACGAAACGTTCATCCCTGTGTACCTACGAGGACCCTAAGCTCTGTGATACATTGTTTCATTAAAAGTTCTCATTAGCTGTCAGAAGACCCAGCCGTCCTTCAGCCGGGCACACCTGCCTCAGTGTGTGTGTGTGTGTGTGTGTGTGTGTGTGTGTGTGTGTGTGTGTGTGTGTGTGTGTGTGTGTGTGTGTGTGTGTGTGTGTGTGTGTGTGTGTGTGTGTGTGTGTGTGTGTGTGTGTGTGTGTGTGTGTGTGTGTGTATGTGTGTGTGTGTGTGTGTGGTTCTATGAAAGCACGACCAACACGATTATTTAGCTGTCACAGCTGCCAGTCAAGGCTCTCGCTGCCCCTCTCACCCCCCCCCCCCCCAATCCCCCGCATAGCCCCATCTGTAAGCTGCTGACAGCTGTAGTCATGGCAACAGAGATAATATGATGACTGTGTATATGTCAGCGCCTCTGCCCCTGCTACCTGCAACCGTACCTGTCGAGCACGCCTGACATCAATTTAATGGGAGTATGTTAAACTGTCATGCAGTTGATTATGTGTTGTTCAACCGTCTGTTTTCATCAAAGTAGTTTTCTTGAGGTTGTTTGAGGACAATGAGTGATTGCCTGTGAAACTATTTTTCATAATTTTAGTAATTTCCCTATTGTTTAACAAGACATGTGATCATAACTCTGATCTCCTACTATAACAAGCCTCAGTACAACAGTGGACAAATAGTGACATTGATTAAGTTTTGCCTGCAGAGCCTGATATTTGTAGTCCTGTTTGTTGTTGAGCTCCATTGCACCACTGTTGCATTTGTATTCATTGATATTGACTTTGTTAACAGTCGTAAATACCTTCACAGTAATTATAAAAGAATGCAAGCATATAATTGTGACTTGTTTTGAAAGATGTACACCCTCAGTAGAACTGCATGGACAGTTGATATTCAAAATGTTGTCATTCAAATATTGCATAAGTAAGTAATGGCCCTAAAATGTTCTCAGTTATTAAAGTAGAAGTCCTAATTTTGCAGAATCTTATTATATATCTTGTTGCTGCAGTAGCCTGTAAGCGGTGTTTCTAATTTTCAACTATCCTGTCTCATTATGATGTCCAAGCACTCAGTACAAAATTACTTTGAATTCCCAAAACAGTACAATAGACCAGTGGTTCCCAAACTTTTTGTGCCCAAGGCACACCAAAGGACAAGTAAAAACCTCAAGGCACACCTATTGCAAAATAGCCCTTATAACACGTGTTATCACTCATATCATGTAACATATCTGTAAATGTGCATAATTATTTACTAATGCCAAATAAAATGTGACAAAGACAACTATATTACTCGTGAAATATTTATTAACGAAATATTTCAGAAATTAATTTGAAACTTTATGAAATTAGTCTTCATCAAAGCAGCAACACACTCATTTAAACCAGACAGGTCACACAATTAAAAATGAGGCAAAGGAAACTCAGCAGAAATTCAGCACAGAGAACTGTCAATGCAAGGAAGCTGCATTGTCCATGGTCCTGAACTACAAATTATAAATGTAACATTTCAGCAATCAGCATTGTGCTGAGCATGTGCTATTGTAAATATTTTTGCCGACTTACAAATTAGTGAGATACATGTGCCTGTCGGGGCGCACAGAATTTTGTAATCCTTGGTGGCACTGAGGAGAGGGCCACTCGCAAGTCCTGTTCAACAGAGAGCCGTGACCTCCTGTTGTTCTTCATGTAAATCAGAGTAGAGAACGCCAACTCCAGAGATGGGGTCGTTACTAAAAAAATGTAATATATTACATATTACTTAAATAAAATAATATATTACACTACTTTGTTACTATCTACATAAAGTAACTCGTTACTTTACTCGCCGAGCACGTACGAACTGCGCATGCGTGAGTGGCAATAACTTTCCTTACCAGCAGGCGGCGGTAGTGTGTATTTGTCATTCAAAACAGGCAACAACCGGAAGACAGAGAAGAAGAACAGACTGCGTGATATAAACAAACAACAAATAGCGTGTGCGTTAGCTTCACCTTAGCATGTGTTCTTTGCAGGTGTTTGTTGAGGTTTGACGTGGTGTTTCCAGCAGTGGATAACAGCTTCTGGCCTGGACACAGTTTGCACCTCACCGTCATATTCCTGTCTATTCTTCGGACGAACTCAAAATAATGTGCATACCTCCACCCATGGAAAGTTATTGCTGACTCAGCCATGTTTATGCAGCACTGCACGTGGAGATGTGGACGCGCAGATTACGTACATATAAACCTACAAAGTACTGATATAGTAAATTAAAAATTATTATTTTTGTGTAGTTGTATATTGCAATAATAACGTATGGTTGTCACAAAATCCCACGGCACACCGTTTGGGAACCACTGCAATAGACAACAATGCAATGGAGCATAACAGTTTCCTATAGACTGACAAATGTGCAGTACATCATATTCCTTAGCATACTTGATGTCTAAAATTACCATGAGACAAACATTTAAACTTTCTTAATAGTACCAACATGTCATACTGATTATACCTTTTTAACGTTACCTCATATTATGAGTTTTTGAGAATGAACTGAAGGAAGACATTTCCTCTATATCTTGAGATAATTGTACCACTTCCCCTTTCTACTTTTCCCTGAAAAGCTTTTATAAATTATACAAATTATATTTAATCACGCTACTGAATTAAACTCTCTGTCTTGGTCTATACTGCAGTGTTCTACATTTGCTCTGCATCGTGGAGCTGCACCTGTCTTCGCTCTGCCACTACAGTCAGAGCAGAGTTTCCCATTAAACAGGTGAAGTTGGCCACTCTATCTGGGAGTGTCAACATCCCTGAACATATTTTCTTACTCTGGGCTTCAGTTGGGAATTTTAGTGAGCCGTGTTGATGCAGGTGCTGTTTGAGAGGCTTTTCCTCTCAGACAAGACTAAAGCTGAAGAGGACTGGTGTGTGTATACTTCTGTGTGTGTACAGTATGAAATGTAGGTCAGTCCTGCTGTTGTAGCCTGCACATGAACCCTGTATACATATTATGGACAATCTGAACTGGCATGTGTGCACTCATACATGGGCATATGGTCTTTTCTTGGACCCACACTTCAATTGATCCTCCATTTCTGTCTTTTTTAAAAACTTCCCTTTACTTAGAGTCATAAATAAGTACTGCAGCCCACCAAAATATGTCTAAATCACAGCAGGAGTAGCCAGCGTGGGAGCTGTGTAAGTAGCACCAGCAGCAATGGGTCAGCTCTTCACGCCTCTTGAACAATATTTAATTTCTGATGAAATCTTGCCTTGGTCCACTGTTAATTTACAGAGGATTAATATCATTAGGGCCCGCCCGTACACGCTTACAGCATTTCTCGTTGACTGTTGAGTCCTTTGTGAGTAAAAACTGTAGCTAAAGACCCTGCAGCACTTTGCAGTTTACGTGGTGGGAGACTGCAGATGAGGAGGAAGTGAAGGAGTAGTGGATGAACAGAGACAGTGAGAAAGAGAGAGAAAGTGAATTATCCTTGGATGACTTGCAGTAAGCAAAGCAGTGGAGGAAAGAAAGGACATTGCTCGTTCCCTTGTTTTTCCTTAGATTGTCCACACTTCTACAATTACAGAGGTTCTGCTTCACTTTGACTTCAGTAGGAATTACCCAACTTCCGTCTTCCTGTCCTACCAGCTTCTAACAAAGGTAGCCTTGACTTATACGAACAGAGTAATGTGGAGAATATAAAGTTGCTTCAATAGATATGTTATATGTCTGAACCTAAATCAAAGCTTTAATGAGGCTTTAACAGTCTAATTTAGCCAAAACAAGTGTTTTGTACAGCCTTTGTACACACCATCTTCTTTTAGATGTAGTCATGTTAGTAAGGGATCACTTCACAGCAAGTACTGAGAGAAGGAATGATTACACCCACCTTCAACATTGTACAGCCTTTGTACACACCATCTTCTTTTAGATGTAGTCATGTTAGTAAGGGATCACTTCACAGCAAGTACTGAGAGAAGGAATGATTACACCCACCATCAACATGTGACAACTGAACCTTGTACTGAAGAAAACATGGCCATGGTGAATTGTAACGACAATATCAATGCCGACTATACGATTATAAGTCAGGACCAGAGGTTGCGTTAACCGAATATTTTCCGTCTATGACGGATTTTTTTTAACAATGACGGACAAATCTGAAAGCAGTCCGTCATTTTGACGGATTAGAACAAACTCAGAACAGCGCCAAAGCTTCCCCGCAGCGAGGCTCCGTTGTTATGCATGCCCGCCAAAAAGGAAGTGATATCGTTTCTTAACCTAACTTTGCCGTACAAATCATTGAAATGTCTCTGAGTTTTTGCTTTACGCTGTGGCGCGCTCCCGCGAGGTGCAGTGGGCATGCATAACACGGCATAACACCGGCGCTAACAATTCACGAATGTGCGTTCCCCCCCTCCCCCCGTTGACAGTTCACGAGCGTGTTCCCCCCCAGCAGAGTTGTGTACAGACCGACGGTTAATAATGGATTTTGACGGAAATTTTACGATCCTGGCCGTCAAAATGACGGGCAGCGAAAAAGTCTAGCGCAACCTCTGGTCAGGACCCAAACTCATCTACTCCCACCCACCCCTCTGACCTCTACATCTTTCTGTTTCATTGCACTCCATGAATATCTCAAACTGCTCCTTGGATTGACAATGAATGTTATGTGAGGTATGTTGCCATAATGTCTCACAATATCACAAAGTTGCCTTAAGGGACTTTGCCATCTTTAAGCTGTTAAGCCCTGAGCCTGTTTTTCAGGTCTCAGGCTAAAAAATGACATTCCCAGAACAAATGACTATATCTTCACTTCTAAAAGGGTTAAATTAATAATCTTTTTTCTCAAAGCAATGATAAACCTGTGAGTTGGATGTAGAAAAGTCAGCATCAATATAGATGTTTTTATTTTAAAGTAAATTCAGATTGAACATAGTAAAGAAATGTAAATTATAGTTTCCGTCCAAAAAAAAACATTACTTATAGTGAAAACCACCCTTGAATGATGGGATAATAGACACAAACCTTTAGGAATCCAAACTATAACATATAATAAGTACCCTGTATCAAGATTGATGCAAAACAAGTGACATTTGACCTTTTTAGAGAGGTTTAAGAAAAAAAAACACCTCTCGGGTCATTTGGGTTGATTTTCCATATCTCTGGAACCCATCGGTCGATTTTGGTGATTGACATCTCTTTTGAACCATTAGAGCCAATATTATAATCGAAGGGAGGTTCCTAAAATCCATCTAAACATTACCCATTGGTGAATGAGAGTGATGCGCAGCCAGCATGCCCAAAACCGGAAGCTCTCATACACTCTATATGAAAACTCAGTTTATTGACATAAATATGATGGATTATCAGTAATCATTTCAATCTTTCACACACACATACGGGTATTGGGCCGAGGGCGACACCGTACTTCCGGTATCCGCCGTTTTACGCGAGGTGCAAGCAGGCAGCCGTACACCGTCTAGGTGTTGCTAAGCTTCCTTGTTACGTCCCCACTAAGGTCTAGGGGACCTGGAGACAATAACATACAACCAATAATTAATGAGGGAGTCAGCGTAACAGTTTACAAAAGGTTTATTTTCTTAACCCAGAACCGAACAGACATGTAACTGAAACCTTAGTTGGTGAGGAGGAGGAGGAGTCAAAGGATTGCGCCAAACAAAAGAAACAAGCATAACAAAACCAGGCCTATCTCTACATCTATCCTTTGAAACCAAAACTCAAACAAAAACCCTCACTAACTAAACTACAAAGACTTTGACAAAACAATATACAGGGGTGGCAACAATCCGCTAACCTAGTGTGTCTAAACATTAGTTAGCTACGTGGTGAGAAATGTACAGGGTACCCCAGACTTACCTAACTCCTCCACCTCTCAACACACTTTCAATAAGGTCAGACAATACAAAGAAATTTAGTGGCTAAATACTGCAGGCTCCTTCATCAGCAACAGGCCCAGAGTGAGAGAGCGAGAAGACTTCCTGGGTGCCTCCTTTATGGTCGGCCCTGGCTGCTGATAGGCCAGCTGAGGGTGAGAGGATCCAATCAGCCATCAGACTCAGGTGCACAGGCAGATACCGATCAGCTGTGCAGAAGACAGGGAGAAGAGAGAAACACAGGAGGGAAGGAAAACCACACCAGTACAGCCTGCCTGGCACGTAACACCCCCACACATATAAATCTAAACAGTATGTTTGGACCTTACAATGAACATTTTCTATTTACATAGCACGAGATAGTGCATCGGCAAGAACATTATCGGAGCCCTTTTTATGGCTTATGTCAAGGTTGTAGTTCTGGACAATCAATGACCACCGCATAAGGCGTTGATTGTGGTTGTACATCCTTGAAAGAAAAACCAGCGGATTGTGATCAGTGTATACCTTAATAGGTTTTACACTGGAGCCAAGATACACCTCAAAGTGCTGCAAGGCAAACAATAGAGCTAAAGCTTCTTTTTCAATAGTAGAGTACTTCAACTGATGTTTGTTGAACTTTCGGGAGAAGTAGCTCACGGGGTGATCGATAGCCTGTGCATCTTCTTGTAGAAGAACAGCCCCTGTCCCAACTCCACTGGCATCGACCTCGAGCTTGAATGGCTTCGAAAAGTCTGGTGCAGAAAGAACAGGAGTACAACACAGAATACCTTTTAGGCTCTCAAATGACTGTTGACACTCACCGGACCAAACGAAAGGCTTTGAGGGACTGGTCAACGTAGTGAGTGGGTCCGCCACCGATGAGAAGTTTCTGCAGAAACGGCGATAGTACCCTGCCATTCCTAGGAAGCGGCGAAGTTCCCTCCTGGTGGTTGGCACTGGGAGGGAGGCAATTGCCCTGATTTTTGCATCAGCAGGGCACACCTGCCCTCGACCAACCTGCTGACTAAGGTAGAGAACGGTACCTTTTCCAAACTCACATTTGGCAAGGTTAAGCGTTAGGGAAGCGGCCGACAAGCATTTAAAAACTTCTCTTAAGGTAGACATGTGGCTAGACCAGTCATTAGAATAGACAACAATGTCGTCCAGATATGCCTTACAGTTTGGAACATGTCCTAATACAAGATTTACAAGCCTCTGAAAGGTGGCAGGTGCATTACACATACCGAAAGGCATCACAGTATACTGAAGGAAACTGTCAGGTGTCACAAAGGCCGAGATGTCAGAAGCACGCTGTGTTAAAGGAACTTGCCAGTATCCCTTTAACATGTCCAGCTTACTGACAAATTGTGCAGGACCAATTTCATCGATACAGTCATCAATGAGCGGTAATGGGTGTGCATCGGGGACAGTGACAGCATTAACTTTGCGAAAGTCAGTGCAGAATCTGGGACTTCCATCTGACTTTGTGTCTAGCACACAAGGGGAACTCCAGGGACTGGAACTAGGCCTTGCAAATCCGTTTTTAAGTAGATACTCAACTTCCCTTTTCATAACCTCTCTCTTAACTGGGTTAACCCTGTACGCACGCTGTTTGAGGGGCGAGGGGTTGGTCAAAACCACATCATGAGCTAGGACAGAAGTTTGTGAGGGAGTGTCATTAAAAAGACATGCAAAGTCAAATATCAGTTTCCGTATCTCACTTCCTTGGATATAAGGAAGGTGAGACAAGTAATTGGGCAAATCAGCCAATACCTCAGTATTGCTTAGTCTGGCCCCCTGTGGTGTTGCACTGCGCATCACCAACTCATCCTCATCCGAGCTCACTTTTGAAACTGAAGCCATAGGAGAGACTGTTGTCTCCACCTGGTGAGCTTTTGGAGACTCACTTTGGTCTTCCCTGGTGCAGTACTTCTTTAGCATGTTGATATGACACACTCTGGTAGGACGTCTGCGGTCAGGTGTTTGAATGACGTAGTTTGTTTCACCGAGCTTCTTATCTACCACATAAGGACCAGCAAATTTAGTAGACAGAGCAGACCCATGTACAGGCAATAGAACCAACACCTTGTCACCTGGCTGAAACAAGCGCGCTACCGCCTTTTGGTCGTAGCGTTTTTTCATGTTCCCCTGGGTAGAAGTCAGAGCTTCCCTAGCCAAGGAGCAAGCACGATGTAGACGATCCTTAAGTTTGGCGACATACTCCGGGATACTACAAACTTTTTTCGTTGGCATGATCAAATGCTCTTTAAGAACTCTTAAAGGACCTCTGACCTCATGTCCAAACACTAGCTCAGCAGGACTAAAACCTAGAGACTCCTGAACAGCTTCACGGGCAGCAAATAACACCAAATGAACACCGTCATCCCAATCTTTATGAGACTCGTGGCAATGTTTTCTTAACATGCTTTTCATAGTCTGGTGAAACCTCTCTAATGCCCCCTGACTTTCAGGATGATATGGGCTGGATGTCACATGCTTGATACCTAAGGTGTCAAGTACCCGGGCAAACACTTTAGACATGAAGTTGGTACCTTGGTCTGTTTGAACTACCTTCGGTAGACCAAACATGGAGAAAAACTTCAGAAGTGCCTTGGTGATGACCGGAGCAGTGATTTTCCGTAGTGGGATGGCTTCTGGGAACCTAGTGGAAGCACACATGACAGTTAAGAGAAACTGGTTTCCAGTTTTAGTTTTAGGCAAGGGTCCCACACAATCCACAATCACCCTTTCAAATGGCTCTCCCATTACTGGAATAGGAATGAGAGGAGCAGGGTGAATCACCTGATTCGGTTTACCAACAACTTGGCACACATGACATGTTCGACAATAAAGAACTACATCAGACTTAAGTCCTGGCAAAAAGAAGTGTTTTAAAACTCTTTCATACGTTTTTGTTACCCCCATGTGACCCGACCACGGATGATCATGAGCCAAGGACATCACCTGAGAACGATAGGCTGTTGGCACAACAACCTGATAAATTGCCAAGGAGTCCAACTCCTCACAGGCATCACTAATCCAGCGACGCATTAATAGGTCATCTTCCATAATGTATGCCATCTTCTTTGACTTGGCCTCTTCCTGACTGATAACAGAAGAGAGACATTTAGAAAGTGTTTCATCACTTAATTGGGCTGCCATGAATTCTTCCCGAGTGGCAGGCAGTTGTACAAGCTCTGAGCTGTTACTGGGTGATCCAGCACCAGCAGACCGGGCCTCCTCTGGCAGTCGGTCCGACTCAGTCACGTCCTCAAGAAACTGCCCTGTAGCAAGAAAAGAATCAGACAAATCCTCTCCATATTTCTTTGACTGGGCCCTTGTAACAACACAAGCAGGAAAGATTTCGGGAGATACTTCAGCTGATTTCTCAGCGTCTAAACTTAGATCCAGAGAATCAATGACCTCAGGTACTGGCTTAACTTTGCCCCCAGCCAAGTCATTACTGAGGATGAAATCAACACCTTTGATGGGTAAGGCAGGGAGGACAGCAACTTTAAAGAATCCTTTGACAAGAGATGAGTGAATATAAACATTGTGCAAAGGAGCCGCACTTAGTGTCATGCCTACCCCTTGAACAACAGCACTTGATCCACATGATGATTTGGAGGTTAAAGGTAAGATGCCTTCTCTAATTATGGACTGAGAACCTCCTGTGTCCCTAAGTACCTGTACTGGCAGCTGGTCTTTAGGATCCCCTGTTAAAGAAACAAAGCCCTTGGAAATAAAGGGTTTGAAACAGGGATCAGGTACATCATCTTCCTGGGACATTTCTATGTCTGATAGGGAAACTCCTTTAATGAGTCCCATTCCTTTTGGCGTCTGAAAGCGTTGCGAAACTTGTTGCTTACGCTTTAAGAAATGACACCCTGAAATAAGGTGTCCTGTTTTATGGCAGTAGCTACACTCACGGGGCCCCCGTGGAGGTGATGGTGGTCCTCTTGACCTTTCAAAAGTTGTTGGGCCAAGATCAGGTCTTCCGGTTTGTGATATTGAAGCTCTATCTGGGCGCAAGGGTGAAGAAAACACAGTCTTGTGAGTGAGCATAAATTCATCTGCTAAAACAGCTGCTTTAGCCAGTGAAGTGACCTTTTGTTCATTTAAGAATATCACCATTCTTTCAGGCAAAGAATTCTTAAAATCTTCCAAGAGAAGTAACTGACGAAGACTCTCAAAATGATCCTTCACTTCATTAGCCGCACACCATTTATCAAAGAGAATGCCCTTCTCTCGCGCAAACTCAACAAATGTCTGCTTAGCAGACTTTTTATGGTGTCTGAACTTTTGTCTGTAGGCCTCCGGCACAAGCTCATAAGCACGCAAGATCGACTCCTTAAGCACTTCGTACTGCAAGCTTTCTTCCAAAGAAAGTGAAGATACCACTTCCTGAGCCTTACCTACTAATTTGCACTGAAGTAGGATTGGCCACATGTCTTTAGGCCAGACTAGTGCGGTAGCAATTCTCTCAAAAGCACAAAAATATGAGTCAACCTCTGACTCTCTAAAAGTTGGCACTAAAGCAATATTTTTACTAACATCAAAACTTTTTGTATGCGAAGGTATTGACCTCTCAAATGTCTGCTCTGAAGAGATTCTCAGGGCATCAACTTCAAGCCGCTTTAACGTGATTTCTTTCTCAGCTTCTATCTCTAACTTGCGAATCTGCAGTTTGTAATCATAGTCTGCTCTACGCACCATTTCCTTCTCCTGGACCTCCAGCTGAAGACGGGCAAGACGAACTTTTAGTTTGGCATTACTACTTGCACCTAAACTACCCGGAGAGAAAGCCTCTAACCTAGGAAGCGTTGCAGGAGGAGCTTCAGGACTAAACTTGTCAACTCTAGGTGTAGCTAATACACCTTCCCTATCATCTTCAATAGACTCTTTAGCCCTAGGCTGAGTTGACATGCTTGGGATTTCAAGAATCTTTAACTCCTCTAGTTTTTGCAGGATTTTCTCTCTTATCTCTTTTTTTACTTTATACTTGTCTACTGAAATGTTAAAGTGAGCTGCAATACATAACATGTCATCTTTGCGACAGGAATACAACGTATCAACACTTGGACTTTCAATAAAGTCCTGTAAGTCAAACCCCATTTTTCAGCCTATGCACAACACCTACAATGACTTCTCAATTATTGGTTGTTTTTAGCTCAGGAAAATAGATTTCCCGGTCGAGCCCCCACTTGTTACGTCCCCACTAAGGTCTAGGGGACCTGGAGACAATAACATACAACCAATAATTAATGAGGGAGTCAGCGTAACAGTTTACAAAAGGTTTATTTTCTTAACCCAGAACCGAATAGACATGTAACTGAAACCTTAGTTGGTGAGGAGGAGGAGGAGTCAAAGGATTGCGCCAAACAAAAGAAACAAGCATAACAAAACCAGGCCTATCTCTACATCTATCCTTTGAAACCAAAACTCAAACAAAAACCCTCACTAACTAAACTACAAAGACTTTGACAAAACAATATACAGGGGTGGCAACAATCCGCTAACCTAGTGTGTCTAAACATTAGTTAGCTACGTGGTGAGAAATGTACAGGGTACCCCAGACTTACCTAACTCCTCCACCTCTCAACACACTTTCAATAAGGTCAGACAATACAAAGAAATTTAGTGGCTAAATACTGCAGGCTCCTTCATCAGCAACAGGCCCAGAGTGAGAGAGCGAGAAGACTTCCTGGGTGCCTCCTTTATGGTCGGCCCTGGCTGCTGATAGGCCAGCTGAGGGTGAGAGGATCCAATCAGCCATCAGACTCAGGTGCACAGGCAGATACCGATCAGCTGTGCAGAAGACAGGGAGAAGAGAGAAACACAGGAGGGAAGGAAAACCACACCAGTACAGCCTGCCTGGCACGTAACATTCCTGTACTGAATATCATAGTCTATTGCCTTAATCAATATCTAGTTAACTCTAAAATACCACATATATGCAATGGCATGATAATATTATTGTGACAAGTGGGGTATTCACCTGGTGTTTCCAGAAATTAGACGTAGATGCAGCCAAAATCGACGAAGGCCACTTTCGAGGGTCGTTTTTCCATACATCTGCAGGCAGTCTGTAAGGGCAATCCGACAACCCACACAGCTCTAGTTTACGCTGGTAACAACCTAGAGCACACCCCTCAAGTCCAGAGATGTAATCCGAAGACATGCAGCGATTTCTTCGGTCGTTAATTCAGAAAAAAAACCTAGTGCGCTCTGCCTGGCTACGTTAGCTAGCTGTTTATATTTGCTCTTCCAGGATATTTGCACCTCCAGAAAAATGGCGTATTTATATATATATGGCGCGTGTTGCATTGTGGGTAGCTCGTGACGTCACTGTGTGTGAAAGAAACACAGAGACATTGGATTAACCTTCATCAGCGTTTATATGCGTTTCAATGCTCTTGAACACAACTTTTGATCAGAAAACAGCAAAGGTAAGACATATTTGCCGTTTTGGCCCCGTAAAGTGAAGTTGTGTGTTGTCTTTGCTGGCTTATGCTGCCGTGAGTTCTGATCGCACAGTGGTGATACTTATTACATTAGAATCTGTGGAATCTCAGCTTTCATATGATATCAGTTTGTGCAGATCGCATGAAGTATAACATATCTCTACCTTGAGTTCTGTGCTAAGTGCGTTACCATTTTTTTCGCTTAGTGCTAATTCAGAGGCTTGGTATTAGCCTTGTGTTTCGTTTAGCTAAGAATTGTTAATATTGTCTTCGAACGAGTTTCTTCCCGTTAAGTGGGTATGACACAATAATAGGTTGTGAAATGTTAAGAAGCCCTGAGACACAGTCTCATGAATATTGTTGTGTTGTGCCCCTGCCGGCGGGGGCATCGGGCTTTACTGCATACTTCACCTTCCACCAATGTATCCTCAATGCTCATAAAATCTCCCTAAGCAAAAAAGGATATCTCTTCCAGAAAGAAAACTGAATCAGAAAATGCACAAGGATGAGGAGGAGAGTAACACAGAGGAAGATTCAGGCTAGAAAAGCCAATCCCCGAGCTGTCATTTCCTCTTAGCAGCACAATCATCATAAAAAGAAGAAAAAGCCATCATCAAATCCTCTATAGCCTGTAGTATGGAAATTGACAGTAATAACCTTGTGTGGTGTTGACACTATAATGCTCTCTTCTCAGTGTAAATAGCCGATGCCTCTCACGTATGAGTTGACCACATTGGGATATTGTTGTGTATAGAGGCAAAGTGGGAGGAATATGAGAGGGGAAGAGAGAATAGAGATGATGGAATTGGTGTGAAAGAGGAAGAGAGCTGCAGAGACAACAGTGACGCACTGTTAAAATGAATACAGCCTCTCAGGATGGAGCATCAGACTCTAGGGGTGGAAATAATCAGACTTCCCTCTGTGTGCTCTGCTGCTCTGCCGCCAAATGCTATGATTGATCAAGTCAGAGCTCCTCTCTTTATTAACGCTCATCATATATTGCGAGCAGCAGCGTTTTCCAACAAGACTTTAAGGACGAGTAGGAAGGGCACTCTTCAATTTTGTCTAAAACGTCTTTCCATCTGTCAGGTTCAATATATCCTTGATATTGCCGGTATACCCTGATATGTCTGTCAAAGTCTGCTTGTCAAACGACATGGCTGACTTTTAAGCCGCCACCATCAAACATCTTTCAAAGACACCATGTTGGCCTTTGAGGCAAAACTGTTTCATACGAGTCAAGTTTGATCGTCTCTCTGTCATTTCAATCTGGCACATAACATCTAGAGTTTTATTTCCACTGTAGGTATCAGGCTAGGAGTAAATACAACAAGATCAGCTGGAGAATATGCAACATAATAGTTCAAAGCGCCGGTTTCCTCTTATCTTAACGCAAAAATAGGTTTTCTTTAGGCTCTCTCCAAATCCTGTATCAAAGCAGCTCAATCATACCTTCAAATTCCTTTGCTCAATGTCATTGCTGAGTATGGGGGAAGTGTTGCAGAACAAAGTGTTAAAGATGATGGTCCAGGGCAGCTATGGAGTTGCTTTGATCCTCCACCTACTGGGGTGCCTTTGAAACAGCCTCTTTTGAATGAAGATCGTTCTGTTGAGGGTCTCGTCTACAAAATGCAACTCTGCTGAGGACTCTGCTTCCAGCGTTATTCACCGGTGGCCAAACCAGGGCAGCGTTTGCCAAACCTAGCAAAGACTCTCTTTCATATCAAATGTAGACTAGTATATATATATCGAAATTCTTCAGAGAAGCTTTTCACACCCAAAAGCAGATGAATTTCAGATGAAATGTGTCTCTTGATTTCACAAACCTACTTCCAAGCTGTGATTCAAGTATTTCATGTGTTAGATTTGAAGCTGAAGGATAATCGTGGAAAAATTAAAGTTGTGTTTTCTGTCAGCTTCCTGACGCTAAGGATCTGGCAAGAAAAATAATCATTTCAATTTCTTTGTTGAATCTGTCTCAACTTTTGCTGAATTCAAACAACATCCAAGCACAAATCCACGTTGGCATCTTCTAATTCCTTGTTTTTCAACCATGGATGATCAGGTAAATGACAATGGCATACAACAAAAAATGCTACAAATCCTGACATGGAAAAAGCAAGCCCTAATTTTACGGGCAGCGCTCTGCAAGCCCGAGTAATTAGCTTTCTCTGCCAATATAGCACCTACTGGGGAATTCATTTCTTCGATGGACTACAATTACCCTCGGCACTGAAACACATAAACGGAGGTACAATTCTATTTATTACAAATATGTTTTCTGTAGAAAAAGGGAATCCATATTTAAATCACAGCATGCTGCTATTTTAATGGGTCATTAGATGCATTTTTTTGTATACACATGCTGTCATACTGGACAGATCTGAAATTGCTGAGCCACTTTCTCATCATGTGTTATCACGGACAGAATTGGCATATTTAGCAGTCACTGTTAAAATATGCAGCCATGGTGTAGACTTTCACTTTCCAGTAACATCCGCACAGCGTCCGACATGTGAGTGAGGCACATCTGGCCTGCAGCATCATTAACCCACATTTATTCCCAGATTACACAGTGTTGTCACAGCCAATGCCCTTCGTGGGCAACATGTACACAGACACAAACAAATAAATCCCAAGCACCCACTCGTTCCTGCTGCTATCAGTGCTCAGATGCGGTGTTCATTTTCCTTTATCGCCCCTTTGCTACCATTATTTGCTCTTGAACAGATGGAGCAATAAACTAGCTTGTAGCCCTCTACATGCTAACACTAAGCCTGCATTTTAAAGGCACTGCTGCCACATCCATGCTGACTTTATCTCCCTCTCTCTCTCTTTGCCCCTGTTGCGGTCCATGTCAGACCAGCTCGTCCACCTGGCCGTCCTCCCACAGCCCTCTGCCCTCATGTCCCACTCTCAAGCGATTACCACTCTAATCCATATTTAATGGATTCGGCACTCTCTCCTCCTGTCCTGCTGCTTGCCCCTGATTAAACCTCTGTGTGTGTCACAATCCAGATGTTACAAGTGGATCAAGGAAGCGAACAAGGTGTCTCAAATAGACGAGTCATAGCACAGTCTTTTCCGGTTTGAGTTAGGAGAAAGGATTGGCTCCCCAGGCGGCTTGTTCAATCACAGTTACAGAGAAGCCATTATCTTGTATGTGTTTAATCTGATTGTGTTGTCTCCACTTACATGGACTCTGAAGTAAAGTGTTAGATCTCCCTGCTGTCGCAAACTGAGGACAAATGACAAAAAGGGAGTAAGGGGAAGAGATGTATGTGCTTATTGGAGATGATGGTGTGTCAAGCTGCACATACAGATCTGGTTCAAGTGTTCTCCTTGATTGTTTTCTCTAGATCTAAATCCATGTAAGGTAGCATTTTGGATATGTGTGTGTGCTCGAGTGTGTGTGCACAAGAGAAAGTATCTGCATGCATGTTTTAATTGCCCGAAGAAGTGCGCATCCTCAAAGCTGCCGTCCCCTTTCTGCCCGTGTGTTTGTGTATCTGTGTGTGTGGGAGAGTGAGATGCTCAGAGACTCCATTTCCTCACTCTCTATATCCCCTCTCTCTCTATCTCTCTCTCTCTCCTCTCATGTGTACCTGGAGCAGCACAGAAGTGAAATCAAAGGGCAGAAACAGAGAGTTGTGTGCTCATTTATCTCTGCACCTTTAGAAGGAGGGTGGCAGTTTTTACAGCTCACCTCCTGGTGCGATCATAGCACTCTATGTGTGTGTGTGTGTGTGTGTGTGTGTGTGTGTGTGTGTGTGTGTGTGTGTGTGTGTGTGTGTGTGTGTTTCCTCACCTTGGACCTCCTTCTCTACCTGCTCTATTGGGCCGTGATTTCCTTTTTTTGCAGCTCATGGTTTGCAGTCTATTAGCTTCTCTCAAGTCTGCAGTAAACAAGAAAGATTTAAATATCATGTTCCTTGAAAGCTTTGTTCTTTTTTCTCCTGCTAATTTATGGAGGAAATTAAAGCAGTGGGTGCATGGCTCATTTATACATAATGACATTCCTTGTGATGTCACTTATTGTTATGTCACTGTCAGGATGAGACAGAGTGTAAGTAAGGAACATCAGATGAGGGCGACATTATGATATTCATGTACGGTACAGGTAGAGAAATGCACAGCGCAATCCTGTTATCTATACAGTACGTGTAGGAGGAGTGCCATCCTTTGAACATCAGGTCTTCTCATCTGGATTGCACTGAATATATTGAATCGTTAAAGCGATATATCATAATTTGAAAGCACTTACTCATTGGATAACATTCAGTAAATGGAGGTAAGGCCCCCCGGAGACAAGTAGAATATCAAAGAAGATAAGCCAGGTACAGGTAACAGCTATACTTTCTTAAGCCACCTAAACAAACATCCCACCTATAAGAGAATCAATATCAGTGTACACTATATTTTGAATATTTTCACCGCTTTACCTTGCCCTTCAGCTGTTAGATCGTTCTCTTTAAAGCCCCCAGACTCCTTTTGATAAACACAGTAATTATACATTGCAGAACATTGCTGTGCTAAAGCTGCCTCAATAGGTTGGTTTGTTGGTGTTATTGTTAGAATCCAAACTAACCCCTTAAAACACTGTGTGCTGGAGGAAAGTGTCATACATCATCTGCTGTTTTTGTCAGAGAGGGCTAGTGGCAGTCATAATAAATCATTGTAAATTATAAGCGATAATGTCTATACTTATAGTGATGATGTATATTGTATGTGTATGTTTTTATTATGTATCTATTTTTGAATGGACATTTTTAAGGGCTTCCATTCCCACATGGATGTGCCTATTGATTGATAAAGTATTACAATCTTGTTATCTTTTTATTAATTGACACAAGCAATATGTCAGCAGTAAAGAAAAATCATAAAATATTTCCATGTAAATTACAGGAGCAAAAATAGCCCTCCCTCTGTCTCTGTTGATCTGCTCGCTTGAGAAAGAAATGGAAGCTTATTCATGACACCTTCCTGCAGCACTCGGCTGTTGACAGTCTGAGCTGGAAAAAGGGTTTGAAAGTGACTAAAATCTTCAACTTTTATGAAAAGTTTTTCCTCTAAAACAGAGCAGGCTGTGTGGTGAGTTCTGAAAGCCCACAAATATCTGCAACACGTGACAAAGATGTCATTCAGCAACCCCAATATATATTATAGTACATGATATACTGCATATTTATACAGTATTTATGTATATGTACAATTTTAGCAAGTTTTTATATTGTCCTGTCCCTGTAAGCTAGTACAACGCAATGTCATTTTAATAGTGCACTCTGTGTCTTGTTGAAATGACAATAAAGTATGTCTAAGTCTAATATTGGTTAAATGAGACAAAACATTGGTACATTCCGCAAATGGTAATGGTTGTATCCACTGAAGGGATTTATCGTTTACAGGAGAAAGATTAAAAAAACATTAAACGAATGAACAATGGCCCAAAATAATGCATGAGGACAAACTGTAACCTTAAAAGATGTTGCATATTTGCATGCGATGTTGGCCTTCTCTACTTGTTTTATCCCTAATTGAAGTGCTTCTGATCACTTTTTTTGTTTGACCCTTCACTCACTGGCAGTGTCTCTTTGTATTAATGCTAACAGTAAACATTAGAACATATTCACAGCCAATCCATTTTGCCATGGCCTACAGTAAGTGTATGTGTCTAAGCTCATGGCAGTATTTGCCATATGGAAGCCGTGGCAGCTTCCCCACCACTCATGCAGTCGAGTAGTTCCGACAGCATCGGCACTTCATGTTGTTGGATGGAGATTTATGCTTCTGCTAAAGTGCACAAACAGTTGCTTGCTGTTATTGATTTGCCCTCTGGTCAATCCGTTAGCTCGAGTAAATGATGTCTTCGGGGAGCTTTTTAGAAGATCTCCTTTTTAAAGGAACATGATAATTCTCAGTTCACTACAAGTCACGGTATTATTTTTACAGCACTATCAGCTATTGATTTTTTACACTTCACAAATTATGCTTAGCTAACAGAGGTTGTATGCTGATTTCTCATTGGTTGCTATTGTCTTTTAACATTATATTTAATAATGTCTTTAAATTCAAAGCTCCTGACAGAAAATAGAAAAAAAAAAAAAATTAGCATCAATGTCAAGAAAATACAGTATGGACTGGAGGCAAGAATTGACAAAAGCAATGTCCATCATGAGACATCAATATCCTAGCAACCCTCTCCCAGGGGCTCTATAATCTACCCCATCTAGCCAATTAACAAGTGGTGAGGGTGTGAGGGGGGGGGGGTCATATCTCAGCTTCATACTGAGACTCGGATCACAGCTTCATCACTTCCACTCGACACCCAAGCTATTTGTGTGGCGCACAGGTGGCATCTTTGTCCCCGTGTTCATTCCTGCCTCATGATTTCATTAGGTGCAACGCCTCTTGTCAGTCGGATGTCTAGTGGGAAGGATCGATCTGGCCACCTGCCCGCCCGTAACCTGTTTCAGTTTTAGCGGCTCTGCACTGGTACAAAAACAGAAACAGCACTGCTAGCAAGGTTATCCACTACATACCGCTGCAACTTAGCGAGAAAGGGCACAGCTCGAGCTTCCATGAATTGAATTGACGGAGAGAAAAAGCTTATTTCTGAAAGCTAATGTTCACAGTAGCTTGTTGTATCCGCCTTCATCTGGCAGAATCGTTCAGGTATGCACAGGATCAAATTCACCCCTTCTTGGAAAAGGCCTCCGCAGTTTGACAGCCACCACTTTTGTTAAAGGTAGACACAACGTCAAAGCTCCATACCCCCTGTGCTTTTGTGTTACTTCGCAGGGATGCCAGCTTGCAGTATCAGTTATTCCTTGGCACATAGGAAGCATTCCATAGTTACAGAGTTGACATTGAGCTGGCAGTGTCTTTATTTGCGGGATCCCCCACGGAGAATGTACTACTGTATTCAGAAAGGTAGGGGCAGTCTCATGTTCAAAAGTTTTTTATGCAAATATAATGCGTCAGAACAAAGGCTTCTATACTGTACGCTAAATTAAACACGACATACATACAGAGACGCATTCTGCGAGGTAAACATGCGTATGAACTGCAGTTGCACCAGAAACCTATTCCTTCCACTCAATCAAGGCCAACTGAGTGATTCTGACAAGTGTGCCCAAACCTCTGTGGTATTATATGCTCACACCTCCACATGCGTAGGCATTGGCACAAATTAGCACAAGCAAGAGGCTGGCGTCCTGTGGGAGAGGCAGCTGTCAGTCTTCAGATCTATTCTTGGCTCTGAGGATCTTCACACAACTGGGGTAGTGAGCGAGTCTGACAGGTTTTATAGTAATCAATCATTTGTCCCACGGCTGCTTCACAATTTGTTTTGAGTGATGAGAAAGAGAATTAAAACAAGCCTTTTCTTTGAAGGTAAGAAAAGCTAGTGTTGTGTTCAAAGGATTGATGTCTATAGCATGACAAATACAAATATAGCCTAACCATTCAAACTCAACCGTGAGAATGCTAAAAAGTGTCCTTTTTTTTTGTGCCCTTTCTCTTTATGTCCCCCACTGCCAACATGTCGTGCAATTATATCTCAACATCCTAACAAGACCCCCCAGCGGACCACCAGTCAGTGACGCTGTCAATTTGGTAGCTGGGATGGCTCGAAATGTCTCATTACTCTGCTGAGCACGAGCAGCAGAAACTCCTCTCGACGAAGCACAGTTAACTCTGTGTGAACTGTCCTGCCCAAAAAAAGTCATTATAAGGGAATAACCCACGGGATCTGCAGATATCGCTACATGACCTTAGTCTCCAGGATAAATAAATTACATTGTGTGTTTTGGCAGAGAACAGATGAGGAGGGTTGTTGAAGGTTCACTCTTGTCACTGCGCACCCTTTCTGCATGCAAATACATCTGTCCTCTGGTTCGGTTCGCTAGTTTTAAAAAACAGGTGTGTGGGATCTTAAAAATACAGTAATGCATTTGGTTGACATATAGCATCTGTTTGGATACATACTGTATGACCTATTTTACTGATGGGAGCAATTCAGGCCAAGTTAAATAAGATTCACTCAGATATACACAGAATGTCAGCAAGATGTTTGCAAAGTAAAGGAAAAACTATCAAAAGCAACAGCAATAATAATAATAAAAAGTTGGAGGTTTCAATTGTGAGGCGTCATAATGAAATACAAAGGATTCACCCTGATTTCACCTTCCTTTCTCTGTTTTCATCATACACTTCAGCATGGCATGAAATGAAGGCAAGCATGAAAAGAGCTAACAGAAGGCGGTGGGTCATTGTGGTGGCATGATCACAGTATGCTTTGCTTTGGCCTGCTGTGTGCATGTGTATGTGTGTGTGCGTGCATGCGGGTGTTTGAGTGTGTGCATACATGTGTGTGTGTGTGTGTGTGTGTGTGTGTGTGTGTGTGTGTGTGTGTGTGTGTGTGTGTGTGTGTGTGTGTGTGTGTGTGTGAGCTTTGAATGAAGCTTGGCTCTGATATCCATGTTCTCTGTCCAACACCTCCCACCTCCCTACTGTTGTCAAATCGGAATCCAAGAAGCATCCCCATAGGCTCTGAAAAGTGGGTCTGCACCTCAATAAGCAATCGACCTACAAGCGTTACTTTCTCAAATCCAGTTTGCTGAGTTGATTGATTTCTGAAGGCTTAATTTCTTATCATTTATTACACAGTTCCAAAGCCTCGTAGTTGCGGACAATTCTGTAAATGTATATACATTTACTGTAAGTTCTTAAACATGTTTTTGCCACCTTCCCACTCCTACAGCCACATGGTTTTGACTTACAATAGACTTGTTAAGGACATTTACATAAGAGCAGTCACATATACATGTAACAACTTGCCTGGAATATAAGGCTTTAGAAAACAAAAGAAGAACAAATGACAACAGGGAGTTAGTTCAAATATTGGTATTCCTCCCCCGTGTTTTGAAACACATTCTCTTTTGCTTTTGGGGCATATTTATTATCTCCTTGGGGAGAAGTTAAAACCAAAGATTCATGAAGGGAAATTGATTGATTCCTCAATGTCTCAGTTAGAAAGAAAGTAGACCCTACAGATAACAGCTAAACTCTGGGATTAACATACAAAAGACAATGTGTTTTCAACAATACCGGTCAGTCGGTCCACTGCTGTGATCTAGACTAAATACTGCCGTGGATTGACATTACATTTTATACAGGTATTCATGGTCCCCAGAGGATGAGTCCTAGTGACTTTGATCCTCCCCTTGCTTTTCATGTACCGACATCAGGTTGACATGTCTTTGGTGAAATATCTCCACAATTATTGGGTTGATTGCTGTGAAGTTTGTTACAAACATTCATGTTCCCGTTAAGATGAACTAGAAAAAAAAACGTGTGACTTTTTTATCTTGAGTTAACAACTGAACTAATAACATATTCATGTCCATTTGCTGTTCTTTGGGCTGCCTAGTGTGTACATACAAATGTATGAATTTGAGCTGTAACTTTGTTTAAGCATTTACAGACAGAAGGAAACATATTTGTTGTCTGTCTTTCATGTTTAAATAATTTAACTATAGGCTTCATTGATATTTCTTTAATATGTCGATTTCTGACTTTGGGGAATCCTCCTTTGATATTCCAGCATTTGCTCAAACTGTCTTTGTGGCACTATACAGTAGATGATTTTAAAGAGATTATATGAGATGATTTTTATAGTATTGTTCTCTAATTCCAAGCTTTATTAAAGCAGGGAAATGAAACGTTTCAGTCCTAACTCATGGCATGATATTAACCGACTGTTAAGCAGCCTGTGTAAGCTTTTCTCCAACAATATCAGTACAGTAATAATTACCATTCGTGTCATATTCCACTGCACATCCCATGTGAGCTCTTTCTTATTGCTATATTTCATTATTTACTCATATCTTTTTTTTACATCTGCCACCAGTTTATATCTGTTATTCACAGGGAACAGAACATCAATGATTGAAGCAAATAACAATTGCTTTTATTTCACAGTTGTTTTACTAGCATTTAAGATCACGAAGACCACTAATTTCACAGCTCTTGTTGAATCAGATCCTACATTGAGTATTTCTAAATGAGCGATACCTAATACTGTGATGGTTTTCATTCTTGTGATTTACCGCTTATCCCCAAAGCTCATTTTAAACCTCTCGTTTTAGGAGGCGAGGCTGCAGAATATCCCCACTCTAGTATTTATTTGCTATTGGATTGTGATGTAAAACGTGATGCATTGTGGGAGGCTGTAATCAAATCCAGATACTGGCACTCCTGAGGGTGGGAAATCTAGCCTTGTGATTGGAAAATGTATCTTAATAAAGTGACAGCTTCATCATCAAGCTTCCCCCCCCTTAGAGCTACACATGTAGAAACACTGCGTTGCAGAAAGACACACCTGTGACACACAATCTCTAATAATAGCATCTCAAACCAGCAATATTAAAGCCTACAGCCTTCTTTCATGCTGCTTGCACTTTCCCCCACGTGAGAATTCATTCGCAGATTGTCAGTTTTTTCACATCCTCCCTCAAGAAAATCCACATAGCATGATCTTAATCCACAAAATACAAAAGATTATCCACTACTACATGCACATGCCTGGATATTACTGTCAGAAGGGGATTCGCAAACAGAGATGAGACAAATGCAGATACACAATATATGGAGTATTAAATCATTACCTGCAGAGTATAATTCAGTAACTCTGCAGCCTACCGCTATCCCACTGTGAAATGTATGTTAAATGCTAAGGGTCAGCTCACTCAGATTATAAGAAAATTGGATTTTAAAATGGAATCTAGTGGCATCCATTCATGCAGTTGCTTTTGGTTTAATTGAACAAAATGTTGAGGTACGCCCCGGATATTGCTTGCATGGAATATTAGATAGTATTTAACAATCGCATTTAAAACAAATCAACAAAAACATTTGTGTTCCAGAAAGCGTGTCCGAGGAACTCTTGAAGTAGTTCAAATTAAATCATTAAAATGAGGTCTGTGGATTATCCAGAGTTAACGGGAGTATGTGTGGGAAGAATGTTTTTTATAGATTTTTTAAATGTAACTTCCAAAAGTTCTTCGACCTCCATTGTCTGGGGATTCAAGTAAACATCCGAAAGACAAATATTCTGCAAATAAAGCCATAAACAACTACCAAATTGGCTCTAAATCTTGAGTTTGTCTGTTTTTCTTTGGGCTAATACTCAGTGGCTGGATTGAACCAGTTTAAACGGTGATTAGTCCAAAGTTTGTGTGGGCTGATATTCCTGTATCGAATTCCAGAAATCATAACCCTCAGGCTACTTCTCCATTGCTATTTGTGAACATTGAAAAAATGCTTTGCTAAGACAACATGTTGGCTGGTAATTCCAGTTGAGTCTTTATTGTGCTCTTGATTATTTTACTATTTCAATCTGCACATTTTGATGCTAGATTTCTACTTTCATCAACTATTGACAGCTGATTTCATCTTTTCTTACTGAACTGTTACTCAGAGGTATCTGTCTTGTTCTACTATTTCAGTTGCCAATCTTGTTGAACTATGGTACTGAGTTTTGTTTTTCATGTACAAACAAACCCTTCATACAAAATAACATCTATTTGTCAAGAGGGCTTTTCTAAAAGCTGAAAGCATGAAAGACCGTTCAAAAATAAAGAGTAGTTCTCTCAGCCATCTCACTGCACCCACTCAAGCTATTGTGGCATGCTTTTCTAAACTTTTGAATGGCAATGCTACATTAAAGTGGGCAATCGAGCTTTGTAAAATATCAACATCACAAACAAATACCTCAAAAAGAACAATATATTTAAATCAATGGCTTCTGTTGTGGATTGCATAGATGTGGAGGATATAGCGTAGTGTCCACCCCCTGTACACGTACTGTGATATACAGGGTGTTTCTCAATGTCAATTAAAGCTGCTCCAGAGCCACTATTTCAAGCATACTACATCGAGTGCCGCCGAAGTACTGTTCCAATGTCCAGCATACTTGGAATTCTACCGAGCCCGGCGTACTTCGTTTGGAGAAATTTCGAGGCTGCACATGTGTAGACTCCGCGGTCTTAAAATCCCCACAATGCTTTGCGCACGGACCAATTTCCCCAAATCTGTGGCGGAAAATGTAAGGTGGGGCCTCTCATAGGACGCACACTTGCTCGCCTGTTCTACTCTTCGTTATCCGAATGCCAGGAAGTATTCTTGCCTCGCTTCTGAAGCAAGATGCTCGGAAGACATGTGCTACCAAGCAAGCTTACTCGACATTGAGAAACACCCATTGTGTACAGGGGAGGACAATATATCATACATGGCAAAAAAAGATTGTAAGTTTTGTTTAGGGAGGCTGCCTGGCTGTCACCTAGTTTAAGCTCAGAGCTACAACATGTCATCAGGCCTTTGGTGTTGTGTCTGTCCTCGCATAACTGCAACCAGTCTTATACATATTGCATGTTTGTGAAATGGGGATATAATACCACACCCTGTCTAGAAGAATATCCTCCTCTGGGGAAACAAGCATCCCTGCTGTGTGTACATCTCATTCTTTCTCTGGGTTCTTGCTCACAGTAATTCGCCTTTACGAATCACTGTCACTGCTGCTCCTGTAAATCCTGCCAGTACAGCATATCACAGACTCGAGGCTTTAATCCACAGAGCAGAAAGCCTCTGACACTCCCTGTGTGGCACTGAAACTCGCGTCCCCCTCATCTCCTTCCCCCTTACCCTTTTTCCAAGCTATCCCACCCCTTTAGGGTAGTCTTCCATTGGCTGTCCGCTCAGATTTGAGTCAAGAAGTCAACAAAAGCCAGACATGTGCAGCGGCTCAGTAGACAGTGTTGGCTGCACTGGACAGCACTTGGGTGTAAATGTGTGTTTAATGTCTGTGTCACCTCCCTGCAGAACAACAGCTTTCATTTCTTGGTAAATAAAGATAAAACAGCTCACTGCAGTGCAGACACATATTTATTTTTACTTTAACAGTGATGGGCCACCGCTATTTGTTTTGTTTTCTCTTCAGCATCTCTACTTAAAATGCACAAGGTAGTTTTCCAAGCTACAGCCTTTTCAACTATTTTGGGGACTTCATTTTATTTGAACCATAATGGTCAGCTTCTGTTTCACCCCACATTGTGATGATTTGAAAAAAAACAGGCAACTGATATGTCTAACCAAGATCAGCTATGCATTTTTTAACGTCAAAAGTATGAATTGTGATCATTTGTATTTAGTTCAGTATACAGACACTTACTCCAGATAGAAAAAGACAGCTCTCGCCAGCTCTTGCTCCCTGTCATTATATCATCAATAATCTCTAGTGTACCACCAGGCGTATTTAGAAGAAAATGTACTTCCTCATTACTGAAACTGGCCGTTTGACAAACCCCAGTGCTGCTGATGTTTATGGTGGTTAGACATCATTTACTTTAAACAAACTGTGAATGTGGAAAACCACTGCGAAGCATGGGAAGCTGCGAGTTTATTTACTAAAGATCAGTGGTTTGCATGGATCCCCATTAGTCTCCACATGAGTGGTTTCTGATCTTCACGACACCCACACAGTAAATCATATCCACCAAAAGCTTATAAGATAAAAAAAAAGAACAGTGACACAAAATCAAAACTGGAAAACTGCCTCAATGATGTTAAAAACAAATGACAACTGACAATCATTATACATAACAACAAGTTAAACAGCATCATGAACAGATAACAATTAATGGAAACAAATACAACATGGAGTGGTCTTAGAGCTGGGCAACACATGGCAATGGTGTTATCGATATGTGTAGCCAACCCAGTTTCACGGCATTTCGTGTTCACCAACACGATTTTTAATCTATTGATTCGTGTTCACCAACACGATTTGCCCCTTTTTTTCGTGTTGCACAGCACGATTTTAAAAGCAATGTATTTCTACTGCCTGCAGCACGTCTTTTTCTCCGGTCGGGTCGTGGAAGACCGGAAGCTGTGTGGTTCATAAAAACATGTTCTTACTCAATATCAAGCCACAATTATTGCTTTTATTTTAAATCGTATAATTTCGGACTTTTGTTGCCGTCTGTGAGGAAAATAAATGGGGCTCAGAGCCTCAGAATACGGAAATCTGTATTTTTAAATATTTATTTCCTTCTAATTCGTTATTCTTTTCAAAATAACACACTGTTATTTACTCACCAATAACACACAATTATCCTTGCTTTTATTTATTGGTTTAATTCCATAATCTCGGGCTTTTTTGGCGTCCGTCAGGAACTGAATTTCAAAATAAAAATAACCGGAAACAGACGTAGGCCTATAAGGGACATTTCGAGCATCATTGCGATTGTCAACATTTCTGAGTTTAGGATGGCCGAAAACACTACACTACCCATAATCCCCAGCTATCGTTTAGGACTACAGTCCCCGTAAGGTTACGCAGAGCATCAAACAGCTGTGTGAAATGGAACGAAACCACGCCAGACTATCCAAAACTGGAATCGAACGCCCCCCCAGAACTACACATGCTGGCTATTGTGTTTCGCAAAATGTTCTATGGGACGTCTCTACTGAACGTTTTCGTTTTTCCCACAATTAGAAGTTGCCAGTATTAAACACATTGGTGTTATCAAATGTAAAACATATAATTAATAAATGGGTGAAAATCGCTTGTGTCCATAATGCGCAGCATTAATACCCACATGACAGCTCATTGTTACTTTGTAATTCTACTCCACTATAATTCAGAGGTTAACCTGGTATTTTTACTCCACTGCATTTATTTGAGTTACTTTGCAGATTCTGATTAATTATGTGAAATATAAACAACCCTTAAATCAGACTTTAGTTACACCTGAGTAAAATTCAGGTAAGGTGATTGTCAAGTGCCAACAATCAGGAGAGATATTTGATTTTGGTGCTTGAGAAGACTAAACATGTATCTGCAATTGACATGAATGGAAACAATAAAGTATATTCATTTCTCGATATTCTCTACTAATAGTTAATTAAAGACTGTATATTATGGCTATTTTGCACATCCCTTTCAAGATTTTCAAAGGTTTATTGACATATCATATACACAACTACGGTGTAGTTATGCAATGAATGAAACACTTGGGTCACAGGTTCCTCAACAGTGCATTACAAGACATCTATCAATATGTGTGTACCTCCACCATTAAACTGTCATATTCTGTACATTTCTTATTCTATCTACATACATAAGAGTATAATTCATATGTATAATATCAGTTAAAATAAGTGCTTCAACATAGTTAACATTGCAGGAAAGCAATATATTAGACATTAAGTACTTTGTCAGGCTTAATATTTATCTGTAGATAGATACCCCCAAAGTTGTTTTGTTATTTAAAAGAAGACCTTAATCTGTTATTTAATGTTTTAACTAAAGGTTAATTCGTTTTTCTGTTTTGCACCTCCTCCTATTAATATCTTTGTACATTCTGCACTAAACTGTTTTATTGTAGAGATCACTTATAGTATCTTCTTGATTTTTTATATTCTATATTTATACTTTCCCCCTATGAAAGTATGTACTCTTAATATTTTTTTAATCAAATAAAACACAATAATTCAATAACGTGCTTTAACCACTAGGCGGTGCACACAAGGTACACAGCCATAATAACTTTGTATTATTAGTGTAGGACACTTATGTTTTCGTACAACATCTGAAGATGTGTAGTTTTATGCATGCTTTCACATAATTTTACAGCATATTGCTATACTATTTCAGACTCAGTATTTACATTCTTACATCCAAAGAAAATCAGTAATATCTTTAAAAACTACAGTCCTTTTATATCAGCTGTGCACCGTTATGGTGTAAATATAACCTATCTGTGAATTAGATCAAATGTAAAAGTCAGCTGAATTAGTGTTGATACTGCAAGGAGACGTATTGTGTGAAGAGAAATGGAAGATGTTGTTTAATTGTTGAATATATTTATGATCCACGTCAAGTATTCAGTTTCGGCGGCATTTTCTCAGTTTTTCCAAAGGTCTTCTCATCAGGGCTCTATAAATAAAGAACTACGGCAGATCTGTAATATACAATGCAGCCGAACCGGGTATTACAATGCCGTTATGTGATGACTTTCAAAGAGAAAAGCAAGAGCGCTCGGAATTAAGTATTATTTTATTCTTTTAAAATGTTTTCCGGATTTCATATCATATAAACACCAAATCCCAGCATGCATTGCGGCTAAAACATCCAATAAGCGAGCTTAAAACCATAGCTGAGGATCTTGGGTAATCGCTCGAAATGCCTACGTCTGTTTCCGGTTATTTTTATTTTGAAATTCAGTTCCTGACGGACGCCAAAAAAGCCCGAGATTATGGAATTAAACCAATAAATAAAAGCAAGGATAATTGTGTGTTATTGGTGAGTAAATAACAGTGTGTTATTTTGAAAAGAATAACGAATTAGAAGGAAAATACAGATTTCCATATTCTGAGGCTCTGAGCCGCATTTATTTTCCTCACAGACGGCAACAAAAGTCCGAAATTATACGATTTAAAATAAAAGCAATAACTGTGGCTTGATATTGAGTAAGAACATGTTTTTATGAACCACACAGCTTCCGGTCTCCCTCGACCCGACCGGAGAAAAAGACGTGCTGCAGGCAGTAGAAATACATTGCTTTTAAAATCGTGCTGTGCAACACGAAAAAAAGGGGCAAATTGTGTTGGTGAACACGAATCAATAGATTAAAAATCGTGTTGGTGAACACGAAATGCCGTGAGACTGGGTTGGTGTAGCACAGTATTCTTGGAAATAGGAACTGATTGAATTTTTCCATTCCTCATAATTTAATACCAATGTAGGAGATGGTGTATGCTTTATTTAGGGAGGAGTGAAACTGTGGAGGTCAATTTGGTAGATGGGGGTGTAGCACATCTGACTGTGTGTCAGAGGATAACACATAACTAACCGTACAGTCCAGGTGTTGTAGACATTGAAATTAACTTTCTTTGTTCTCGTTTTTTATATTTCTATAGAGCTAGGACTATTTTCATTATTAATTAATCAACCAATTATTTTGTTGGAAAATGTATTTATCTTTTTGTTTCTAAAACATCAGACACTTAAGAGTAGAGATAAATAGAAAGATTTCAATTGGTCGAAAAACCAAATACAATGTTCTCTTGATTGACTAATAGCTCTAATTGTCTAAATACCAAGCATAGAGTAGTTATTAAGGAAGTGAGTTGAACATTGACATTTTTTAATTGAAGTTTTGTCTCATGTAATGTACTTAAACACATCAATTTGATTTCCCAAACATGTTCCATAATGTAACAATTCAATGCTATATCATACATTACATTACATTACATTGCATTTAGCTGACGCTTTTATCCAAAGCGACTTACAATAAGTACATTCGACCAGGAAGACACAACCTTGAAGAAAACAGAATCATATAAGTACATCAGGTTTCATAGAGCCAAACATTTCAAGTGCTACTCAACTGGCTTTAGGTAAGCCAGTCCTTTATTAGTATAAAAGTGCTTCGTTAATAGTTCTATCGCTCGAAAGAGATGAGTTTTCAGTTTGCGCCGGAAGATGTGCAAGCTATCTGCCGTCCTGATGTCAATGGGGAGCTCATTCCACCATCTTGGAGCCAGGACAGCAAACCCACGTGTTTTCGCCGATGGGAACTTGGGTCCCCCTCGCAGCGAGGACGCAACGAGTCGTTTGGCTGATGCAGAGCGTAGTGTACGCGCTGGGGTGTACGGTTTAACCATGTCCTGGATGTAGGAAGGGCCAGATCCATTCGCAGCATGGTAAGCAAGTACCAGTGTCTTGAAGTGGATTCTAGCAGTTACCGGAAGCCAGTGAAGGGAGCGGAGGAGCGGAGTGGTGTGGGAGAATTTAGGAAGGTTGAAGACCAGACGAGCCGCTGCATTCTGGATGAGCTGCAGAGGTCGGATGGCACATGCAGGTAGACCAGCCAGGAGGGAGTTGCAGTAGTCTAGGCGTGAGATGACGAGAGCCTGGACCAGAACCTGAGTCGCTTTCTGAGTCAGCTGGGGACGTATCTTCCTGATGTTGTAAAGCGTGTATCTGCAGCAACGGGTTGTAGCAGCGATGTTTGCAGTGAAGGACAGGCTGTTATCTAGGGTCACACCCAGATTCCTTGCAGTCTGAGTCGGGGAAACAACTGAGGTGCCGATGTTGATTGTCAGGTCAAGAGCTGGACAATCTTTTCCCGGGAGGAAGAGCAGCTCAGTCTTGTCAAGGTTGAGCTTGAGGTGGTGAGCAGACATCCACTGAGAGATGTCAGCTAGACAAGCAGAGATGCGTGCGACGACCTGGGTCTCTGAGCGGGGAAAGGACAGAATTAATTGGGTGTCGTCAGCGTAGCAGTGGTAAGAAAAACCATGCGGGCTAATGACTGATCCGAGCGAGTTTGTGTACAGGGAGAAGAGGAGGGGACCAAGAACAGAGCCCTGAGGGACCCCCGTAGTTAATTGACAAGGGTCGGACTCAGACCCTCTCCAAGTCACCCTGTAGGTACGGTCTTTCAGGTATGAGGTGAGGAGGGAAAGTGCAGAGCCTGAAACTCCAAGTTTTTGGAGAGTGCGAAGGAGGATCTGATGATTCACCGTGTCGAATGCAGCAGACAGGTCCAACAGGATGATGACAGAGGAGAGGGATGCAGTTTTGGCAGTGTGCAGTTCCTCCGTGACAGCAATGAGAGCAGTTTCTGTGGAGTGACCTGCCTTGAAACCAGACTGGTGCGGATCCAGAAGGTTGTTCTGATTGAGATAACAGGAGAGTTGTTTAAAGACAGCGCGTTCAAGTGATTTAGACAGGAACGGGAGGAGAGAGACAGGCCTGTAGTTTATAACATCAGACGGGTTGAGAGTGGGTTTCTTTAGGAGAGGGTTTACTCTTGCCTCCTTGAGACTGTTTGGAAAGTGACCAGAAGTTAGAGAAGTGTTGATGAAATGGGTGAGAAACGGTAGAATATCAGGAGCGATAGTCTGAAGGAGGTTTGAAGGGATAGGGTCCAGAGGACAGGTGGTAGGGCGGGCAGAGGTAATGAGGGTAAGAACCTCACTTGGAGAGAGAGGGGAAAAGGAGGTTAGTGTGTTGGTGGAAGGAAGGTCTGGTGACCCAGCGGTGAGTAAAGGTGAGTCAGAAAAAGAAGAGCGAATATCATCAACCTTTTTTTCAAAGTGGGTAACAAAGTCGCTTGACAGAAGTGAGGAGGGGGGAGGAGCTTTTGGAGGGTCCAAGAGGGTGGAGAAGATGGAAAATAGTTTTTTAGGATTGGAATAGGAAGATTGGATCTTATCTTGAAAGAAAGTGCTTTTTGCCTGAGAGATCGAAGCAGAGAAAGAGGAGAGGAGAGCTTGATAGGTTAGGAGGTCGTCACGGTGTTTGGATTTCCACCATTTCCGCTCTGCTGCCCTAAGGACGGTTCTATTAGCACGCAGTGCATCATTTAGCCAGGGAGCAGGAGGGGACTGACGAGCCTGCCGAGATGTGAGAGGACAGAGCGAGTCCAGAGTGGATGAGAGAGTAGAGAGGAGAGTTTCTGCAGCAGAGTTTGGAGGCAGTAGTTGGAACGAATCAGAGGAAGGGAGGGCTGAGAGCACCGACGAGGCAAAGGTAGAGGGGGAGAGGGAGCGAAGGTTACGGCGGACAAGTGTAGGATGGGAAGAGATTAGTTTGTTATGTTTGGAAAGGGATAGAGAGAATGAAATGAAGAAGTGATCGGATGTGTGGAGCGGGTTTACAGAGAGGTTAGAAGTAGCGCAGTTCCTTGAGAATATGAGATCAAGGACATTGCCAGCTTTATGAGTCGGTGGGGACGGAGACAGTGAGAAAGCAAAGGCGGTTAACAGAGATGTTAGTTCGTCTATCTTCCCCATCTGGAGGTTGAAGTCTCCGAGAAGTACAGCGGGAGGGCCAGTTTCAGGGATGTGTGAGAGGAGATGATCTAATTCCTCCAAGAAGTCCCCCAAGGCGCCTGGCGGACGGTAGAGAACAACAATGGTTAACTGTATAGGATGGGTTACTGTGACGGCATGGAACTCAAAGGTGGAAGGAGTGAAGTTAGGTAGCTTGAAGAGGGAAAAGCTCCATTTGGGAGAGAGCAGGAGACCAGTGCCACCTCCTCTGCCAGTGGGTCTGGGTGTATGGGAGAAGGAATATGCAGTGGAGAGAGCTGCTGGGGTGGATGTGTTGGATGGAGTAATCCAGGTCTCAGTGAGAGCAAGGAAATCCAGAGACTGCAGGGAGGCGTAGCCAGAGATGAAGTCAGCCTTAGGAACAGCTGACTGGCAGTTCCACAGGCCACCTGAAACTAGATGTTGGATCTCAGTGGAGCATGTGGGATAGACGAGAGCAGGCCGGTTATATCGATTACGAGATACACGGGGCCAGTGATAATTGCGAGAAGACACATGAACAGGAATGGAGAAAATACACATGATTATAGCATGAGGGGCTAAACAACAAAATGAAAAAAAAATAAAAACACCAACGATACTTAGATCAATCAAAGTAGGATTTGCCTCCTCTTTGCCTCCCTCGTGACTCCCGTAGGACTCTAATGTCTTTGTCAGTCTTACTCCCGTAGGACTCTAATGTCTTTGTCAGTCTTAGCCTGTCTGACGCTGACGCTCCAGGAAAGTGATACCTAAAATGGACGCCTGATTGCTCAGTTCTCACAGCTGTAGGGGCACGCCCCTCTAATTAGTTAACTATCTACAGCTGATGGGCGACAATAGACTGGCCCTGCCTATATTAATAATGCAGGCTTGAGTGCTGAGACCTGTAAAGCAGGTTTCGCCTGAGCAGATCTGAGATTTAAAATCTCTCAAAAGCGATTTAGCCGTTTAAGCTACAGTAACAATTATACAGAGTCGAATAAATGAAACCGAGAAGTCTAATTAAACAAGAATATAACTTACAGTGGTTGCTGCGTCAATAGGTAATGTCGTCACCGGGTCCAGATGCACATACAAAAGTGTAGTTATTCCTATCATGTTAGGAACTGCATCCTTATTTGGTTAATTGGAAACATGGCTTTTCAATGATGGTTATCCGACTCTGCAGAGGTTAATGTATGTAAATGGAGGTGTGTTTTACAGGTAGTTCTGGCTTCAGAGAATAAAGCTCTGTTTACCTGAGAGGGATGTGTGCAGGGATGGTTTGCCAAACTTTTTCTGCTGTACCCTGCTTTGCAGATAAAGTTATTTTTACCCACAGTGAATGCCATATATTCGCTAATGAAATAGTTTACACTGTTTTGCAAGATTTGTCATCATCAGTCTGATTCAGTTCAGCGACAGCCGGTGATTATGATTGATGGACTGATTGATCCATCACCTTGTTCGTTTGCCTCAAAGTAATTAACAAAAATAGCTCGGCTCAGGAAAAATAGAAAAACTGGAGAAGACTAGAGACAAGCAACTCATCAGTTACAATCAGAGGGGACGTGTGAGACAGCACTGTTGGTCAAACACAAGGTTGGAAACTCAGCAGCTGAACACACACTTTACCCAATAGAGTCTGCATTGAGACTGCAATTTAGATGTATGGGAATTTCAATCTGTAGGAGACAGGGCTGTCTTTATTTAGGAAGGAAATTGGTGATATGGACTTGAGCATGTAAGTGCAGTGATGCATTGTATTGTCATTGTTATGGTGCCCTTTTAACCTTCACACTTTGACTGTTTGCATGTACTGTAGATTGTCATGAATAATGAGCTATTGGGAAAGAAATTCTGCGTTTTACACTATATGAGAGTCCTTTTTCATGACAGACCTTTGCATAGACAACTGCTTATGAGTTGTTGGAATCTTGGACGCTTAAAGTTCATATTCTGACACCTTTTAGTTACTGTTAATGCAATGACAAACTAAAAAAAGCAGCGTTAGAGGTTGCAGATTTTCACCCTGCCTGGTCCTTACCCTTTGACTCAAAGTATTTGGAGTATTTCTTTGATGTTACCAACAGCTATGTCTTCGCTGCCAAGCATGTGGGTGTTGTTGTGATTGGAGCACGTTCTCTCTAATTTATCTTGTCACTCCTCCATCCTCTGGGGGTGTTTATGAGCTAACTGGAAGAAAAAAACAACACAGCATATCTGTAAACAACATTACAACAAACTTGTCTTCCATTTTCTGTGTCTTACTTTTGGGTTTTTCTACCTGCTTGACATGTTTTGTTCTGGTTCAGCTTCAATTTCAGCTGCTTAACTTTATGATACCGCTGCTTATCTGCACTTGAGTGTGAATTCTGTACTAAAAACTGTAACAGCTAGAGCACATTTGGAATAAACCTATCAATTTGGGATTTCACTGCAGTCTGCAACACACAACCTCACAGCTCTGTGTTGTACTCAAACAAACTAGTCAACAGTTTGCAATGCTTGGGGACCAAAGCATTCCCAAATTATTGCTTTTGTAAATTTGCAATATGGAGTCAACTGGGAGGATCAAAAATGGAAATGGAAACAAGCATTTAACTTTGTATGACTTGTTGAAATGTCTGCCTTGTGCTGGACAAATAAATAGTCATCAAAGCTCCTTCAAGCCATGCAACCACAATCACGGTATTACAGTTTATGAAATTGAGATCAAGTGTGAGTGGAGAGCCTGAGTCATTGTGGCTTAGTGCCGCACGGCCCAGGGCACCGATCACACTGAATGCAGGCCAAGGTTAACAATCATCCGTGAACGCTAAGCTCTTCAAAGTGTTCCTTCAGATGTTTAGTATTAGCCTCTGGTCTTTTTCCTTTTTCCTTTGCTATGTTCCACGCTAACCACTGATGCAATCTGTGGCTCATTAAGACCCAAAGGATAATGTCCATCTGGTACTAAATAGTGATTATTTGACCATGCCCCACAAGGAAAAGCATGATGTGGATGACAACAAAGTCTTTGAGTGAACTGTATTGAACTGCTGTGGTCTTTTAACACAAAAACAAAGCCCTCTCGGCCCTCGCCTCGGCACACCATATTTGTTTTGCAGCTTTCAGCAAACAAAATGTTCTCCTGAGCTTAATGCGACTCAACATGGCAAGTTCAATGTGTTAATACTTAGTTCTCCCAAAGGCTATGCAAACATGCAATTATCGCGTTGTAAAGCACACAGAGTGCTGAACAATCAGAAGCTTAAATCGAAGTAGCTTTTTAAAAAGTGAAACAGCAGGAATAGAGTGGAAAAAGCTGTGGTTGGTTTTTAAACCCACAAAGGTTACATAATGAAACTGACATCTTGCAGTGATGCTGTGGAACTGATGGATACATTTTCAAGCCCATTTGCATTAGATTTAAAACACCATTTGTGTTCTTTTAGTCATAAAATGAGCCTCACTAGACCATTTAGTTGATTTATTCAGGCTTTTACAAACCTGAAAATATCTAAAAGGAGGTTTTTAGTGAGCAGCCATATCCATAAAGGAATTTAGTCGTCAAAGACCCTCTGTAAAATCATCTTTCTTAGCTGTGATTTAATCAGACTAGTTGACTGAACTCATTCTCAATTACTGGAGCTATGTGGGAGAAGGAATCCTTTGAGCCCAGAGGCTTACACAACATGTACATTAACTCATTTGTACTCTTCAGACTGCTGCTGCTTATTACTCTACAGCATATATAAACATTTTGACAACATACTGTGGGAGTTTTAACAGTGTTCAGCTCAACTTTCCACCAAGGGTGAAAAGGTGTTACGCATTTTTCTTAACAGCGCACTGACCCTGCAGTGCTTTAAGAAAACTTAATTTGACTGATTGAGGCAAACTGGCTTATGTTTCATTCGACCTTTTCGTACTTGTTAAATAATTATGGCGATATGATCCTGCGATTATTCCTGATCAAGCCAACAGAAAGGTCCCGTCTGTGGGTGCGAGATGCTGTTCATTTCAGAAATAATAAACAAACAGAAGCAGACGGAGACAGAGCGCCACAGTGACCCATTCATTAGTGAAGCTGACCCTGCAGGGACAAGGAAGCTGTTCATTAAATAGACACTCGAGGCGCAGTCAGAGATCACGCTTCCACCCCGGCAGTGAGGGTATCTCATTCCACATAAATTGTTCAAAGTGTGCCTTCAGGGGACTCGAGTGCTGGGAGACCTGTTGAGGGCTCCACAGGGGCCCCAAATATAACAAAGGATAGATCACTTTATTATTGAGTTAGCTAAAAGTGCCAGCAGAACTTTACTTTTCCTTATAGAAAATGTTTTAGTTCTTTGTTAAATCTCCATCAGTTTCCTGGTTTTACTGCATGTGAAAGTCAACACATACATTGCCATACTATGACTATGAAAATGTTAGTTATTTATTTGCACAAATGAGTAAGAAATAGCAGCTTTTTTCGGGTATGCTATTTGTTTGTTTTTTGTCAAACAAAAAGTGGGATTTGTTTTGCTTTCATTTCTTATATTTTACACATCCCAGGATAAATACTGTTAACCAACATACATTAGTGTGACTATAAGTGCATGGTATTGAATATTAGACTGCAAATTAGTTTCTTTATCCCATTCATTGTCTCAATGAGGCTTTATGGTCATTATGCAAATGCATTAAATTGAGAGCAGGAAGAGCGTAATGAGCTAAATCAGCTTCTGATGACTTTTATCTTAAACAAGCTCCAAAAACCAATCTTTTTGGTTTTCAAAATGATATTCACTTATTACGACATATCATACAGAATGAAGCAAAATAATACAAATGTTGGTGTTGGCAAAATTGAAGTTAAAGAAAGAGAAGTTTTATTTCTGATTGCACCTAAATTAGCTAATTTAAGGATTACAACTATGAGCAAAGATAATCTCTGGATGGCCAACATATTGCATCACAATCCAGCGCATTGTGTCTTGGCCATCTTGTTCTTTAAGAGAAGACAGGGTTTATAATTAGGGATGTCCCGATCACCTTTTTTTGCTCCCGATCCGATTCCGATCATTTGATTTTGACAATCTGCCGATACCGATTTTTCCCGATCCGATCTTTATGCAATGAGAAAAAAAAGGTAACAGATAACGGCTGGTCATCCAACGCGATGAATTCAGCTATCTTGGCTGTTATTTGTTTGGCCTTTTCACTGTTCTGGGGCAGTTTCTCTTTCCTTTTCAAAGTCTCTGAAATTGTTGGTTGTGTCAGTGCCGTTCCCTGAGTGGCCGCTGTGTACTCGTCGTGTTGTTGTTGGTGTTTGTTTCTCAGGCGGCGTGTTAGATTGGTCGTGTTGAACGTAGCTCTGTTCTTTCCACCACGCGGAACCTCCGCCTTGCAAACATTGCATCTGGCTGTTACACTGCCTTCGCTTTCAATTTTATAATACTTCCAAAACTCCTGACATTTTCTCTGTCCCGACTCCCGAGTCATCAGCTGAACGTAGCCTCTCGTTAGCTTACTGCTACTATTAGACACTGCGCCCACTCTGTTTCCAGATTTGAGAGAAATAAGCAACCAGGTCTATGAAAACAAGCCCAAAAGAAGCAACACATACATGATGTTTTGTAATTTTAAACCAAAACTAAGGCCTCAGGATGACTTTAAGACGTGAACATGGTCATTTTTGTTTTGTAACATTAAATAAATTTAAAAAAAAGATATTTTATAAAAAATAAAAAAAATCCTGATCCCCGATTTTTTTCTCCCGATTCCGATTTTTTGAAAATCAGGTGATCGGCTCCGATCCCCGATCACGTGATCGGATCGGGACATCTCTATTTATAATTACCTTTTTATTCGTCAACACATAATACAGCTTTGCTCTTCATTCCTGTACCGTGTTTTCAACCGTCTAACCCCAGTATTTCCTTTGCAACTTGTCCCTGTATTCTCAGTGTTTAACTGTGATGCTCGTCTTTACAATGCTATGAAGCAAGACAGCACAAACACAAGGTCGCTGGCAGAGAGCGTTAAGTGTTTATCTATACATTTCCTCTATACATGCTGCATTTATTTGTCAATATATATGTTTTCTTAACCCTCTCAGTTCTGAAAATATGCTCCCTGTATTGCATTCATTCTCATAAATCTAAATGTTGAATGTCAAGTCTGCAGAGGTCAATCTAAATGCACAGTCAGCTAAAAGAATAAACAGACAGAGAAAGAATAGTTTCGTTGCCAAATGATAAAATACATTTACATATAGATTGAACAAGCCCTGAGCTCTATGCATGCAGGACTAGTAAAACTGCATCATCATCAAAATCAACTCAACTTTCACAATGTCAATCGGTTTGATAGCATTTCCTACCCTTTCAAAATCAAGAGATCATTATGCAAAAACATTTTTTAGGAGACGTAGAGTAGAGTGACTAGATGCTAATTCGGTAAATACTTTCTGGTAAACGGTGATAAATGGAGGTGAAACACAGTTTGTTTGCAGAGTGTCAAATGGTGCTGCCAGACTGCATGCAATATTTAAAAGTTAGCTGTAGGCTACCAGGGCTTCGCATTGAATTGGAGAAGAAAGAGCGAGTTTCAGTGTTAGCCAAACATGGTAACAGCTGCAATGCTCTGAGAAAACAAAACATGTCATGTATGATAAAAGGGAATGAGGCTCAGAGTAAACAAGACTCTTACTGTGCATACTTACAGTAGACCAGGCATCTTGAATATGGTGGAGTTTTGTGATCCTTATATCTCTGTTTCACATTCTGGGCTGGAGGAGGGTTGAGTTGGAGAGCTGTGCCAGAGAATAAACATGGAGGAGATAACATTTGGGATGGATTAGATTTTGGGGTGGAGGTGTTTTTCTTTTGGTACCAGAAAACTAAATTATTCTGTGTTTTAGATTCTAGATTAATCTCAATCTTTATTTATATAGCACATTTAAAACAACCTCAGTTGACCAAAGTGCTGAACAGGCAATAAATACAATATAAAATAACACAATGGGAGTAAAATAATAAAACAATAATTAAAAACATGATCAAAAGCACAATAACTATAGAAACATATAAAAACACAAACAAATGTAAAAATGTAATGTTCAACTAGTATAAAAGCTATTCTTCACTGCATTTTCTTCCTCTGCCTCGCTATCAGCTATAAAGATATCATTCAGTTTGTATTGTGAAAACGAACAAGACCACTTTTTCCTTTATTGGATTAAAACAAATGCCACATAGATGTTATGGACTCAAACAAACACCCAGAGGATTTGTCTGGGGAGTACTAATGTATTTTATCCCTCGTCCTTACATTCAGAGCTTCTAAAACAACTAGTAGCATGATGTGATGTGGAAGTAGATGCCCAGCAAATGTACAGAATAAATCACTCGAAAATTGGACATTGATGGAGTGTGTTGATAAAGTGAGGAATAAACCGAACATTTAGAATATGCTTTGAGGCTTCTGTGATTACGGAGTCATGTTGACTGAAGACGGATCCTGTCAGCTGTATCAGCCGCTGAGATGAGAGAAAAGGCAACAAGCGGCCTCACCAGAGGCAATCACTGCCGGAAATGCGCTCCTGATTTTCCACCAGGCGTGATTTTTAACTCTGCATGGATGTAGGTCAACATAAGCTGCCCTCACACCGACTGCCCATTGCCCACGAAAGATCCAATTTGCCCCGGGGCCACATCCTAATATATCAATTACCTGAGAGGTTAATGTGAGGCGAAAAGTGAAGCTGCCCTATTAGTTTGATTTCTCCTCAGTGATAGTACAAACCTGCTTTAATTAGTGTTTCTCAACGTGCTTGCACCAGCTGAGACTGACTGTGTTTAGTGGATTTTTACACATTTGGTGGAGTTGTGGAAGTTTACAGCTGCAGGACATATGAGATGTATTCACAATAATAGCTCACTCGTGTTCTTCGTAGTGAAGGAAATGACTAATTGAAGTGTTTATAATAACTTCAATCTCTAACGTCACCACCACCGAGCTACAAGTGGACTGTAAGGAAGGTTTTTTATTGAAACTCTCATGTCTGAATCAGAATACCTTTATTCGTCCCACAGAGGGGACATTTGCATTTGTTACAGCAAGAAAAGAGCAAAAGACAGCTTCATTTTAACCACGAAACATGCATACAAAAATTACACAATTTACAAAATACACATCCTGTACATAATGCATGTAGGTGCTTGTTATCAAGAGCTTTTTTTAGGGAGCTACAGTAAAAGCTTCGCAAATTCTGAGTGGATTGCAGTAGTAAGAATAGTTTGTATTTTATGTCATAGTTCAAATATGAATTGCCCAAAAACATGTTTAAAAAAAAGGAAAACATCGAAATAAAACATTTACTTTGAGACGAGGAAACAGGAAGTGCAAAAACGTTGACTCATTCGTCAGGTTTTAGGACTTATTCCTGCAAAGCTCAGACTTCCTCTTCATTACCCCCGTCTTGTTCTAGGACTTTCTGCTGGATTTCTACGGCAATACTAAGAGAGGGTACAGGGAGCCATTGCAGAGACTTGTTTACAGACACATTGATGTTTGCGGCAATTCCTGCTGGTTGCCAATTGAGTTTGATAAATGCCACAGATTACTCCCAGCCGCTGATATGCTTTCAGACACTTTCCTTTGATCACTACTAATCTCCACTGTCGCACATTGTATTTGCATTGCACAATTACCCCTCCCCTGTAGCACCCAGACTGTTTCTGTTTCTACTATGCACCAAGAATTGACCCATGGTGACACATATTTTTTTATTGAATATGATGTATTAGTTGCACTCATACATGATGTGCTGCGCGAGGCCAACGGCTTTTCAACATATTTTCCATCAAGGACTGCATTAGGGAGTTGTTTGTGAATGTACTGTGTCATCCTTGAACATGCATTATATGCGTTTCCTCATTTGACAAGCTAGAGTAAAGTGTCTCAGTCTCTCTTTAGCATTCGGAAGGTTTGAAGTGTTCGACTAATTCATGCTTGCATAATGTGGTTTTCGGTTTTAAAGCCACACAAGAGTTTTGGAGTTGTTTGTAAATTCAGGACTTCAAATCAATTCACAGCATGTAGAATTATGTCTTTAAATCTTTTATTTCTACGAATCCATAAGCAACAAGTAAACCTGATGCAATCTCTCAATCCCTTTACATTCGGGAGCTTTATTAGTACAAATTATTTTATAATTCCCCTATTTCTGAGCTGTTTTTGAAATTATGTTGTTTATATGATTAGCATTTTTCCACATTTCATATTGTAATTTGATCCTCTTCATGTGCTTCACAGGTCCATGGGGCCGATGCATGGGCAGCGACTGTGGCCCCGGCGGCAGCCAGAGCCGGGCGGTGTGGTGCGCCCATGTGGACGGCTGGACCACGCTCCACACCAACTGTGACCAGGTCCAGCGCCCGTCCAACCAGAGGAACTGTTTCCGTGTGTGTGACTGGCACAAGGACCTTTATGACTGGCAACTGGGTGCCTGGAATGTGTGTGTGCCAGTTTCAGCAAGGACCTTATGGGCCTTGCGGCCGTTCACATGTAGTGGAGCCGAAGAGGGCATTCAGACCCGGGAGGTGGGCTGCATTCTCAAATCAGAGGAGTCTCCAGCAGAGGATTCCATCTGTGAATACTTTGAGCCCAAACCTCGCCTGGAGCAGGCCTGTTTAATCCCTTGCCCTCAGGATTGTGTGGCTTCTGAGTACTCGCCATGGACGCCCTGCTCCAAAACATGTGGAACAGGCCTCAAGACCAGGGTCCGCAGTGTCCTGGTCCCTCCACTTTTTGGAGGCTCACTTTGTCCCAACCTTACTGAGTTTAAGTCTTGTAAACCAGGGCCTTGCACAGGTCCAGAGGGCATGTACAGTCTCAGGATTGGACCCTGGAACCCCTGTGTCCTCCCTGTGACTCGGACAGAACGCCAGGTTAAGCGCAGGAAAGGTAAAGACCAGGGGGTCAGGGAGAGAGCTGGAGTCAAAGATCCAGAGACCAGAGAGCTCATCCAGAAGAAACGAACCAGGAACCGCCTTAACCGGCAAGAGAGTCCGTTCTGGGACATCCAGGTGGGCTACCAGACTCGGGACGTGACCTGCATTCATCGGAACGGGAGCATCGGTGCACGCAAGTAAGTGGCATACATAAAATATAAAACAAAGAATCTCCATATAAAACAAAATATCTGTACACTGTAATAAAATATAGTTAAAAAGCAATAAAATAGAGCAGTAATTTACAGCGAAATAGATTTCAATTATAGAATATAAACTATGAAATGGTGAGAGGTTTTGGTCCTGATGGAACACAGCCTCCTGCCAGAGGGGAGGGGGGTGAACAGTTTGTATCCAGGGTGGGAGGGGTCGGCCACTATCTTCCCTGCCCGCCTCAGGGTTCTGGAGGCGTTCAGGTCGTGGAGGGATGGCAGATTGCAGCCGATCACCTTCTCTGCAGAGAAGCAAACTGCTCCTCATAATTCTTGAACCTTTGACGTTTAGTTGTACTGATCCCAGAGTCAGTGCCTTTCTAACATGCCACATTTATCCTTCTGAATGTTTATTTTTTATTTGTATCCCTGTCAGGAAGTGACACATAGCGGCGGATGTTTATCGGCCGTGTTTGTCACTGCTGTGCTGTCACTGCAATGGAGCACAATTTACCACAGTGTAGTATATATGTCAACTTCAGATGATGAAAGTGACAAAGCAATTATTTTTGTCATTTTTGAAAGAACTTTTTTAGGATTTCTTTGGATTGTTGTCCTCTGATTTAGACAGGATGTGTAATGATATGTTATCAGGAAAGTGAACAAATCAATTGTCACTAAAACTGTCCCTTTTTTCCCTTGAGGCTCAGCCATAAAGTCAGATTGCTACAGAAAATATTCTCAAATGAATAATGATGGGAATTTTTTCTTTTTTTTACGTTTTAAGGTTAAGGTCTCAACATTAAGAGAAGATCAGTTAACCTTTTTCCCAAAATAAAAACAGGTCATTGAATGTTGTCTTCAGTGGGCACTCTTATCCCAAATACATGCTGTAACTATATAAGTGCACATTTATAGTGTGAGTAAACCCATGTGGGATCCAACCGATCTAACCTGTGGCCATGACCTATAATTGCTGGGAGCTACAAAGTCAAACTCTGAAAATAAGATACATCAAAAGGCTCCCACTCATTTCTCAGCAGAGGTCGTATGAACAACACACATTTAACTTCCTACACATTAATCTGCCAGCAGCTTCAGAGAACACTATCAACATCAAACACTTACAACACCATACAGAATAATTGTATTTTCACTGACTAATTATTGTTATCACTCATTACGTCATATGCCTTTTCAGGATTGGATAGTTATCATATATCAAAAAAGCCAAGAGTTTGCAATCTGGTCATCAAAAAAAACATTCAACACAGAAGAGTTTTACAAGGATCTATCTACCCAATACATCAATAACAATCAACTATAATTGCAATAGCAAGTATGGAAGGAGGCATGTACAGTTTCCATCTGCTTCCTGTTGTAACTGCAGCCAAAGTGACACTTCATTTATACTTAAATTAGTTTGTTTTCCACCTGTTCAATGAAAGCGAACTGGACGAAAGCAGTTCAGCAATTTCAACACAAGCTGTCATGCCTGAAGACACATTAAAATGTTTTAGCCTAAATCCAATTGTAAGAGCCTGTGAAGACTTTCTGAATCAACCCATGCACAGAAATCCTGGCTAATTGGCTAAATAGCTCAATTGTAATTGTTCTACCTAAAAAGCGAAATCATGCATCTTCAGCTGTTTTTGGCTATTACCAAACAGCTTTACCTGCAGTACCACTACTCTCTGTACTGAAGTTGGACAATGCTATAGGGTCTATTGTCTGATTTGACTATTTAAAAACACCCAAACAGGGAATTGTGGACTTTTGGTTTTCAGAAGTAGTTTATTTGGCTTTCCAAAGGGCCCTACAGATGTATGTCTTAAATATCTTACAACAAATTAAGGAATGATTTCCCGAATGTCTAATCTTCCAGTTTTAATACAGTTTTGTGTTTACAACATGTTTGCAGCAATAGGCTCCATAGGGCCGTAGCTGCTGCCCACTTGTTTAGACAGTTGTTAGGCTGAAGTGGTTGATGACTACAAACGTTTTGTGTTAATCACTAAATGTTGGTTCTTGTTACAACATGCATGCTGTTATTCGTTATAAAAACTTTGATTCCTTTATAACATGGCTGCAAGTAATCAGCCATTCTGCTAGAGCTCCATTCTGTATCATCTATTTTTCTCTTCCTCGACCGACGGTGAATTAAAAAGTCATAGTTCTTTGCTCGGAACTTGGTGATGGGCTTTTATGATCTCAAGGAAAGAATCAATGACATGTCAGTAAAGCAAGACATATCTGTCGCATGCCCCTGTACTCCAAGATTTGATCAATTATGTACTAAATCTATTCATTAATGCTTTGTTGGCGCAGTGCTCTCAGTAGTGACTGGGATCAAATATTTCAAAGGAACCGTGAAAACAACTCACATGCCCTTAGGAGTATAAATATTAATCCTTGACTTGTTTATTTCTTGTCCTGAAATATTTATAGTTGTTTTTGCCACTTTCAGAACAAGTGGAACAAACTTCCCAGTGAAGCCGTAACCCAGTCGTATCCTAGCCAGAATCTCTCTGAACATCTTGCTCACTTCATTTCTAATTTTGTTTGATGAACATCTGTCATTGGGTCCTTGCTTTTTCAATAATCCTCGACTTGTCCTCGACGTGTTTCGAAACAGGCGACCTCCTCGTAACAAAGTCTCCTGCTTGTGTCCTATTTGTGAAGCTTGCATTTTGACCTTTTTAAGTTCTTGCTGTGCAAATATTGGGGGGGGGGGGGGGGGGGGGGGCGGGTGTGTGTATCACATTACATAATGGCAGCTAATGCTGCAGGACTCACATGCTGCTGTAATTTAACTTGTCATCATTTTTGGCTCTTTCATAAGTGTTTTTGCTAAATGCTCTAAAGTCAAATAAATAATAAAATAATAAAAGGGCCTCTTTAATCACTTGACCAACAACTAATCATGTTTTTAGACAATTTCATGGGCAGTAGCTCACTTTTTGATGAATGCAGTGTAAGTAATGAGGGTACTCGACAAGTGTTGAAATAAGGACATGATCTGAATGCTCTATTTTGTCTGAAAGCTCTGAGAGTCCGTTGTTGCCAGTTACTGTGTAACACCATACATAAAGTGAACTTTTTCAGACATAGTCTTAGTTATTTAAATAGAGAATGATTGTGTCCTCATTCTGTCTGAATGACTGAGATGAAGAAATAATGACTTATTTTTGCTACTTTGAAATCTCCACAAAGATGCTAGGGCATTCACTCAACAAACGGATCAAAGGATCCAGTGACAGCAGAAATGGGTCATCGACTGCATTCGGGGCTTTTTAAAACACAAGGAGTTCCATCTGAGACAGGAAATCGAGCCATCACCCTCAGTGCATCACATTAACTGTTCAAAATTGTGGTTGTTTTCCTCCGATGCAAAATGAGCCAGAATACCAAGTGAGTTTGGCAGAAAAAACTAAACTACGGTGTTCTGACAGTGTCACTTCAGTACCACTTCAAAGACTGCAGAGGTGCTTTAATCCGCAAAGACACAGGAGTTAAAAGAAGAAGAAGAAAAAAACATGCTCAGCTCATACATTTCCTCATTTATACAAAATCTGAGTTGCTGGAGGTGAAGTGTGGTGGCAGCGTCTAAATGAGAGGTTTCTAAATGAAGCAGAGCTGTAATTAGCACTAATAGCTCGTCAGCTGCAGCGCCTCGAGGGGAAAGACATCCAGACTGAGGAGCAGAAAGCAGTCGGCTTTAGTTAGAACACATTTCTAATGATTCGGTAGGGACCTAAAGTAAGAGCGGGTTATTCATTACATCTAAATGCCATTTAGCTGATCAAAAGATGTGTGTGAGCGATTGACCACATGGTTGTTTTGGTTGTCTTAAATCACACTGCCACGCTACTCTGGTTTTACCCCTAATGTGAAACTGGTTATGCAGTGTGTATGCTAATTAGAGAAGCTAATGACACAATGTGGCACCAGTCAAGGGCAGAGGGTTTAAAGGCACTATGCACACAGATATAGTTTCATATGTGTTGCTCTGACATATTCAAAGACCATTACATCCATATCTTTAAGGCATATTGGTACATTGATATTAAAATGACATTGAGACGTAATGTGAATTAATGTCACTGTAATGAGGCATGAGTTCACTTCATATCTCTGTGTACAAAAATAATAACTATGATCAGTTTAAGTGTAAGAATAACAAATAGATCAAAACATCTACCTCTGGAGAGTTGTAAGGCGTATTTACTTACCATTTGTACTTGATTATTCATTTTTGATTTGTCACTTGCAGTGCAGTTCAGTCTATAAAGTCGTTTATCAAGAAAAACAAGTTTCAGCCTTTTGGATATTCAAATGTGCTGCTTGTCTTTTGTTCCAGCAAAACAACAGGGCTTGTGTTGGGCATGGTAGTTGGCTGTACACACTACATAATTATAACTTTATCAGTATAACTAAAATAGTTCAACATGTTGGAAAATATGTTTGCATACTCCACTACTTGTCACAGCATGGCTACACTGAGCCTATTGCCCTTTTTTGTTTTTTCATCAGAAAAGTTTGTGGATTGTACTTTTTCTGGTACCACCTCAGTTCAGACTTCCCGCGAAATAAAGCAACACCAGAGGGGAAGTTAAAGCACTGTGGCCAGCTAACGGTTAGAGAACACCAGACATCCTGCACAAAATGAAACTACCATCAATAGCCATTGCAATATTTGGTTCACTCCAAACTGATTTTTTTTAAAGCAGCAAAACTACACCGTGCACTTGAGAAACTGCACACGGTAATCTGTTTGGTTGCCAATGAAAGGATTATGCGAGTAAGGGAGTTTAAGATGATGTCACAACAGTTTTGCTTTATCAGCTACAGTAAGAACCTCGCCTACACTGAGGGGGGAATATCTGGCGTGGAAAACAAAATAAAGAAAATGCGTTGTTACTGTGGGGGAAACTTCTGAAGCGATTGGAAACAGGACTCAGAGAGACAAGAGGAGAGCTGGAGCTTTGATGGCAAACACTGGTGGTTTATTTGGAGTTTCGGCCGGAGAATTGACAAGACAGGTGGTGTGTGTCACGAGTTGATACAGCGGTTGCCAAACCAATTCTGAAGAACTCTTCTGCAGCTCGATGATTTAACTAGTTCGCAGTGTAATAATCAACATTCTTTATCAGTGAGACTAAACAATTATGGACCCTGAATCTAACTAGAGCCAATAGTGTGTGAGTGTGTATATGTTGTTTGTTTAAAGGTCCCCTATTATACTGTTTTTCATCAATATATTATAGGTCTGCAGATATATACAAAACATGGCTCTGAAGTGTTTGGCTCCAAATACCAAACAGATCATTGCAGCATCCCATAATCCCCTCTGTTTCAGGCCTGTTTCCAAAGTGCTGATTCTCTGTGTGTTACTTTAGATGAAAATAAGGAGCCCCTCCCCACGCCCCTCTGAGAGAGATTTGGTTAAAAAGAACACAATGGTGCTCTAGGAGGAGATTCAGGTGATGGTGTGTGTGTGTGGGGGGGGGGTTACCAGTTGGTTGGTTATGGGCTAAAAATTGTTATGACATCATAAAGTGGCCAAAGTCTGATCATCTCATTTTCAGACAGGTTTTATATGAATGGATCAGTACAAAAAGAGAGCGAATCTTTTTTCCTGAAACTTTCAGAATCTCTTTCCACAGAGGGGACACATGTTAATGTATAAAAGACAGGAACAAGTGGATTTAGCATAATAGGTCCCCCTTTAAATCTGTTTGAAAAACCACTTTGTAGAAACGTCAAGTCATGGACTCAGGGTGTTATGGGCCTGACTATTTCTTGGCCAGGGACAGTGAATCTATGAGTCTACATTATATATGTATGTGGTGCTCTCCTCTTGTTCAAACTTCAGGAACCTAGTGTACCTCTGAATACAATCTTTCTTAACTTAACCTTACCTTCCCTCCCTCCTGTTCCCCTCCTCTTCATCCTTTTCCAGCCTGTGCACGATGAGAGACCTGCCGCTGACTGTCCAGTCCTGCGTCCTTCCCAAAGACTGCCAGCTGACCGACTGGATCCAGTGGGGCCCCTGCTCTAAAACCTGCTTGGACCCCGAGTCTCCCATAGGCAATCGCACTCGGAGCAGACAGGTGGTCCAGTTCCCTGTGGGCGAGGGGGCGGAGTGCACACCTCTGGAGGAGTTGGAGTCATGTGAACCTCAGGGTGAAAGCGTGCCGCCTTGCGCAACGTAAGTTCCTACTGATTACACGGGGGCGGGGAGCTCAGTAGGGAGTCAGCACAGGCCTTTTGAATTTGAGTGAAACTGTAGATGTGTTTTTCATAGCGAGCACTCGACAGGCGCTCGTGTTTCATGGGGATACAATTGCATGTTGGGTTGTGATAACACCCTTCTCTTTGGTTATAGAATTGTTAAAAACCCTGTTACAGTGCACCACACTCTGCAGGGATTATCTCTGTATGCCTATAAAGCTGATGCAAAAACATACAACAGAGTGAATGTCTGGTATTGAACCTGGCTCATGCTGCACACGCTTCCTGTTGGTTGTGCTTTATCTCATATCACCAAGATCATTTGTTCTCCTGGGTGTGTGTGTGTGTGTGTGTGTGTGTGTGTGTGTGTGTGTGTGTGTGTGTGTGTGTGTGTGTGTGTGTGTGTGTGTGTGTGTGTGTGTGTGTGTGTGTGTGTGTGTGTGTGTGTGTGTGTGTGTGTGTGTGTGTGTGTGTGTGTGTGTGTGTGTGTGTGTGTGCATGCGAGCGTAGTAGGCAGCATATGGAGATAGATTGGAATAAGTGCTTGGGCTGGTGCCAGACAGAAAGTAGAGACTAATGGAGGGAGACTGCAAGGATATTTTAGTCCCACAAACTCTCTCCCTGCACACACACACGAACATACACACACATACTTAAACTATAGGTCCCCAGATGGCCTTTATTCCCTCAGTTTCACCCTATATCATCCTAACACAGCTACTGTTAAAACATTTTCTCATACTCTAATCCCGAGAGTGTTTGATTTTCTATGGTAGGCATTTATTTCTCTGTTTAGAAATAGCCTTTTCAGACCCACATGATTCCAAGTTTCAGTTTGTATGTTGTCCCCTGACACTCATTACCGATAGTGAATTGTGAAAATTAAACAAATATCCATAATGATATTCAAAAATCAAAGTCCCTTTTTTCTCTGAAAAACAATTGTTCTTCTGTCGGGTGAAACTGACTTTTGAAGTTTGTGAAAGGACTTTCACACTTTCAAACTGTGCATACTCTACTTGTTATGTTGTTTATTTCATCTTAGCAACATTAGAAATGCATCATACATGTTGCACAAGGAGCAAAAGCAGGCTTAAAAATGTATTGAAATAGAAAAAAGAAAAGAAAATGCATCCAACTATGCACATGAAACAGGCATGTTGTATCTGCAGAGTATTTAGTGAAGGATAATGTTGTTTCTCTTTCAGCCTGTTTTAAAAAGGAACATTGTGTTGCATTTTGATTTGGGTTTGGTAGACAGTTCCATAGGTTTGCTCCTTATATAGAGAAGACTGATTGTATGAAAGAGGTTTTAGTTCATGCAATGTGACGGCGTATATTGAAGCCTGTGATTTGACTGTACTGTCGTGCTGGTGTCTTGTACCAAAGTCATCATTAAGCAGGGAATGAGTAAGACCATTTTAAATGAAGCTTTTACTGAAACGTGCAATTTATCATGTTTTCAGAATAAGTTATTGGTAGTAAATGGTTGTTACTATGCAACACATCCTGAGGTGCTTAAGTTAGATCTGCAAAATGAACTTCTGTACTTTGACACTTTGCGACACCCACACACAACATCCATACATGCTCTTTCCTCTGTAGCTACACCTGGAGGAGCACCGAGTGGAGCGACTGCCGGGTTGACTCGTTGCTAAGCCAACAGGACCGGAGACGTGGCAACCTGACAGGTCTCTGTGGGGGAGGCTTACAAACCAGAGAAGTTTACTGCGTCCAGGCCAACGCTGAGCTTCTCAAATACCTCAACAACCTCAAAGAAAAGGAGAAAGGTAAGAAATCATTGTTCTGTAACATTAATGCATCTCATTAAAAAAAGTCCACTTTTAGTGCTGGGATGTAAATATTTAGCTACAAGGCCCATGTCATTATTAATGCTCATCCTAAATACTTTTCTCTAGATACTTTTTCACTGACATTTTTTGAGAGGTATTGCCAGTCTGAATCATTTGTGCAGTCTGTGTTTATTTGCCAAAAATGATCAGTGTACCAGCTGTACTGACATTAGCTGCAGTAAGCTAGCAACCTACTGTATGTCAAAACGTGCTGCTCTTCGCTTTAAAATGCTGCTCAGTTTTTCCAGGTATTTTTATTTTTGTCTCTTGTTTTTGTGCTCTCTCCCCGTCCTCTGTTATGTTTGTATCCTCAGGTTGTTCATAAATTCCTTTTTGTAAATTGCACATTTTTGTTTTATTAATCTCACGAGGCTGTGTAGCATCTTCCTTCAATACTGTAACCAAAGTCAACAACACTTTGCATATGTCAAATCTTACCCCCACACACAGCATAGCTTGAAAAAAATTAGCTGAACTCTCAAGTGTAACTCAAATACATTTGATCAAGCGCAGTTACATGACAACTTACATCCGTCAAGCCCCCACACTGTGTGTGAGAACTTCAGTCTCTCTGTGGATTTGTAGCAGATAATTGCAGATCAAATGCTTGCAACAGAGGTAAGCCGTCATGTTGACTGATGTCCAAATATACAATGACATACAATATTCCCTTTGTATTAATAGTCAATGTGTGCTTTGTTTATCTTCTCTCCTTTTCATGCTGTTGCTATGCTGTCAGGTGCAAGTTTTCTGTTAACATTTAAAAAGCCTTCTACTCACTTCCTTACCCGCCATTTTACTTAAAGCAGATGTCATTTAAAACAAGGATTTTGATGCCTGTAAGTCCAGCTCTGACCTCACTGGTCAAAGGCCTCCATTTTTGACACTTGTCAAGCCAGCTTAGAGTCAAAGCTGCCCTCTTAAGGAGGGTGTTAAAGACATTAGATGAGGCTTATGCAGACCAACAGTTTAGATCGCGTGAGAGAGGGTGACAAAGTCTAACCTTTCTTCTGAATGTGGAGAGATGCTCCTCACGCAAACAGCTTGAAGATCAGTCTGTCCAATATGGTGGGGTTTAGTGCAGGTGGTGAATGTATGGAGATTAAACTTTTCCGAAACAACATTTTAAACAGGGAAGCACAGGTAAGGAAATTAAAGATGGAGTTATATAATAAAATCATGTTCAATTATTATTAAAGCAATAACTTCATTGTCAATAATCTCTTTTTTGAACAGGGGAATAAAGGCTTCTGTCAATTTCAGCTGACATATGCTGTGCTAGGTTTTGCTAAGTAAAGTTATCTTCAATTTGTCATGTTGAGTGAAAAGATGTATACATTAAAGAGTAATACCCTAATCAAAGAATGATGAGAACTCAGGAAGGACCATTCGCAGAAACTTGATAACAGATGCAACTGGAAAGCATAATACACTGCCTTCTTTTTTAATCTTAATGTTGAATTCATTCTTGATGGATGATTTTTGAAGTGAAAGCTGGCAGTAAAACATGGTTTCTCAGAGTTTAGATTGATCTGCAGTCCTCTGTGTATCAGCCCTAATGAAAGAATAATGAGTCTCCAAGATTAAATCCATCGACAGACAATGTCCGGACAACGCAGACTTTACAATAGAAGAATTAATATTTCATGTGAACTTTGTGATATCGTATGCCCTCCTCCCTAAGTGCTGTAGTGGCTACAGGACAAGTGAAAGCACACAGTTATTGTACCTGCGTTGAAACTGGAGCGCCAGTTTTGATGATAAAGCACCTATAACCTCTATTAAAATACAGTTAAAGATTCATCTATACAAACAGGTTGAGATTAGTATCAGGGCTAGATGTGCGTGACGTGTGTTTGTGCAAACAGTCACACACACATACAATCTGCACAAACTTCTTATCTTCTTGGCGCAGGATTTCTTTCCCCTCTGTTGGGGGGTAATCTCCCAGCATACTACTGAGACCAAGAGGCAGGCAGTGCTCAGTGGAGTCTGCTGCAACCAACGCTCTTCCTCCCATCTCTCATGAATAAAAATCACCATGTAGGCAAAGATCTGGCATCGGTTTACCACCTGCTTATCCTTAAACGTAATCTTTACAGGAGGTTGCTCTTATCTAACCTTAGATCAGTACTGCAGCCTAAGAAATGTCATCTGGCACTTCCTCAGCTAAGGCTCAATAAGGTTTGTTTTATTTCTGCTCAGCTGCTGGAGTATATGGATTCCTTTACTACTTGACTCAACCCTATGAGAGTTGACATTTCGGTCACCTTTCACAGTATTTGACAAGAAGATTGAGTTAAAAGCCCTTTAAAGGTGAATTAACACCGAGTGTAGCAAGGGAGATGTATTCAAATATGTAAGTTCATACTGTCATTGCAGGTTAGAAACATTTCTTTGAAACTCACACCGCACCAAAATTACAGTTTGATGCTTAAATTATGAAAGGAAAAGTTCACAACTTTAGAAAATACCCTAACTGTATTCATTTTCCTTCTGGGAGAAAAATGTATGTAAACGTATGCGTGTTTACTGAAGAGTTGGGGTTAGGACATGGTTAGCCTATGTTAGCATTAAGAGCTAGCTTGGCTCTGTCAGAAGTTTTAAATATATCCTCCAACATCTTTGACATCTCTGTCATATTTACACAATGTTTGCTGTTTGTTAAATGTGTACACAATAAATCTAAAAACTGTTTCTAACTTACAGACAAGCCTTAAGGGATGCTACACACAGTCACTATCTCTGTCTGTGGCTTGACTGATGTTTAACCATTTCTTTTTTTGTTTTACCTTACAGCCGTTGGTGTATTTTTATCTGAGAAAAGCTAGCTGTTTCCCCTGCAGCAAAGCCAAGCCAAAGACATCCTTACTCTTAACAGATAGACATGAGAGTGACATACATGTTTTTATAAATCTCAATCTTAGAAAGACTGCAAATAAGCACAACATGTTGGACTTAAAAAGGCCTGGAAAAAGCCTAACATTATTCAGTCTCAAGTTAACATGTCTGGAATCAGATGAATGTTTCTCCTTTAACACACAAATGTATCCTGATAAGATAGCATGGTCAGTAAAGACATGGCATTTGACCTAACACCATGAGTCCAAATGTGTCATATCAATATAAACTAACCATCAAGGAATCATCAACAGACCAAATATATAAAAATATTGATTTAATTATAAACAAGCCCAGGATATGAGGCCCTGCTGTCCTCCTGCTGCTGTAGCATTAGTTTCTTCTGTGCTGTTTCCCCCTCACTGTGTTTGTTTGACAGTGCCTTGGTCTCCCTGGTGTGTGCGTAGCTAATAGTGCTATCTCCCCTGTAATTACAGCGGGTCAGACCCAAAGACAGCAGAAGCCTAGTGTCCCCCCTCTCCTCTCCGTCACCTTCCAGATCACAGGTAGGTGTTTTTAGTCACGCTGATGACCAAACTGCAGCCTCTCTCTCTCTGCTTTATGCCTCCCAGGTCTCTCTTTTTTCCTTTTCCTTTACTCCCTTCTCATTGTCAGTCTCTCTTCATTATATACCCTTCCTTATTCTTTCATATCTATCCTTGATTCCTCTCCTATCCACATTCCTTGTCTCCTCTCTTCTTTCTTAGTCATGGTTTCTTCTGCTTATTCCCTCTCCAGTTCTACCTTCTCCTTACTCTTCTCTCGTCTTTGTTTCTTCTTCTCTCTCTTAGCCTTATTCTTCACTTTGCTCTTTAACATATAATGGATCAAGGAAAAAAAGAAAGACATGTGGTTCTGACGATTCATATATTGATTTAAACACTTTTGACGGTTTGTCCCCCCCGCTGTGAGGCTTAAGATTTCTGATGACTTCAACTGTACTCAACATTTCAACAAAGTTAGAAAACCCCGACTGCTACTCTTTATCTAGACAGCTCAGTATTATTGCCAAATCCAACAAAAGGACAAGTAGTATTACAACAAAGTTCTGTATTCTCACTTCAAAATCCGGGCAGGAGAGTTGAAGCTTTGTTCCCCCACAAACAGAATATGGATGGTGAGACGTTTTCCACCGCTGCAGACAGTAAGCCACACTGGCATGAGGGATTGTTTTTTCCTCCGAAAAAATGTAACTCAGTGGAGAGCTCAGTGTAAAATACTAATAGAAGAGCAGGATAGAGAACTTTTTTTCCTCCACTCTGTTGGTCCTCAATGTTGTATTCTCAAATGGATTGATGTTAAAAGATTGAAGTCAGTGTAGTTCTCGAATAAGATGTGGATTAACAGTGGCTCAGCAAACTCAGTATTTGACTTTCAGTGTATTTTTAAGAGGAATTAGCCATTTTGCATTTCAAAAGCCTTACTTGCCTCCTTCCCTTGCACAGTTCTGAGGGAATTATGATTCAGCTCTCTCGACTATGTGAGGCTTTAAGCTCTTGGATGTCTTGTACGAGCAGTTGGAATACAGGAAATGAAGTGCCTCAGGTTGAACATGTAAAGAGATTTTTTTTTGTGAATCACTTAATATCCGCCATAAACCGAATGTATCACTCACTACTTGAAACGTAGAGATCAATTCATCCTTATAATTTGCCAAGTCTTTTATATGTAGATTTATTTTTATAATTTTCATTCCACCACTGATGTCTTAATTTTGAGCATCAGAACTTTGAAATATCTCAAACAGATGGTGCCAAGTCAGTGTTTAGCTTTGCTGCAGTGCTCTCACTAACAGGTGTTAATGGAGTTTACAACATGAGATAAAATCACCACTACACTCACTTTAGAGTAGCTCATGTTTTAGGATTTTTATTACATTTTGACATCAAAGTTTGTTTAGCTGATACTTTTATATAAAGTGACTTTCACACTCTTCAATACCAATACAACATGCCCAGGAGCAATCTGGGATAACTATCTCGCCCAAGGACACTTCAAACTGTTGACTGCAGGGGCCGCTGATAAACCCTATTTAGCCCCTGCGCTAAAAACGCACCTATGATCTATATCCCATTATATTTTGTAAAGATTGGACAAAGAATGTCTCGTGTTTTTTTTTTGTTATTGCAGTTTTATACGAGGTATTCACATTTTAGAATGAAGTCTGATTCCCAGCTGCACATGTCTGCCTGTGTGTGCAGCTGAAAAAGGAAAGGTTTAAACAGAGGGTGGAGCTCCAGGCAGGGGGTTCAACCTGTCAGCTGAGTGAGAAGGACTCACTCTTATCACCAATGACGACCTGCAAGCATTGAGACAGAGTCCTGTCGGGCTGCTGTTTTTAGGAAGACATTTAGACAAAAACAAAGCAGCACATGCAGTAGTTGGCTTAGAACAGTCTCAGCTCAGGGGGTAGCTTGATCATGTCTAAAGGTAAACAATCAACCTACCGTTACCTCTATCACTTAATGTTGGATGTTGTATCTCATGTCTTTAATTTGTATTGTACATGTAATGTTGTGGTGTTGCTGGCATTTTGTGCGATTTACTTTTACATTCTAAATGCTATTAGAAACATAGATGCACAGCTCTTGAAGATACAGAAGCAGTAGTTTGAAATGAAATAGACACCACCATGCATATTTTATGCGCATGCATAAATGCATAAACTCTGTATCTTCAGAACTCCACACATCAAATGTAATCATCTTGGCACGATTCATCAGATATTTAGAAATGTGTTTTGCGCAGTTGTCACAGAGCTGCGCCTTGCATTGCGATAGCATCTCTCCATTTTATTTCCACAAAGTTCCTCAGTGGGAGTTTAGACACAGCTTACCAGTTGCATCATAGAAAGGGGCTTTGTAAATCTTGGCACGACTAGGGACAGAAGGTGCCAAATGACACCTCCTGGAATCAATATGAGCCAAGACTTTGTCACTGCTCTCGTGCAACTTTAGTGTTGTATTGTTGCATCCTCTCCTGTCTCAAGTGAGGTCTGTGGGCAAGGCTCCAGTCCACAATGTTTTATGTTACTTCCAAGGTGCTGCATGAGATAATAATTGCAAATATATCATTGTGACATGCTTACAGTCTGGCAATAAACAATAAAGGTATAATAGTGTTTACTTCACAAACATATTGCGTTTTCCCCCACTGTGGTTTTGCTCTCTGTGGGGACTCTAAGGCTTGGAATAACATTACATAAGCATTTGTATGTCCCTTGTTCCTTTTGATTATTATGCTGGTAAGACTTCCTCACATAAAGACAAACCAGAATAGCATCAAAGTAAAGCAGGTTCATTTTTATCAGCTGCTTATTTTCTTTTCCTTTTTGATCATCAACAAAGCCTCCCTCCCAGTGGAAAACAAGCTGTGCGAGGGTCCGATTCCCAACAGGTCCCAGCTTTGCCAAATCCCCTGTCCAATCGACTGTGAGGTTTCCCCTTGGGGGGCCTGGGGGCCGTGCACCTTTGAAAACTGTGATGATCAGGCTGGAAAGAAAGGTAAGACGACACAGTCCCAACTGGTTATAATTATGATTTATTTTGAACCTTGCTATCTCAAGCCTCTTTCAATGTTTGAAGCTTTTTCTGATTTGCCCACCTACCTTGCCTTCCCCTGTGTATTAGTTTTCCTTGTTTTGGTTCTTTTGAAGATAACAATGTTATAAATAAGCATCATATTTAATTCCCTTATCAATCTGGCTGACTACTTAACTCTGTGATAAACAACAATGGCCTCCTATTTTAATTTCTGCTTTTGTTTCTATTTAGTATACCAGCGTATTGGATTTTAGATGTAATATACTATTTATCATAATTATTTTCATTTCCTTTACCGAGACTCTCTCTCTCTCATGCATTCACTTGAAAAGATAAGGTTGTAAAATAGTCAATGCTTTGTTTTTACAGTGTAGTAAATTCTGCCTAAGATCCACTAAACATTTTATATAAGCTCATTTTGTTTAAGAGATCGGTAAAACATTGTTGTTGATTCTGATTGCATTCATGAGGATGGAATCTTCCTTATTATTCTTTTTATTACAGAACACGTTCAGTATAAACTATACCTTTTAATGGCTACATTTAGCAGTTGTTCAACCAGATGATTCACAGTTTGGATAAAGTAAAATGTTCCTGCAATATTACATACTCATCGAATAAAATGTGTGTGAAAGAGCAAGGGAGTGACCAACGTTGTGTTCACTGAAGCCTATACAAAATGTCACTGTGTGATATTCTGCCTGACATGGTTCATCGTTAAACAGAATATAAATGTTCTTATGTGAAATTACTGGAAGTAAAAACAAACTCACTCCATAGTAAATGAGATGCTACGATTTCTGGCAGCATTGAGCTCTGTCCATGAGGGGAAAACAGGTTTTCCTCATCTTCAAATTAGCATTAATGAGCTGTCTCAACAAGTCAGCCATCAAACCAAATCAAGTATAGATCACCAACATCTACAGTGCATCCGGAAAGTATTCATACCCCTTAACCTTTTTCACATTTTGTTATGTTACAGCCTTATTTCAAAATGGATTCAATTCATTTTGTTTCTCAATATTCCACACATAATGACAAAGTGAAAACGTTTTTAGAATTTTTTGCAAATGTGTTAAAAATAATCAAATGAAATATCACATGTACATAAGTATTCACACCCTTTGCTATGACACTGAAAATTGAGCTCAAGTGCATCCAGTTTCCACTGATCATCCTTGAAATGTTTCTATAACTTGATTGGAGTCCACCTGTGGTAAATTAAATAGATTTGACATGACTTGGAAAGGAACACACCTGTCTATATGAGGTCCCACCGTTGTCAGTGCACATCAGAGCACAAATCAAGTCATGAGGTCCAAGGAATTGACTGTAGACCTCAGAGACAGGATTGTATCAAGGCACAGATCTGGGGAAGGGGACATACAATTGTCTGCAGCATTGAACGTCCCAACGAGCACAGTGGACTCCATCATTTGCAAATGGAAGATGCTTGAAACCACCAGGGCTCTTCCTAGAGTTTGCTGCCCAAACTAAACTGAGCATCGGGGGAGAAGGACCTTAGTCAGAGAGGTGACCAAGAACCCGATGGTCACTCTGACAGAGCTCCAGTAGAGATGAGAGAACCTTCCAGAAGGACAACCATCTGTGCAGCACTCCACCAATCAAGCCTGTATGGTAGAGTGGCCAGAAGGAAGCCACTCCTCAGTAAAAGGCACATGAAAACCCACATGGAGCACCGAGAGGACTCTCAGACCATGAGAAAAACAAATTGTCTGGTCTGATTAAACCAAAATTGATCTCTTTGGCCTGAATGCCAAGAATCATGTCTGGAGGAAACCAGACCTGGCCAACACCATCCCTACAGTGAAGCATGGTGGTGGCAGCATCATGCTGTGGGGATGTTTTTCAGCAGCAGGAACTGGGAGACCAGTCAGGATCAAGGGAAATATTAAAGCAGCAATGTACAGGGAGATCCTTGATGAAAACCTGCTTCAGAGCGCTCTGGACCTCAGACTGGGGCAAAGGTTTCAACAGGACAACGACCCTAAGCACACAGCCACGATAACAAAGGAGTGGCTTCGGGACAAGTCTGTGAATGTCCTTGAGTGGCCCAGCCAGAGCCCAGACTTGAACCGGATTGAATAGATCTGAAAATGGCTGTGCACCGACGCTCCCCATCCAAGCTGATGGAGCTTGAGATGATCTGCAAAGAAGAATGGGAAAAACTGCCCAAAGATAGGTGTGCCAAGCGTGTAGCATCATACTCAAGAAGACTGTAATTGCTACCAAAAGTGCTTCAACAAAGTATTGAGTTAAGGGTGTGAATACTTATGCACATGTGATATGAGTTTTTTATTTTAAATTAATTAGCAAAAATGATATAAAAACTTTTTAAACTTTGTTATTATGGGGTATTGTGTCTCGAATGTTGAGAAAACAAATCAATTGAATCAATTTTGAAATATGGCTGTACCATAACAAAATGTGGAAAAAGTGAAGAGGTATGAATACTTTCCGGATGCACTGTATCATCAGTGGTGGAAGAATGACTTAGATAGTAGAACAAATGCAGATATGCAAACATTTCAAAATATTCCATTACAAGTTAAAGCCCTGGACTCAACTGAAGTAAAAGTACACAAAGTATTATCAGCTAAATGACCTTCAAAGTAAAGTAAGTCATTCTGTAAAGCTATAATTTATACAACTGTTTTTCTCCACTGATGAACGTGTTCTGTTAAATTATTGTTTTTATATTAAATGTCATTGAACATGTAGAACAGTTACTGTAAGGTGTGTTGATTGTGAGGACTGTGTTTTGATGTCTTTATACTCTGCAGGTTTCAAACTAAGAAAGCGACAGATCACCAACGAGCCAACAGGAGGGCCGGGGAACTGCCCCCACCTGGTGGAGGCGGTGCCGTGCGACGAGCCCAATTGTTACGACTGGAAACTGACCGGCCTGGATCCGTGTGTTCCTGAAGAGGACAACCAGTGTGGCCCCGGCACTCAGATCCCTCAGGTCCAGTGTGTCAACAGCACTGGTGAGAAAACACTTCAGTCGCAGTTCAAGTTGATTACAAGATTTATACCTAATTAATTGTATGAGCTGTGCAGCTGTTGCTTATGCTTCATAATCTAAAAGGTGGTAACATGATTTAAAGGTCTCCTATCGTGCAAAATGTACTTCCTTATGTCTTTTATACATAATTATGTGTCCCCTCCCCGGTGTGTCAGGGAACTCACAAAGTGTCAGAAAATAAAACCCTCTCTCTTTTCCTCCGTACTCAAATCTCTAAGAACGGGGGTACAACGGAGCTGATCCAGATTTGCTGCCGAGATTACGTAATATCGGAAATGTGGGCTGGCTTTACACCCACGGCCCTATCAGAAACATCACTATCAGAAACAATGCACGACGTGTTTTGGACGTAATATGGTCTTTGTTTACATTAGCAAGCGTCGCTCACACTCAAAGCTAACATGTACTGGAGAGAGTATGTGTAAAAAAACAGGAAATAAAAAAAGGAACTCACCTTGTGGTAAACCCGCAAGAGAGAAAGCCTTTGAGCGCCATACTGTTTCAGAAATAATCCTTGATATGGTTTAGAACATGCTATGGCGTTTCTTCACGGCAGCATTTAGCTGAGTATCTTGTCGAATTCTGAGCAGGCACAAGCTCCCCCCCCCCTTTTTTAATAAAGCTACGGACCCAGAATCAGCACTTCTCTAACAGGGCTGAAATAGAGGGATATGAGGCATTGCTAGAATGGGTGATCTGTTTGGCATTTTGAGCAAAACACTTCATAGACATGTTTTTTATAATTCTTTTATATATCTGAGAACTATAATATATGCCTAAAAATAGCATGATAGGAGATCTTTGAGGCCTGAATGTGCTATTGTTAACACAATGCGGCGCCAGACAGTACAGTTAAGTCTGTCATTAACGTTTTAAGGGTGCAGTTAAGCCCAACCCCCGATGTAACCAAAGCCACAAAACAAATTAAGATTGTAAAAATTATTCCAACAAATAACCTCATTAGAAACAATAAAAAACAAGTTCAAATTAAATGTTTAGCAGATCTAATTAAATTGTCTTTCGAATATTTTTCTACCAAAATTGAGGACAAAATAAATCTTGAATCTCTAATCCATTTCAAAACACACTTTTGTTTTTCCACATTTCAAAAATATTTGTTATCAAAACAAAGCATTACTGATGTAACTTAATGGTTTGTGTTCCAGAGTTTGTGTTTGAGACTAAAGGGTGTATTGAAGAGAGTTGAAAGTCCAGCAGAGGATACATGTAAATGACCATCAGAAGGGTACAACATGTGACTGTTCTATGTTCTTGGTAAGAGTAAAGAAGGGTCAATTGTCTTAATAAAGTAATGAGTAAAAAAACCAACATATTATTCCCCTAGAGACAGCACTTGTTGATTGACATCATCCATCACAATTCCTACTTGCTTCTTCATCACTCTTACAGTGTGAAGTGCTTTTTGACCCACCTCTATTAACAATAAGAAGTGCAGGTCTGACCTTGTGTGCAAAATCAAGTATTTTCCAAGATCACCCCTCCACTCTGGCAGGGGACTCTGTACGTGAGGAGATTTCAGGGACTCAGCCCCATTCATCAACTGTGTGAGAGTTCTCTCCAGACTCCTCTCCCTCCAGGCCTCCTTCCTCGACTCTCTCTCCTACTTTAATGCTTGCTTGATTCAGCATTGCCACGCTGTGTCTCATTACAGTCTTCCTCTCTGCACGCACAATTAAACCTTACTCTCGCTAAATCAAATCAATCCTCTGTGGCCCCAGGTCTTCCAGTATCTAGTGCTCTTTGCTGCCCCTGATTTTTAGAGCTATGCTTTTTAACTCTTAATATTTAATATATAAGGTGCAGTGGTACAGATACGCTTTCCAGACTTTCCTTTTGCATTCAGGTTGTGAGCAAATGTTATACAAAATAATACATTTGATTTGTATTCTTCTGGCAAAGCGTAGATTACATCTATGAGGAAATACTAATATGTTTATTTATGTAAAAATGCTAATACTACAGTCTCATTTCACAGTAGTGTATTATAATAGGTAATGATGTTGGTCACTAATACATAGATGTAATAGTATGTTGTAGTTTGTATGTGGGAACACATTTACACTTTGTATACTACTGGTTAGTAATATAGTATTGTGTCTTTAGTAAAAAGTAGAATATTTCCTCTGAGATTTAGTGAAGTAGTAGTATAAAGAAGCATGACATTGAAATACTTAAGTAAAGTACAAGTACCTTAGCATTTAAAAAATGAACTACACCTATAGAAAGCATATTAAGTCCCAGAAGTACTCAGTAAATCTTAGTTTGTGATAATTTGGGGTCACTTTGTTCATGTTTTCTCTACTAGAGAACTTGATTTGTCCTTCTATCGTCCCCCACAAATCACAGTTTATGGTTTAAGTGCAGGTGTTTGGTGAAGTTGGCCCGGTTATTACTGCACCTGTTCTGCAGGACTCACACAGACTCTGTTCTTTCTGTCCTGACTTTGGTTGATTGATCCTCCCCCCACCTTCACTCCCTCATCTGATGAAAATTGATTTGTTCTGTTTGGATTTTCTGTTCGCGTTTCGCCTCAGAGAGTTCTCGCTGCAATGTCAGCTGAATATTTTTTTCCCCGAGTGTGTCGCGGCCATAAAAGAAAAGGCCACACAGCCGGGCCCCAGACAAGAGACGAAGGTCGATACAAATGTTATTGGAACTGGCTATTGATATTCCCGATGCTGACTGCCTGCCCACTTAGACTGGGAGCCGTTCCTCCTGTGCACTCTAAGCATGGGGGTCTTCCTCTCATAGTGGGAGGTTCATTCATGTTTTCTGTGTGTTAGCCTGAAAGCTGCTTGAGTCCCTTGTCGCTTCTTATTTTCATGCCTTCTCAGTTCACCCATGATTGCTCCACTGCACATCTGTCAAAGTGACATCTTAATGCAAAGTCCGGCCCGATCTGACGTTTGAAGCTCAAGTGATTCTCCTCAACTTCAATTCAATTTCAATTCAACCACTGAAAGCTTTATATTTGTGTGGGTGTATGCACTGCTTACATAGGAAATATGCTCTGCTTAGTTCATGGCAGCAAATGCAGCAACATAGAGGAATATGTGGGTTAATATAATCCACTTATCGCTGATGCTCGGAGCTCATTAATAAAACATGGCCAATAGTGTACAAATGTGGGAATCCCACGTGAGTCTGCTCTGCCCGTGTTCAATGCCAATTTAGTATGGAGATTGTCCGGAGTCAAGAGTGCATCACTATGAATATATAAAACACAGATAATCCATAAAAGGGGTTGTAATCAACTGTCATGTCAATATGGAATTCAGGAGTGAAATGTTTTGAATTATTTCTGTGGTGAAGCGCACTTATGTAAATCCAGGAGTAACAGAGATGTCACTGGTTTAAATACTGTTAGCAATTTTTGGTGCTTGGTTTAGATATTTTACAGGTTCTTTGATGCCGTCTGTGTTTCAACGTGACTTTCAAATGCAGTTTTACAAGGTAAAATGTGGGATTAAAAGGCAACTTCAGCGCTTGGAGATTCCCACAGAACACAATAAATAACTGACAGGCTTTATAACTTATGAAGTTATGTTGATGTTACCTATAAATCTTTGAATGAGATGTCAGTAAATGCCACAGTCCATCCTGATGTTTACAAACCTGGCCTGGTTTCCTATCAAACAGTGTAAAAAGAGCAGGAAGTCAATCGACTGCTTCAATACATCTCTTTTTCTGGACAGAATACTCTCTTACTGCTGTCTAGGAAACATTTTGTAATTTGCTTATGCAGTATGTCGACAGATGTCCTTGTGTAAACCAGACCCATGAATCAATCAAAGAATGCTAAATTGCTACTTGTGCCAGTTTATATTATATCTTACCCAAGTTGTCTTAGAGAAAACAGACGTCTTAAGAAAACGAGCACGTCTCTCAAATTCAGAATGGGCTGTGTACTTGACATCGCGCCATCAATTAAGACACACAGACAGCTGTTCGCACTGCTGCCACCGACTCTGTGCTGAAGAGAAGTCTGAGGGTGATAATCTCATTCTCGCAATGAATCTTTGAGCCCTCAAGTTTATATTCATTGCCCAAGGTTTGGTTTGGATTTATAGGGCAGTCACATGTGTACAAAGAAGGATGAAATATCGCACACAAACAATTGTGATAGATCCCAGGTAAACAAAACAAGATAATACTAAGAAAAGATGGCTCTTTACGTTGCTATGGTAGCAGTTTGGTAACATAAACAGGTCAGCACATGCTCTAGTGATACTTATACCGCAGTAATATTAGGGTTTTATCTTTTAATAAAGAGTAATATAGGTTTAGTTTCTCATGTAGTGGACTATTATTTCTACATTACATTTACTATCTCAAGAAATTCCCTGAGAGAACCATCTTTAATTGTAAGTAATTCAAATTAAAATACAATTTATCTTCCCTTATTTGCTAAATATTCCCTAAATATGTTTATGTAATATCATACAACTTTTTCTGAAACATACTCGGATTTAATTCCTGGAAGCACAGATGGTCAATTCTTAGAATAACAATGTTTATGTAAAAGCACATATCCTATTTGAGAAAGTAATTACAATGAATTAAATACTCAAACAAAACCACCTGTTTAGGCTATCAAGTCCACATAACACTTTAAAGTTTGTGTCCAGAGTCTTTACCTGGAAACACAGATGGTCATTTCTTAAAAACAACATTTACCTTAAAACACATCTGGAAATGTTCAAATAAATAACCAATAAACCAAGTTTTGAAATGCAAAACCATCTGTTTTGAGTTTCAATAAAGTACTTTAGGCCCGGAAAACATTATTACATAAAAACATAGCTGGGAGTTTCTGTGCAATAACTGCGAATAGTGGCTGCCTTTCTCTTTCATTTTCAGCATCATTTTTGGTAATTACTGAGGTTGATTTCCTCAAAACCCATTAGTATAAAACACGAATATATTATTACTTCACCACAATTAGATTAGTACCCTAGTCTTTTAATTACATCATATATTTCTAAGTATACATTATAGAGAATAGAAAATAGTTACTGTGTTATTTCCCCCTTTGTTTCTTCAGGAGCGGAAGTGGACAGGAAGCTCTGCACGTCCTCCCCGGCTCCAGAGCCCGTGGCCTGTGAGGTGCCTTGCTCAAGAGACTGCGTGCTCAGTGATTGGACGCCCTGGACCAGCTGCTCCCAGACCTGCTCCAGTAAGACCATCGAGGGGAAGCAGATGAGGACGCGCTCCATCCTGGCCTACAACGCCGGGGAAGGTGAGTTCTGCAACATTTAGTATGGAGATGTATGCAGATGAGGCCCGGATATTGACTTCCTCATGGCCTTTCAAGTTGTCCTCTGCTGTCACTCACTGAATGTCTAGATTTCACACTTGTCTGCATGTGCATTTCTCCTTATCTCACACAGTCTGCTTATCTGTCCTGGTGATTATTTCTGTTGGTCTGTCGCCTCGCCTGACACTTGCTTTTTATCAGTTTCTAAGATCATTTCTCTGCTTATGCTTGTTCTTTCTGGTTTATACCTCTGTCTGCGTCTGCTCTTCTTTTTGTTCTTCTTTTTTGTTATGTTTCAAAACATTTTCTTGCATCTTATCTAGGTGTGTGTGTGTGTGTGTTTTCCTTACAGTCACTGCGATGGTTGTGGCGTGGATCACAGTGATGGAGGGTAACAGTTGTGATAGGATTTTAGCTGTTTTAAACCTCTAGCTGTGTGTCCACTTCATTTTTTTGCTTGTTTTGAGTTTTTAAAACAACATTATCAGCTTTAGGGTAACTTATAATGTATTTAGATTGTATTCATCCCGTTGTAGTGCAGTTTGGATGTGTTTATTCTGTTGTTCTACAGTTGTATTACTTTATGTACTGCATGCCTCACCTATCACATTCATATATTTAATATCTGTCTTTATCAAAGGTCTTATACGGGTGCCCAGGTTTCCAGAACTTGTTGGTAAATTCTTGATGTTAGACTAGAAGTATAGTAGCTGTACTTGTATTAGCTTTAGTATGTTTTAAAAATCTGATGGAATCATATCAAAATATATCCTGCTGTGTTTTCTGACACACATTTTTATAACGTACTCAAGACATATTCTCACACATGCTCAAGAACAATACCTGAAAGACGTCTCCCCACCACAGGGGGTAGGAGTAGATTATCTGATAAGACTCAGAGCTCCTTAGCAGCTTTTGCAGCTCTTGTGTTGCATATTAATGAAAAATAGTTGAAAATACAGGAACTACTCAAAGCTTTTACATACAGGGTTCACGTTAATAAGCAACCACCAATATCTTGACATGTGCTAATTAATACAGCAATACGCCTAATTAATGACCATTTAGCATAACTGCTTACACTTTATTCACAGAGATTATTATGGGACTTTATGAAGCCCAAGTGCCTCTTACTAATTTAGTTGAATGCAATTCAAGATGCTTGCTCAGTGAAAATTGCTGCAGCTCTTTGTGAATGAGCCAGCAAACTGTAATTTATCCTGCAAACACGAATCATTGCTGGCTTTCTTTGTTTTGTTTCTGGTTTGTGTTTCTGTAAGCGGCTTCACATTTTCCCCATTGTCCAACATGCAGATTTTCTAGGTCATTGTTCAGCAGCAGCTAATGCTCATCATGCTAGTGTTGGGACATTGTTAGTCAGCTCCGTTGTCAGCAGATCGGTAATCATGCTTGGTAACTAAAAGTTGAGATTTATCTGAGTTGGCAGTCTGTGATTCAGACCCGACTCTGTGTGCACCGCCACTCATTATGGAGCTGGCTCTCTGTCAACTCCAACAGCGAAATACAGGTGTTGAGGATTCAAAATCCCTCAATGCCTCTCAATCTCTGCTGAAAGGCCTAAGTGTCTGCAGTTACTCTAAACCTGAGAGGGCTCCATCGACACACCGACTGACTGTCTGACTGACAAAGAGAAATGAGAGGGAGACAGGCAGATGAAGAGGGAATGGGACTAACAATTGATGGGATTGTGCACAACAAGGACCCTTATCAGAAGGAATGTAGCACAAGAAAAAAGCGAGAGCATTGCTCACTTTTTTTGAATATAAAGTAACATTGAAAATATTGGGTCATCAAAATCACTAAATAATTGTGATGAATATTTCTATACTATTGAAAATGATTGTGATTAGCGTGCTCAGGTAGCTCATTAATAGGTGGGAGGCTATGTTGAATACGACCTGCGCCCCTTTGCCACATGCTGTCCGTATATCTCCCCCTTCTCAGTATATTGGTCTTCCACTGCAAGGAGAGGCAAAAAGGCAATTTAGTAGTAGTTGATTAAGTACATTTTTCATCTGGAGTGTGTTTTTGTATTTCTCAGGTGGAGGCGCATGCCCGAACAGTAGTTCCCTTCAGGAGGTTCGGAACTGTAACGAACACGCCTGTACGGTTTACCACTGGCAGACGGGTCCTTGGGGTCCTTGTACCGAAGACCCCTCCGCTTCAACCCTAAACACCTCCACGGCAGTCGGAGCCAGCGGTGGTGGTGGTCCCTGCTCCACGGGATTGCAGACTCGTAAGGTCATCTGCGTCCGGGTCAACGTTGGACAGGTGCCCCCCAAGAAGTAAGCTCTTTTTCTTCTTTTTCAGTTCCTTGGGAACACGTGTTTGTTGGATTTATTTACCAGTGGTGTCCGGTCGTGTTTTTCCAATGACACACTGCTGCAGCAGTCTTATTTAGACTTAATGGTCATTTCTTGCTTCGCTGGTTTGTAGGTGTTTATAGCTGTGAAATAAGGTCTTGGAGAGTTGTGTTGGAATGAAATTGCTCACTCCTCAGAACTAATATCTGAGCCTGATGTGGTTCACAATCATGCGCCTTCAGGATCCAAGGGTAGGCACGTTTTCATTTCAAAGAAATCTCTGCAACAGCTGATTCTACTGATTTGGGAACCTTTATCTAAAAAGAAAAATCAAATCCGTTTCATCTAGAGCTGCCGTTCTGAAGATCGAGAACAGGGAGAGCTCCGTGGTCTTATGATGTGTGAAATAATTTGTTAAATAACCTTTTTTTTTTATGGATTGTTGCTAGATTAATAGACCAACGAGAGTAATAATCGTTCCTAAAGCACATATTTAAAAACACTAGCCTACATTATGAGGTCTAACAGTAACCCTTTATCATCTGTTGGTGAAGAGATCAAGTAATTGAGTGTTTTGATTTGAAAGCACATCAGTAGACCATTGTAAAGATACTGTATTTGTAATTGACATTGAACAGAAGGAAAATAAAGAAAAGAAGAGTCAGGAGGTGAGAGGCAGATGAGAGGAGCAGAAGTGTTGTGAAGGGAAGTGACAGCGGGAGACTAGAGAGTCAGAAATAACAAAAACCAAGGAGACCCTGACAGAGCTGGTTAAGTAAGCAGAGCAGACTCTTTGCAAAGTTAACACCCAATTGATATCTTCCCTTTGCAGGAGACCAAATAAATAATCTCTACGTCCCTGAAAGCCTAATTAACCCTGCCGTTTTGGGCGCTGGCAATTTCTCATTGATGATAATAACAGTAATTAAATGGGATTGATACTTTAAGGCAATTTAATCATGAGGCAGATGAGAGACAAGATGTTTGTGGTTAGCTCTGAAGTCTACACCGCATGAGGCGGATTCAAAATATGCTGTCGTGTTAAAGTCTGCCAGAAAGATCAGCTTTAGTGTGATGCTTAATGTTTGACTGGTTCACTGGACAACAAAAGATAAAGGAGTGGACTGTGAGTGTCTACATTTGTTTAAAAGAAACCCCAATGAAGATTGATTGCGGAAAGTCCCAAAAGCATCCTCTAATATATGTTTAGTGTCTCTCTCTAATTCAAACAGATTCCTCCTCCTCTTGTCTGACACCTCCAAAGCGTGGTTATCAGCAAACAGGGGATAGGAACATCGATGATTTAAAGAGTACGAGTGTGTTGTGTAGGTACAAGTACAAGGCAAATGTGATTTGCAGAGAGCACCACATGATAAAATGAAGATGAATGCCCAGTTTCAGCGGTGGCTCTGTGAGCATCTGACCCTGACACTGCAGCAGCTGCACTTAACGGGCTGCAGAACAGAGGTCGAAGACCAGGATGCCTTTCATTCCTTTTATTTTAAATCCACACCGGCAACGCTGGAGAAATAGAAAAACACCAGCCCAGCGGGTGGGAGGGCTCGAAGTGTCAAGGGTAATGGCATTGAGTTACTGACAGAAAAGCTTTTAGTCGATTTGCCTCCATTATCTGTAGTCGATCAATTTGTATAAAAAAAAAATAATCAAATAAACAATAGCATCCCTTATGACTAGTAAACACAAGATATTTGACTAAGTGGACTCCTATCAAGCACCTACTCACCCTCTCAGCAGGATGTTATTGTTGTTGACCTCAGTTGAGTGGGTTTGAGGTTTTGGGTAATGAAGGTCACATACTTTTCTGAACATATGCCTGAAGGTGTTTGACATTTCCAACCTGTGTACCTTTATTGTTGACTTATCTGACGTGCAAATACCACAGGATGTCTTTAATATCTTGTGATGCTGTTGTTGTTATTCTTTCATTATTTGCTGTAATGGATAAATCAATTAAGATGTGCAGAGATCAATGTGCTACAGGCTATCCGACAGGTTGTAAACAAATCCCCACTTGAAAACTGCAGCATTAAAGGGTAGGTTCAGCCTTCAATACCTAAATGCCCGTGTATGTACATTCATCGAGGGGGTTATTGATCTTTTTTGTTCACCATCCTCTCTCAACATAACTGGTGGATTAGAGACCTAAGGGTCCGCTTTATGTGAGTGGATATAGGGAACTGTTAGACCTGATATGGGCTTTTACGTTAAGTGTGGCTATTCTGGTGTTTTTGTTTCAGTAATGTGGGGAATTGGAAGACTGCTCTCTGACTTTTAGAGTTAATATACAGCCCTCTCAAGCTCTCATTGTCCACTTTAATGTTACTCTATACTCTCATTTTGGGATTGAGCTTCCATCTTCCATTTAGAGACTTCCTGCATAGTTTGTATTTACAGATTTCAACACAGTTAAAGGTGGGGTAGGTAAGTTTGAGAAACCGGCTCGAGATACACTTTTTGTTATATTCCATGGAATGCTCTTAACATCCCAATAGCAATGAATATCTGAAGTGCTTTGACAAAAAATCCATAAAAAAATGTCATCTGTGGAAGCCTACCTGTCTGTGCACAAACTTATCTCGTGCCCTCATTGGTCATTCTTGAAAGAAGCACTGTAAATGCTATTTCTGTCTCTCTGCACAAAGTGAGGCTTCTCTTCACCTGCCTTCATAGACTGGTGGTGCTGAAGAAGCTTCCATTACACTGACCCTTCCGGTTTATAACCCTCACTATGCCCATGACGTCCTTTTGTAATCTTACTGCTGTAACACTCAAAGGTGTTGATTCAAGTCTTTAGGAGGATTTTCCTCAGCCACTGTCACTGGCAGGGGTCCAGTAACAGGCTTTAAGCCGGTATGTTGACTTCACGAAAGTTAAAGCCAAGAACTGTTATACATACACACTAACACACAGAGGACATCAAATAATTTCAACGCCTCATGGGAAATTAACTTTGACTCTTCAACTCACAATGACAAACATTGCCACCAAGATGTGTCCTATTAGATTGATTGCCAATTAGCCACATTTGTTAGCTTAAAGAGGGGTATGCCAATCAACACGTTTTCAAATCAGCATGAGTCAATTAGCAGAGCTGGAAGAGGCCAAATCATCGCTACTTAACATGCAGGAGCATTGGTCTAAAAATGGAGAGGAACGGATTGAAAAATATGTCAACATGCAACAAACTCAAACTGCAGTGATTGAAATAAACACAAGTCCACAATGATTAACATTTACACAATTGCAGGAAGGAAATGGTGCTCAAATGGTTCAACAAAGCGTCAGACTAGAACAAGTTACCCATTTTCAACCAACATAGAAATGTAAAGATGGTGTGTACAGAGAAACAGCATGACCCATGAATAGATAATACATTCACCTTCTTGAAACAGTTCACTCCAATGATTCCAATAGCTGTTCAAGTGGCATGAAAGCTAGATGATGTGAAGACAAAAAAGTATGATATATTATTTATATATATTTTATAATAGAGATCAAACCATTCAGTGATTCCCTAATGCATTGTATGGATTGAAGACATTATGTTTCTCTGCTCATTCAGATATTTACTTGTCACTTTATCTGTAGTTGAGTAAACGTTGTGGTCCATCTTTTATCCAAGCTTTGGTTGCTTTTTATTTCCCAAAAGGACAAGGCAGACCAACAACAAACAAACAAAACAACTGGCACTTGATTTGTACCTTTCTTGACCAAAGGAAAAGCATACATTTGAACAGTGTCCCCGGCCATCTGTTGCTCAGAGAGACGGTGTTTTCAAGCCTATACTCAGAAGTGGCTGGATATTGTTATTTCCTTTTTCCTTTTTTCTTCTTTGCTACATGTCTTCATCTAGCAAAACCCAACTGGCAGGTATTTTTGATCAGTGCACCCATGGGATCCCAGCAGAACAAACACACATGGCCACCTGCACCCTGCTTATGCAGATGTGTCCTGTCTTATTCACCGATGGATCTGAGCTGTCTTCCTCCCGCAGCCCTAGGCAGTGAACCTGAGTGTATGTCACAAACACACACACACACACACACACACACACACACACACACACACACACACACACACACACACACACACACACACACACACACACACACACACACACACACACACACACACACACACACACACACACACACACACACACACACACACTGTCACAGCCCAATAAAAATCGGGAGCCACAACAGAGATAAATATCTCAGTGCCTCAGGCTTGGGCTGCTATCTTCATATCGAGAAAAGCTGTTGTGGTGTGAGGAAAAAAAACAACAACGTCTGCTTATTGATTCTGACAGTCTGTGTGCTGCATGCTACCAAATGTGTCTTTGTATAATCACATTGATGCTGTGGAGACCGAATGATTCATGGTTATGATGTTCGGCAGTAGCTGTATTAATGCCAGTCAATCATCTCGCTGCCGTGTTGTCTAATGGAGGCTGTGTTTACACTCTGCTTTTCACTCTGATATATCAACCCAGTCTCACGGCATTTCGTGTTCACCAACACGATTTTTAATCTATTGATTCGTGTTCACCAACACGATTTGCCCCTTTTTTTCGTGTTGCACAGCACGATTTTAAAAGCAATGTATTTATACTGCCTGCAGCACGTCTTTTTCTCCGGTCGGGTCGAGGAAGACCGGAACTGTGTGGTTCATAAAAACATGTTCTTACTCAATATCAAGCCACAGTTATTGCTTTTATTTGAAAACGTATAATTTCGGACTTTTGTTGCCGTCTGTGAGGAAAATAAATGGGGCTCAGAGCCTCAGAATATGGAAATCTGTATTTTTAAATATATTTTCCTTCTAATTTGTTATTCTTTTCAAAATAACACACTGTTATTTACTCACCAATAACACACAATTATCCTAGCTTTTATTTATTGGTTTAATTCCATAATCTCGGGCTTTTTTGGTGTCCGTCAGGAACTGAATTTCAAAATAAAAAGAACCGGAAACAGACGTAGGCCTATAAGGGACATTTCGAGCATCATTGCGATTGTCAACGTTTCTGAGTTTAGGATGGCCGAAGACACTACACTACCCATAATCCCCAGCTATCGTTTAGGACTACAGTCCCGTAAGGTTACGCAGAGCGTCAAACAGCTGTGTGAAATGGAACGAAACCACGCCAGACTATCCAAAACTGGAATCGAACGCCCCCCCAGAACTACACATGCTGGCTATTGTGTTGTGCAAAATGTTCTATGGGACGTCTCTACTGAACGTTTTCGTGTTCCCCACAATTAGAAGTTGCCAGTATTAAACACATTGGTGTTATCAAATGTAAAACATATAATTAATAAATGGGTGAAAATTGCTTGTGTCCATAATGCGCAGCATTAATACCCACATGACAGCTCATTGTTTGTAATTCTACTCCACTACAATTCAGAGGTTAACCTGGTATTTTTACTCCACTGCATTTATTTGAGTTACTTTGCAGATTCTGATTAATTATGTGAAATATAAACAACCCTTAAATCAGACTTTAGTTACACCTGAGTAAAATTCAGGTAAGGTGAATGTCTAGTGCCAACAATCAGGAGAGATATTTGATAGTTGGTGCTTGAGAAGACTAAACATGTATCTGCAATTGACATGAATGGAAACGAGTAATAAAGTATATTCATTTCTCGTTATTCTCTACTAATAGTTAATTAAAGACTGTATATTATGGCTATTTTGCACATCCCTTTCAAGATTTTCAAAGGTGTATTGACATATCATATACACAACTATGGTGTAGTTATGCAATGAATGAAACACTTGGGTCACAGGTTCCTCAACAGCGCATTACAAGACATCTATCAATATGTGTGTACCTCCACCATTAAACTGTCATATTCTGCACATTTATTATTCTATCTACATACATAAGAGTATAATTAATATGTATAATATCAGTTAAAATAAGTGCTTCAACATAGTTAACATTGCAGGAAAGCAATATATTAGACGTTAAGTACTTTGTCAGGCTTAATATTTATCTGTAGATACCCCCAAAGTGTTTTTTCTTATTTACAAGAAGACCTTAATCTGTTATTTAATGTTTAAATAAAGGTTAATTCGTTTTTCTGTTTTGCACCTCCTACTATTAATATCTTTGTACATTCTGCACTAAACTGTTTTATTGTAGAGATCACTTATAGTATCTTCTTGATTTTTTTTATTCTATATTTATACTTTCCCCCTATGAAAGTATGTACTCTTAATATTTTGTTAATCAAATAAAAATTCAATAACGTGCTTTAACCACTAGGCGGTGCACACAAGGTACACACAGCCATAATAACTTTGTATTATTAGTGTAGGACACTTTTGTTTTCGTACAACATCTGAAGATGTGTAGTTTTATGCATGCTTTCACATAATTTTACAGCATATTGCTATACTATTTCAGACTCAGTATTTACATTCTTACATTCAAAGAAAATCAGTAATATCTTTAAAAACTACAGTCCTTTTATATCAGCTGTGCACCGTTATGGTGTAAATATAACCTATCTGTGAATTAGATCAAATGTAAAAGTCAGCCGAATTAGTGTTGATACGGCAAGGAGACGTATTGTGTGAAGAGAAATTGAAGATGTTGTTTAATTGTTGAATATATTTATGATCCACGTCAAGTATTCAGTTTCGGCGGCATTTTCTCAGTTTTTCCAAAGGTCTTCTCATCAGGGCTCTATAAATAAAGAACTACGGCAGATCTGTAATATACAATGCAGCCGAACCGTGTATTACAATGCCGTTATGTGATGACTTTCAAAGAGAAAAGCAAGAGCGCTCGGAATTAAGTATTATTTTATTTTTTTTAAATGTTTTCCGGATTTCATATCATATAAACACCAAATCCCAGCATGCATTGCGGCTAAAACATCCAATAAGCGAGCTTAAAACCATAGCTGAGGATCTTGGGTAATCGCTCGAAATGCCTACGTCTGTTTCCGGTTATTTTTATTTTGAAATTCAGTTCCTGACGGACGCCAAAAAAGCCTGAGATTATGGAATTAAACCAATAAATAAAAGCAAGGATAATTGTGTGTTATTGGTGAGTAAATAACAGTGTGTTATTTTGAAAAGAATAACAAATTAGAAGGAAAAAAATATTTAAAAATACAGATTTCCATATCCTGAGGCTCTGAGCCCCATTTATTTTCCTCACAGACGGCAACAAAAGTCCAAAATTATACGATTTCAAATAAAAGCAATAACTGTGGCTTGATATTGAGTAAGAACATGTTTTTATGAACCACACAGCTTCCGGTCTTCCTCGACCCGACCGGAGAAAAAGACGTGCTGCAGGCAGTAGAAATACATTGCTTATAAAATCGTGCTGTGCAACACGAAAAAAAGTGGCAAATCGTGTTGGTGAACACGAATCAATAAATTAAAAATCGTGTTGGTGAACACGAAATGCCGTGAGACTGGGTTGGATATATCGTTTAAAGGCCTCAAGAAGGAGGCCAAAGACACCACTGAAAGGGTCCTTGAAGAACTGCAACTGTTTTATTCTAAATTAAAAAATGATGTTCTTTTTTTGTAGTCCGTAATTTTGATAATGAAATTAATTAGCCTTATCTCTTCCCAGCGGACCTTGTTTTTGCGTGTGTATTCTCTCTTAAAACTACTGACGGTTCTTTTCTTTGAATCTCCTCACTTCATCCTGCTCAACCATCTGCTCATGTATTGAACACAGCCTCTCACTGAACAGATTACTCAATGCGCTAATAGCAGCGCAACACCAGCATTAGCCTGGCTGCTCGTCTTAATGTTGCGCTTTGGGACCAGCTCCGGGGGCCATGTTGTGTATGCCCTGGGCCTCGCTACAAATCACGACATTTAAAGATCATTATGGGATTGTGACTAGAACCAGGAAGTCAGTTACAAAGCAGATGCCATTACTGGATGGTTTCATTCATTTCAGTGTGCTGCATTTTCATGGTGGTAAACTGACAAGTGAACTGTTGGAAAAGCAACAATTAGAAAATTGTTCAGTTAGGATAAATACTAAATACAAACATTGTCTCCTAGAAAACAAGAACATCTGACAAGCAAAGACATTATGACAGATGAAATGAACAAACACTGGAGGAAAACAGTGAAGTACCACAATGTATACATGATAAAAATCTATAAAAGACAATATTACAACTGTCTTTCACACCCCCACACACAGAGTCTCCCAGCCAAACATTGTGCTGTTCCTATTCTGGCTGGTATTGTGTTCTGCCAACAAACGTGGTCTGTTTTTTTTATGAAAACTGGAATGTAATTGAATTTTAATGATCTAAATTTGGATAATACCCACAATTAGTGTGGCAACAATCTAATTACACTATAAAGGAAACAAAGGGGGTTCTCTTGGTAGAGGCAAACCTGCTACGAGTCAACTCATTGCCCTATATGTAAAGCACTCAAAACACTCAGATTGGATACAAGGGGATTATAAGAAACACAATCAAAAGGATAGCTGCATTAAACAATGTTTTTACCTGTGAAGCAGCCTTCTGAAGGTGTCAGAAATGATGACTGAACTTCCCACAGGAAACTACCATCAGTTTTTGCACCAAATGATCTTGTTAGGTTCTCCTGGGCCTTTAGCCAATCCCAGCATGCAGCTCACTAGCACTCACATTGACAACAGACACTCTTCCCATTCACACTTATGGTTAATTTAGAGTTTAGATGGAGAGGGACATCATCATTATATTCATAACTTAAACAGATCCCAGTGAACAAAATGATTACTTTAGTGTGAAATGATCACAACACTTCAGTAACAAGCAGACATATACATGTTGTGTTTAGTTTTATTGACACCACTTTAGTAAGTAAGTTCAATTGTATTTGAGAACTTTAAAAGATAGCAAGGATCATAGTTTGCAATGTTTCTTATTGATAATAACATGATTTGAAAACTGACTCAGGGTATTTATTAAAGTTTAACTTGCAATAAGAACTGACCCCTATGTTTCTGAAACCCAACTTTGATTTGGAAGCCTGGGACATAAGAAACACATTTATCTCGATGTGAATGTATTGCTAGAATGTTCTCATGACTCATAGATCAGTTAACCACAAGACGTCACTTCTTAGCAAACAAAGGTTGTTTAAGGGGTACAAACCAACATTCAATGATGTTGTTTTTCTATTAAGGACAAATCAGCAAAAACATTTGCTTGTTGTTTATGTGTTTTCAGGGGATATTATAAAGGTGAAACCTAAAAGGCAGGCAGTTTGCACTCTAGCAATGAGACTTGTATTTCTCTGGGGTTTCGTTTGGTATTCATAAGGCTTTCTGTCTAGATTAAAGGCAAAAGTCAAACTGTATTTTTTAAACTTCTGTCTATTATTCAAATAGGAACATTGTTTTATTGCCTGAGTTCTTCTAAGATCCTGCACAAGTGGTAAATTGTAGCTCATCCCCAGACATTTATAATTTTTGAGTGGCAGAGTGAGTATAACCAGGTCAAAAGTGTAATCCCCTCTTTGTCAGAGAGCTCTTATAGCCGCATTATCTAATAGCACAGCCTCAGTGCTCTGATCCCTCGTGATGTGGAGACATGTTTCTCTGCCTCAGGGACATTTTCAAGAAATCAATAAGCATAAGAGATACAGCATCTGAGGTCCTTGTACAAACGTATATAAGTCATGCTGCATTTATAAACATACAAAAGAAAGAACGCAAAATAAAGTATACACTACATTGATTTTAAACCTACAGTACAGCTGCAGTATTGTTGCGATAGTTGCATAGAGTATCCTATTTGCATCTAATTTGAGAAAGATTTGATCCTTTATTAACTGATAAAACTTTGAATTGATCAACATGGTTATGAGAGTTACTGCACTGTGCCTTCTGTTGTGTAGCTCAAAGCAAAATAGATTGAGTTCGATACATATAAATGTAATGAACTTGTAACAAACCAAAATGAAAAGTTATGTTTATTTTGTTTCTCTGAGACTTTAACCATTTTGTTAATGCGCCTGTTTGATATCAGCCTCCTGCTTATTGGATTAATTATATAATACATTGCTTTTCCATCTGCTCTATGTACGACTTGATTGTATTTAGTTCTTCCAGATTGTTGTCCACGGTTTATTTTTGTCGCTGCTTCTCTGCCAGGTTTGACTTCATAAACAGCCTTGTGATCTGTACAGTCTGCAGACGGTGCAGAATTAAAAGTGTATACGTTGTTAAAATGCTGTTTAGCCCTGGTGTAGCGATTGTTCTGCACTCTCAGGTTCATGAGTTGGATCAGAACAGCCTTGTGTCATGTTGAAGTGTCCTCAAGCTATTCACCTGTTCATTCACTTTGTTATGGACGTGAGAGCTGAAGGCTAAAAATGTAAATGTAGCATTCGGCAGCTGTATTTTCTTTATCCTAGGGACCATTCACTTGTATGAACACACCAGAGGATTTGTTCCGCTCGAGAGGGATTTAGCTCTCCTTTTGTAGCTGTTCCATTATTGCATTTTCCCTATCGCTTCCCTGATAACACCATGCTAACGAGTATGGAACGCCCAGAGGAGAGCGCTCATTCGTAGCAACATTAAACCTAACCTGTGTGTCAGCAATAGGATGAGGAAACAGGCAGGAAACTTGCCTGCTGCGCCACGGCAACGCAGCGTTTTAGAGCTCAGATTACAAGATGTCTTCCAGCAGGTCTATCTCGACCTATTTATCTGTACCCGGCGGTATGCACAGGGGACCCTAGGTGCTTAAATGACTGAAGATTAACCACAACCACGAGAAACCTCGACTTGACCCTCTGTTCTGTGCAAACAAAAAGGGATTATCACACGCTGATAGCAGGTTCCAGTTAAAACAAAGGAGCTTCTGTCTTGAGGCCCGCCTGCTAGCTTTTAGCTTAACCCTGAAGGAGCTCTGTGTGTAGCACTTTCCTCACTAGAGAGAAATACATGTAATACATCCTCGTGGAGTCAACAATTCCTGTGCCGTTTACTTTCTTCTGTGGGGGAGTATGACCGACTCTTCTCCATATCTATAACACTGTGAGCCAGATGGTGAACATCAGTCGTAAACTGCATGTGATTATGAAGGTTTTCATCAGTTTTTATTGCCCTAGATTGCCCCTATATAATTACATTCTGTATTCAAGCAATACCCAGATGGCTGGTGTGCCGAACCTCCACAGTGATATTCATTAAATCTTTAAACATGGTTTATATCTCTGTATATATATTGTATGTATTACATGTCAGTTGAATCCAGACTGCCGGTACGTATATGAAAGTCATTTGGGCCTGTCTGATGTTTTACAGTTAGTTGCAAAAGTTGCAATGTATGCTATAATAACCGTATATGATGAAAGCAAGTAACACAATGCTAACTCACTTTCTGGACATATCAACATGTTCGCTTAATGTTTTGATTGTGAAATTGACATTGTTTTATCAGTAGTGACCACACATTAAGCCCATAACAACATTGGATCAATGCTTGTTAATAAAGCAGTATAATTAGTATTAATGAAAAAGAAATACTACGAGATGCTCTGAAATGACCAGAAATCTAATCCATGTACTCTATGGACAATTTTTAAGCCAAAGCGTCTGGGAGATTTACAGTAATCAATGTTTTTTTTTTGTTCGGCACCCTGAGATTTAGAAAAGGCATCTCGCCTGATATATTTCATAAACAGGTTTTACAGCCCCGCTGTGTGTGTTTTTGTTGTCTAGGTGTCCAGACAGCCCCCGCCCCACCACCGTGCGACCGTGTCAGCTGCCCTGCAAGAAAGACTGCATCATGACCCCTTTCAGTGACTGGACACTGTGTCCTTTCACTTGTGATGCAGGTACTATGACATCTTTCTCCTCATGCATGGAGAGAATACCTGTCTGATGTAAAAAGATACTGTTTTTTTCAGATAATTAAATGGGAATCAGGGAAAGAATCAATTATCAAAGAAAGGTGTACACAAATCCGGTATCTTGAATAGTGTACAGTGTGTCTTAAGATGTTTTACACTTTGTCATAAACTGTCCATTTCTTCATTTATTCACAAAATCATCTTCTCTCACCCTGAGTTGAAAGGTATTTATTTCCATAATATACATTTATAACGATTTTTAACAAATATTTTACTTGAGAGTCACATATCAGTCATTCATTATTCACAAAATCATTTTCATTGGAAAGGTACAACATTTGCATACCAGGTACTGCATATGCCAGAACACAGCTTCATTATAGCATACACATTTATTTATATGACTCTGTCGCAGCTCAGAAGAACTAAAAGTGGTTGTGTGAAAAAACGATTGACGCGAGAGCCTTTTTAGAGCCAATCAGATTAGTTACCACATAAACATCTTGCATTCAGATATCTTAACACGTAATTCATTTGACAGATTGGCATGTAAGACAACCTTTGACAACCTCTTTTAGTGCGACTGGCAAGCCGACTCTGCCAGTGGCTAAAAGTGTCAGCACCAGTTGTTGTTGTTTTTATGCTGTAAAAAAAGAGCAGAGGCAACTTCATTACATTGATTTACATCTGAAAATCATTACGGTCCATATTTTGATGACCTCTTCGTGTGACACTGTGGCATAAATCTCTTTCGCTCTGAGCATGCTGCACCGATGGCAGTGCATTTTAATTTGATGCTGTGGATATCTTCACCTTGTGCAGGGAATTTCACATCACCCCCATACAGTACGATCGTTTAAAGCAAGGTTCAGGAATATCCAGGGGCTCGTTGCGTCTTAATTAACTACTTGAGGTCATCTTCACACATGTAAACCCCATCAAGTTAATTTGAGTCAACTCCAAGGTCTAATGGGATTTTTTTCACAGCATTGTTGTTGGCTTGAAATTCAAAGTAGTCAGACGTGCGTGTTGTCTGCAATAGCTATCCATTCAGATATGGCAAAAGCACTCTCCATGTATATTCTTCAACAACTATTAACAGAGCAGCCTAGCTTATCATTTTGACATGTTTCTCATCACATTCCCCTCACGAAAATGATTGTTTTAATTAATTATTGTGCGTGTGTGTGTCCGTTCAGATGGTAACGCTGTGAAGACAAAGCAAACAAGGAAACGTCTTATCATCCAGCAGCCATCCAACGGAGGACAGGACTGTCCCGAGGTGCTGGAGGAGGAGAAGGACTGTGAGGTCCCCAAAATCTGTCCAGGATTCAGGTAAAAACACACAACAACAATCAGAAAGTGCAGATTTCAGATTTCCTGTTTTCTTACTTTAATTAACAGCTATCAGTAGGAGAGATCGATTTAAATGACATTGTAGCATAGCTGCAATTCCTGTATTGAAAAATAAAAAGCCATATAGGCACTGTAGGACATTTCATTTATGATCTTAAGCACTCTACATGTGTCCCAGTTTATTCCCTGTTGCAGGGAATATCATTTACTGTATATAAAACAGGTTTTCACACATTCAATGTCTGTAATGGTCAAAACGGTGACTCAAGTCATAAACCTATGAAAGTCAAAAAAAAATGTTGGCTGACTGGTCAGAAAGCAGGATCCTCATTAACTATATCCGTTAATGAAGTAAAAATATATTTTTGTAAAATATGGTTAATACTACAGTATGCATACTATAAACACAGGACTATAGTTTATTTTCTGCAAATAGTTTGGCACTATTCCCCAATCTTTTTCACATATTACAGTCTTACATGGTGCACTGTTGGTGTTACGGTGAATCCCATGGTCGTGTTGATATAGCTATTCTATCCTGATTTATTCCAGGTGGAAAACCCATAAATGGAGGAAGTGCCAGCTGGTCCCATGGTTTCTCAGACAGGAGCGTCCCGGTGCGCAGGAGACCTGTGGACCCGGGCTCCAAACAAGAGGTACAGAATCTCTTCATCTCCCCCACATCTCCACTGGACCGTCACTAATCACTGTTAATTAAATTTTTGCTCCTTTGGGTGCATCTGAAACCCGGCCACGAGGCAACAGATGGATGCACCAAGGTTTTGAGAAAAGGCCAATTGACTTATAGCAGATATCAAATCCTCCCACTTACTATACTGTACCTGATACTACTAAAAACATATTTTATTTCAATCTGAGTTGGGAAGAAACTGTGTTCCCAAGTGGTGATGGTCCTCCTGAGACCTACAGTATGCTATAGACTTGAAAATGGTGATTGTTACACTTGCTTTTTTTTTACCTCTTGTCATGCAATTTTAATCAAATGTTGTTGTTTTTTGTATTTAGTAGAAGATGCAGAACCTTGCTTATAGCTTGTGACAGCCCAAACCTTTGTTTATATGGGCTTCACGTACAAGTGAGAAGCACTGTAAAGGGGTTGTGGCTCTCTCACTTTAAAAGCATATTTCCTCTCGCCTTTTCATAGAGGATGGATGCACCATGTAGTCCTGGGAGGCTTTCATAAAAATTCAATTTCAGGGGGTCACGCAGAATGATCAATTTCATTATGTTCAAGCTCCTATAGAAGACCATTATTAGTGCTTATATTTCTGTTTCGTCTTCCCCAGCTTACATTAATGGATGGAAGAATCAATTTATTCATGAAAAATGCTATATGGTCCACTTCAGACATACTCACACCACACTATTCCGATTCTCTGCTGCTTTTCATTGATGTGATACCATGTGACACCTGATGTCCAGAGCCTTCTGCACATGTTTTCACTGCTCTGACACATTAAAGTGGCAGAAATAACTTTGTCATTGACTTAAATCAAATTAGACACACTGTCCTTGCTGGTATGTGTTTTTGTTTGATAGTGTATTATGTTGTTTACCTGGACAGAGACTTTCCTTAGAGGAAAAAAAGCACTGCAGTAGCACTATGAAACACCACATAGAACAACTGAGAGCATGTGCTTATCTTTGTCTCTCTTGTTGACACACACACACACACACACACACACACACACACACACACACACACACACACACACACACACACACACACACACACACACACACACACCACACACACACACACACACACACACACACACACACACACACTGGCTCAAATAAGACCTGACCTAAACACCAACAGACGGAGGATTTTCAAACCAATAGGAGTGCCCACGGGGGGTTCAGAAGTAATGTGCTTAGAGATTGATTTATCTATGAAGGTAAACCCCTGCCGAACGTCTGCATTAAAAGAAAATGAAATATTGCAGCAACTCAAGTAATAAACCCTTTATTGAAAGAACAAAGAATAGGATGATGCAAGAACACAATATTGACTTTGGGTTTCAAACCAATTAAGGTTTGTGTCAGTTCAGCTTATATTTGTTATTTAGCTTGGAGTGAGATGTAATTGGAATTATACAGTTGTATCTTGTTTTCATTGATTATTTTTTGCCCTCTGTAAATCTGTATTTGATGTTATTTTGCCCATCATTGGGGAAAGTACAAATTGGATCTCTTACTTTATTTTAAAGGGCATTACAGCGATTTTCACACTTCAAAGTGCCTTTACCAAAAGGAAATGTTTTGGAAACAAGAAAACCCTCTGCACCTAATTTGTCAAAAACCTCCTGAACAATGACACAATGATGGATCCCAACCAAGAGCAGCTTTTGATGTTTGATTGAAAATCCCCTAAAGGCAGAAAACAACATGCTACTGTACAATACTTGTACTACCATACTATATTTACTACTACAGTACTTAATCACTGGACTGTCACGGTAAAAGTAGAAATATGTATTAATACTCTACTGAAAAAAACACATGCATTAAAATGTTCTTATAATGATTTATTTAACTTATTAAAGAAATAGCTGGATACTTTGGGAAAAGCACTTTTTTTGTGATATTATTCTCATATCTGTCTATTGAATGTGTGGGGAAATACTGAATGTTCCTTCTATATCAGAGTACCACGTGATAAGAGAGGCCGTATGTAGCTGTGTACGTAGCCGGATGTATGACTACGTACATGGATGACGCGCATGAGACACTGTTGTAGTTATGATAGCTATGTTCCTAAGATTGGCCTGATGACACAGCCCCTAGAGAGAGATAGGCATATGACGGTCATGTTTATTGTTTACGCAGGCCTTAGCTAATCTTTATTAATGTCAGCATACTGCTTTGAACCAGTATTCTGACATCTTGTTGACTCTAACACCCTCTCTTGTAAGCATATCTACTCTAGGAACTATTTGTCCCACGCAGCCCTGTGTGTGATGACTACTTCCATTCTTGCAAGGATAATAAATACATGTATCCTGTTATTGAAGACCAAGCCGGTAACGAGTGAAATTTGTCTGAATGTAATATGCAAATCCAGAGAGCGATCGGTTAGACACAAGGAGAAACAGTTAGCCCGCCCGGCTCTGTCCAAAAGTAATAACATGTAGCTGTTCGCGCCTCCAAAGCTCAGTAATTAACGGGTGATATCCAGTTTGTGGTTTAATGAGATGTTATGTGCTGGATTATTAAATTAGTGAGCCTCTGATTTTCAGATATAAACTCCTGAATGCTGTGGCTTAACGCTTAAGCCTATTCATCTCTCGTGGATAAGAAAGTCTGCTAATTTACCTCTTGGTGAATTACCCAAAATGTCGAAAGAAAAATATATTAAACTGTCAAAACATAACATGGGAATATGGAAGTAAAGCATAAGTAGGTCAATGTTGTATTATGCCATGTACTCTAGTAGTTCACTCAGTTCCTTTTGTATTACCGTACATCATTATCTTGCATTTTTAAATACCTGCTGTGACAACCAATCAATCTGTTGAAACAATAAAAGATACACTTTATGGCCTTCCACGCATTCTAATGAAGCCTTTGTGACCCGTCTTCTCTGAATCCTTCTAGCTGTGTCGTGTCGCCAGCTGGACGGGACGCAGGCCGACATCAACGAGTGTCTGAAATTTGCCAAGGCCATGCCCGCCATCACTCAGCACTGCCAGCTCCCCTGCCAGGACGACTGCCAGCTAACCAACTGGTCCAAGTTCTCGTCCTGCACAGCTGACTGCGTGGGGGTCCGCACCAGAAAGAGGGCATTGATAGGTGAGAACAAAGAGTGGCACTGCACCAAATTAGCTTTTGTTCTGAACCCCTTTGGGCCGGGTTTATTACCTGCAATGTAGTTTAAGTGTTGGTGAGGTACCAGGTAGTAATGTTGGTGAGCAATTCCTCAAGAGACGAGCAGTAAAGTTAAACATAATGTCGTAAATCTTTTCTTGCCAGGTAATGCTCCAGTGGGATTGAAGCAACACATCTGAAATAACTCCTCAGCCTTTGCTTTCCATCAGGGCGTTCCCAGACAGTTGCCTTGTGCATCACAGTTATAAAGCAAAATGACAGGAGTGCAGCAAAGCATTAAGAGTTTACTGTGGGGGAGAAAGTCAAGTTTAAAATGGGGAAAAAGTGGATTTGGAAAGCTTTTATTTCCCCCTGATTTGATGCATTATTTTGACCCATTCTACCAAGTATAAAAGAGCAAAGAGGTCATGGCATGCATTGAAGGACTCTTTGAAGAGATTGTATCATTGTTCTTCGCTTTGAACCGGGGAGAGGATGTGGATTTTAAGGATCAATTCAGAGTCCTACAGCTTTGGGGAATGAGTCTTTTTAAAGGTGGCGTATGTGGTTTACTCTTTCAAAGCAGAGCAATAATTCCCTTCCCTTTCTCAAGTTACTCTTTTACTCCTAAATGTGTAACTTTAATCTCAGAGAATATTTGACTTTTCTTCCCGTAAATATGAAAGTCCAAAAACAGTAAATATTGTTTTTATACCTCCAATGGACCTTAAAATATGTTGTATTATTCTCTTTTACACACATACAGTCCCCCCAAAATAAAAAGTAAATGTGGATCATTTTGAGTAAAGTATACTGTATACTTGTATGCTGCCTGTTGCTCACGAGGAGCTTTACAGCCAGATTAAAGCATGATTCACAGCAGTTTGCAGCTTGGATGCAATAACCAACAACCAGCTGTGGTCCGCAGGATAAACTTAGCAAACCTTGGCTCTGATTTTATTAATGCAAAAAAAAAGCATTACAGTCAAACTTAAAGCCCCCTGTATTCACTGGCAAATGTTAAGGATACTTTAGCCCTATCTTCCTATTTGCATGTGAAACTACTTGTTTTGCTTGTTCTATGATTAATAATGCTTGACATGTTGTTAAAAATATTCAAGTTGTCTCAGTAAAAGAGCACTCTGCTTGAAACTATTTTGCCAGTGTAATCTATCATCAGGAGTTGCTGTCTCACTGTTGATGTATCCCACACGAATGAGGGGACAGCAACTCCTGTGTCACCCAGCCTTTTTTCAGTGACTACACTATCCAAACTTTCCCACAGGCTTTAAAAAGTACCCTTAAATATGGTGAGACTCAAAGTCATTTCGACCAAAAAGAGACAGAAATCCAACAACACCAGCAGACGTGTGGAGTCACCTCTCCCAAAGCGATTCCTTCATCTCTGTCATCTCTGTCCTCAGGGAGGAGCAAGAAGAAAGACAAGTGCAAAAACACGCAAATGTACCCTTTGAGTGAGACCCAGTACTGTCCGTGTGACAAGTACAATGCCCAGCCGGTGGGGAACTGGTCCGACTGCATCCTGCCCGAGGGGGGGAGAGTGGAGAGCCTCCTGGGGATGAAGGTGCAGGGAGACATCAAGGAGTGTGGGCAGGGGTACCGCTACCAGGCCATGGTGTGCTACGACCAGGACAACCGGCTGGTGGAGACCCTGCGCTGCAACAGTCACGGTCAGTATTTAAACCTATAAGTATGTGTGTGGGTATTTGTTTCAGGTAACATCACAGAGTTAGTTGTTTTTTAATGTGGCCATGCTGATTGTTTTGGTTTCATGTGTTTTAGAGCAATCTACCTCTAGCACCTACTTCCACCCACTTGCATGGAGGTTAAAACCCAAAACCTCTAAGGATGATCTGAACTTAGAAGATCTTCAATAGAAGGCCTGACAATAAAGTTAATTTGTTCAGGTTTTTACAAACTGTCGCTCTGAGCCTACTCTATACCATGTGGACAAATTGATGGTTTGTGGCTCTCGGAGCATAGAAGAATTTGGTCTGTTTTTTTTTTTTAAAAGGAAAATGCATTTTTAAACATCTTTGATTACAAAAATTTGAATAAGCCAGAAAGGAATATTTTACATGTGATGATGAACACACTTTTTCTCTTATCTAAACACTTTCATTATGAAGCAGAAAATAAAGGAAATGTACTGTAGAGCATCTGCATTAATCCACACCACTCATACACAGCTGAAAGTGAACATGAAAATAAAGTAAAGATAAAACCGTAAAGTACAAACAGGGAATGAATGAGAGAAATGGCTATATTTCACTAGAAGTCGGCATCACAGAGAATGTCAAACATTTTACCGTATGGCATGTGACCCTAAATGATGGAAGCAGATCTTAGAGGAAACTGCCTTTTAAGCACACAAGTATACAAAAGCTACTAAATTGTGTTTTCCCTCTCCAGCATTGACTACTTGGTTCCAGCTGAGAAATATTCTGTAGAGCAACAGATGCAAGAATAACTGTTTATTCAGATAAACATTTATCTGAGGTGAAGGATTTTGTCTGTGCACATACTGTATGCAGTCCCCCTCCTATGGAGGTTAGGGTCCTATTTCAGATACAGGATTTCACATTAGGAGGATTTTCTCTGGCACACTCCTGTCAGAATCATTTGTCTCTTCGTTTTTTAAGGTCTTATCTAAGATCCAAAATACTTCAAGCGAAGAATCCTGGCTCAGAAACTCGTTGTGAAATTGCTGTGAAATAGAATGCGGGAGATGTTCAAATGAATACATCAGTGTTGTGCATATACAAACAAGGTTTTAGTTTCTTGTGTGAGTCACAGATTCAGATATGCGACGGTTAATCTGGGTGTGGGTGTGACAAGGGCATGTCGTAAGGATGGGGTGTGTGTGTGTGGTGGTGTGTGTGTTTTGCAGCCACTGAGTATTTTTTCACCTATGTGAATGTTTGTGTGTGTTTGTGTGCATCCATGCGTTCATCTTGAACCACCAATGAGCTTAGAACAAAATCCATGTTCCTTGAGGTGGACAGAAAAGCAAAAACACATTCATGAGGCTTGGCGTAGCTACATGTGAATCTCAAAGATATCATGAAATCTCTCCTTTATCCGTCTCATGCAGTCGCTCTTCCTCCATTCTCTCTGCCACTCCTTCCTTTATTTTCTGTGTCATCCTCTCTCAGCCATCATCACTTTTAATCTTGATAGGGGAAGAGACGTGGTCTTTCCAAGACTCTGTTGCTGACACAATGCCCTCGGCTGTGATGTTGAGCAGGCTAACTGTGCCACTGTTATCTCTGTATTCCACAGACCAACATATCACCAGGAAACGGGGGTTTTCCTGGTGGGGATTATCATTAAAAGTGAACGTTGATCAAAGCTTTGTGGTATTTCTAACTTCCCAGATTGCCTGGTTCCTCTATTTAAAGGAGCCGATATTATAAGTAAAGATCACACTGCATGCTGTTCAGAACAATTCTCAAGACATTAGTTCTCTTACTCAGCGTTTGTGCAGTTTACTAGAAACAATTTAAAACACTATAGATATTACTGTACTGTAAACGTTTATAGTCAAGCTTGACCGCAGATACACGATAATAAGCAACACAAGAAGGCTGTAACATCCAAAAGACAAATTCCTGATTATCTGAGTCCCCAGTAATAATTACAATCAGCCACAAGAAGATCTAATTAGTGTGTTGTCATGTTCAATATAATCAAGCGATATGGGGGTGGGGGGCTTTTAATAAAGGCTACTTTATTAAATAATTATAGGCCCATCTCTAAATTGTCAGTTCTGGCCAAGGTTCTTGAAAGCCTAGTGAGTGAGCAGGTAAAGGTGTTTGTAAGTAACAATGACCTACTATGTCAACATCAGTCAGGTTTCAGAAAGCAACAAAGCACCATCACTGCGACAATGAAAGTGGTGAATGATATTGTAGGTATCTTAGACAAAAAGCAGAGTTGTGCAGCTCTGTTTATTGATCTTTCCAAAGCTTTCGATACCGTCGATCATCAAATCCTGAAGCAGAGGCTGGCCAGTATTGGCATGTCCAGCCATGCAGTGGGGTGGTTTGTGAACTACCTCTCTGAAGGTCCCAATGTGTTCACTTTGATGGGCTGTCTTCTGAGTGGTTAAACATTACAAATGGTGTACCACAAGGTTCTGTTTTAGGTCCATTATTATTCTCCAGCTATATCAACAGTTTAGGTCAAAATGTGGATGGAGCAACTTTACATTTGTATGCGGACGATGCAGTGATGTATTGTGCAGGTCCCTCCATTAAGGAGGCTGTTGTTAAATTACAGGCTGTTTTTAATATTATCCAGACTCAGCTCTCTGAGCTTAAGGCTTAAGCTTAATAAAACTAAGGTAATGCTATTTTCAAAAGCCAAAAAGACACCGGAGACCACTTTGGATATTGTTACTACGCAAGGAAAAATACTTGAAGTGGTTGCCTGTTATAAATACCTTGGTATCTTGCTTGACGATTGTCTCTCTTTTAAACCTCAGGTCAATAATCTGCTTAGAAAGCTAATAGTGTCCTGTTTCTCGCTTGAGGCCAGGAAAAGGCTAGTTTCTGTGACCTTTTTTTAACAAGTAAAGCAACAGACTTACAAGCATTTCCTTTGAAAAAGAAAAAACACTTTAAAAAGATGATTCTATCAAAACCTTTTTTTATACTTCATAAGTCTGAAGTCATAAACACAGGAAGCATTATAGATTAGAAAATGGATCATCAGTATATATATATTTCAAATGTTTTACCCACCCTTCAGGGCTTCCGTAGAAATGTCATGGTGTAGTTGGGGAAGACCTTAGAAAAGGTCTCCTTCTATGTCCTATATTTGACATTACTCATAAAGTTCCTTTAATGATGACTCTAAGTTACCTGTAATCTTTTACCTTTACCATGACTCTATATTACAGGATGGCTCAGAGGCCTTGGTCTCAGGCTAGCAGGTTGGGGTAGAGGAGGAGGGGTGCACGGTGCAGTCACTCTGGAGAGTCACAGAGGGTAAAGCTTAAGGGCAAGCATCTTGCTGAGGACCTGTGAACTTGAACAGAATTGCAGAGAACAGATTTGCTGGTGCATGACGACCTGTATTTGTCACGAGAGGAGAAACACACTGAGAGCCAGTGCCATATAATTGAGCTTATGCTATTTGAGTGTTACAGCATATAGGCAGTGTGCTGTGAAGCTCTAAGATAAGCTCAGTGTGTGTTATGGTTAGTGATGTTAGTAATGTACATCAAAGGGTCCTTTGGGGCCTATGGGGATTCCTTCTTATTCCTCTACGCTCCATGTTGAGCTTCTATAGCTATTTTCCGAACGCCCAGGGATTAGGCTACCCATGTTGCCTTGGAGATGATTGTGATGCAGGGGGTGTAACGGGTCAAAAATCAGTTACCTTGGATGATTCCTGGAGCCAAAAAGGTTTGAGTAAAGCTTCTCCGACCACCCACCCATAGAGTGGATAACATTTGGTTTCAGAGGCCAACACTGGTGACTTTATTTCTGGCTGGATGGCTAGCAATAACTGGTGGCTGGATATACCCTCAGGGGGTCCTCAGTGATACCCTGGGGCCCAGGAGGCTAGTTGATCCTTACAAATGAAATAACAGAGAGAAACAAAAAGGGATTTTCCAACCAATATTATCTACTGTACAGTAGGTACAAACATCATTTCAGCTGATTACATGTATAACCTCATGTACATTTATATTGGTTCAAAACCTAAGAAGTATGTTGATCTAATTGATATTGGTATGTATTATTTTATTAGTTGTTTAAATTACTGTTGGAAAATGTAGTTTGTTTGTTTATTTCAGTTTTTATTTTATTTTGTCTTTGTGTTCGTTTCTATGCCTGCGTTGGACTGTTGTATTTTGTGTTTTTATTTCCTAAAGCCCTAACCAGAGACTCATTCAGCCTAGTAGATAAATAAGGTCAATATTTTTCACAAGCATTAAAGAAACTGTAGCATTACAGTTCACACGTGATCTATTATAGGTTACAGACAAAAATGCATAGCAAGGTAAGATAACCTTTATTGGTCCCCCCAATTCAGTCAAATGTAAACAAACCATGTCAAAAGAAAACACAAACAACTGCTACAAACCTGAAAGTATTTTTCTTTTATTGAAACGCTGTGTTTGAAATGCATGCGATTCAAGAAGTTATTAATCTTCAGGAATTTTAGCAAATAAGTCAGTGTGCAGGTGATAATTAGTTTGAAGGTGCAAGAAATGCCAGGGTTCCTGTATGTGCAAAAAGAAACAAAGCATTGCCTTGCTTTAAATAAAGCCAGGTAAAGTTCAAATAAAGCCATTGTTTGTATGTTTGGTTATGTTCCAGCTAAATGTTAATAGCTCTCAGCTATTGTAAGAAAGCCTCTCTTCCTCCAGAGGTATTTCAGTTTATATCCTACACTCTAAAAACGAATTCAGGCGACCTTTCACCTCCACTTAATTAAATGCATGGTTGCAAGATAAAAAATGTGAGTTAATTGATTTAGATAAACATTTTAAGTTGCAAACATTAATTTATAAGTTGTGTTGACGTAATAATGTTGGTAATTACATCAACTTAATATTGTGTGTAATTTGATCTGATTTCTGCGTTAATTGACTTCAAACTAAATTCAAGTTGTAGTAAGTAATGCATTTGGCTTGATAACTTAATTGTTCTACACCTTGAGTTAAGGATTTCAAGTCCACTCCCACTTAACATGCCTGGACAAGTTCCGACAGTTAAGACAAATAGAAATATGCAAAGGACATTTTAAGGTGAGTGTCGTCTTTTGTCATTCAAATACAGTAGATAGCCTTGTAGTTGCTCTGTATAGGCAAATTGCTGTTTGACCAAAATTAGCAGCCTTTGAACTGTGAATAGTTATGTGAGAGGATACAAAGTAGTAGAGGCTACTGTGAGCGTAAACATACTTTGGTTACTATTGTGATATCTCTTTTTATTAAAAATGAATCTCGTGAAGCAGATCAAGGACATGCTTCTTGAGGTAGGATCCTTATTTAGAGTTGTCATTGAAATGCAAGTTGTTGGCAGTCTCCCATTCAGAATATATTCATTTAGGTCATTTCTCTTTTTTTCCTTTTTCAAAAATAGCACAATACAATTGAAGTACGCAGATAACTATAGCCATCCGCTGCCTTGTCGTGTACCTTGGAGAAAAGGAAGAGGACCCTTTCAAGGAGTTTAGCGACGTAATTACAAATCTTGAAATAACATAAAATCCACGGGCACAGTGGACACACAGGACAAAAGCACTGCTCTCTGTCAAAAGCACTGCTCTCTGTCAGTTACATTTTGAAGCATATTGCACTTTTGGCCACACCCCAATCAATAATATCTTAGCAACGTTCAGCATGTATAGGTGTTGACAGCAATGGCATGGGAAAAGGATTGTGTACAATTTTGAAAAGTGGCTTCTGCTCTTCTGCTCCAGTTCAAATATTGTATGGAACCTGCAAAAAAGATGAGAAGATACACTAAAACTTGCACGGTTGTGATTGACAAAATCTGTCCACATGCATTTAAACACTAGGCAAAGTACTCAAAAGCACCTCTGTGTGTCTTCAGGACCACATTGCCATGACGACACACACATGCAGACTCAATAGGTGAAAACAATACCAGCGTTGCTTTAGCAGCTGGTAATAATGGCTCTGAATTCGCTAAGAGTGACAGTTTGAAAAGTAAGCAATTACCTAATTCATTATCTCTTATGCGCTAGGCTAACCTATTGTTTAATGTGCTTCAAAAGGACATGAATATCGCCTTCATCAGTGACCGGTCCACCCCAGGATCTGACCATACGATGGCAACCATCGTGGTCGAGGGAAACAAATGAATGAGCAAGCATTCTGCGTTAAATGTGTTCATACTGTTTGAAATAATGACTGTCGGCAGTGTAAACATCTTTGTTACATCATTGGTGGCCATTGAGAGTTTGTTTCTGTAGTTTTACAAAAACTTTACAGATTTGACATATTTGGCACTGGTTTTAAATATGCAAAGGCCTCTAACTTCGTTGTGATGGCAGCATGTATTTGCTGTGTCCCCATGTCCCATGGTAATATGGCTAATGTGTTTATTTATTATTTGTGGGGCAATTTAAATTTGTGTTATTTATCTTTTTTTCAAGATTGAAATGAAGCTCAGCGCAAGTTCTTTCAGGAAGACTGGGTGTATATACATTCACTCCACAGCTGCATACAATCAGCTCATCACAGGCGTTCTCTTTAACCTATTACATTTCACCTCATTCTCCAGCAGCCAATCAACGTGCTGCAGCCAAACTATAAAATGGTTCTCCTCTCTCCTGCAGTCAGCTGTGATTTCAGGTGTTCATGCACCTTATCATATGGCATGTGTCAATAAATGTTCAAACTAAATGAATTCTCTCCTGATTGAGACATCATGTGTTGAGATAAACAACTGCAGTTCAAAATAAAAAGTGAATTGCCTAATATTTTTGTTGTGGAATCAATTAATTTCTTTCTTTAAAGGCAAAAACATGAAAAAGCTAAGAAAAAAAACTATTGAATACAATATATTTGGAGCAACTTAATTTATAAATGGTTGTCAACTTAAAAACGTGTGTTCACAAGGATGGTAATTAAGTACATACAACTTAAAATTCCTTTTAAATCATGCGGTAAAACTAGTCGGAACAACTTCATATTTTGAGTAATCAACTTCAAAACTTGTGTTTATGCAAACAATTATTAAGTAAGTGATAATTAAAAACACCTCTGATTGTAGAGGAAAAGCCTTCTCCCCTAACTCAAATAACTTTGTTGCTTTAAGACAATTTCATTAGAAGTTGTCTTAACTCAATAAAGATTGATGCAAACTGTTGCGTTGATTTTCTTTGTTGAGCCAAGGCTTGTTTTTAGAGTGTAATTATCTCTGGGAGGTGCTGGGAAACTGTTAACATTTCAGGTGTCAGCAGTTACAACTGCTTTGGGGATAACAACAAGAGCTTGTGCCAGGTTGACTTCTAAAGGTGAAAAGAGGTGATCTCCTACCTGGACTCAACCCAAAAGCCCCAGTGAGAGCTTGGCAAGACCTCTAACAAGTTTATATCTGTTGAAGGTTGAGGTGGGTAGCACTTTATAGTACTTAAAAGTGACGGTGTCAGTGATTTACGATGACTGAACATGACTTGAAGACTTACAGTGAGAGGTCAAAGGTCATGAAGCTTATTTCGGAGGCCAGGCTGTAGTCAGCAAGGTGTTGATGTGGAGACACTGATCGGGCGCAGCAGAGCGTAAGGAGGTCAGGCAGAAGTGTGTGTGCATGTGAATGGACGGATGTGATCATTATGTCGCTGCACATTTAGTTTGTGTGAAAGTGCTGCCAGGACTTTACTGGATTAATTTTGTATTTTTTAATCATATTAGCTTTAAAAAATTGTACTGCTCATTTTTTGGTCAGCATCACCCTGCAACTGTCCTCTTTAGATGAGCCGAATTCCATCCGTGTTTTTAAGCTCTGCTCAACCAGAAGCACCTCCTCTAGCAGCACAGGGAAACAGGAAGAAAAACAGAACACTTATAAGAGTTTGCTCAAATGTACCCACACTCATTAATGCTAAGGTTTCTTACATAACTGCATTTTAATAGTACATCTTAATTAACCTAATTTATTATTTAACTTATTTTCCTTTATCAAAAAGTTATAAGGGCTTTTGTTATCAGACTATAATTAAAACTTTTGGCTGTTACTCAAATCAACTTTCTGACACCTTCTCAACAGTAGCTTTAATAACACTCCCACACCAACACAGCCAAATGTGTTTATGTATTTATCTATATATACATCTATTTGAATGCAGTGTTATTTTCCATCTGAACATTGCCTGACATGTTTTCTAGGTTGAACAAGTGAAAAACATTTCTCACATATTAGGGATGTGTTTTTTACAGGCCTTCATTTTCCGCTTACTAACAAGAAGAACAAATATGACTTCTAATGCTAGTGTTTTTTGGTATGTGACCCTTTCAAATATAATTATTACAGGAAATGTCATTTGTTTTATATCTTCATTCAGAAATAGAATGATTTTGGCTTTCTGTGGGGTGAGTCTGGTTAGTCTGTGAGACCCGCGGCGAGAAAACCTGCTCAGCTGGTGCCGAGGAACAGAGAGATAGCATCTCGCTAGAGTGGCCAGCCTCAGGAAGTGCATCTGATTACATTTCCACCAGTCAAGAGGATTAGTATTCAATCAGAGGGGATTTCCATAGGTGCCCACCACTGCCTCTGGGTCAATAACTTGTTAAGGGCAACATTTATGGCATAGCAGTGACAGTGTTATACGACTCCAGCCTCAGCAGCAGGCACCGCTCATCACCTCGCCCCATAGTGTTTTATAGTTACTTTTTATTTATTACTATCTAAAAAAAATATTAATTGGTCCATATTTTCATTGTAGGTTCAAGGTCATTCTGTTAAATATTATCCATATTGTATATACATTGACAAAATAGATTTGTAAGGATTTACAAGCTTCTTTTGGATTCGTTTTAACTTTATATTTAATATCGTCGTGGCAGGTGTGTGTTCTTAGCAGAGCGATCAGTCAAGGTGGCACCACATTTCTCTCTTAAGAGCAAAGCAGTCTGAGAGCCAACATTAGAAAGAATCGTATTCCCTTCATGGATTTTCTCATCAAATGCTAAACTTATTTACAAGCCAGTGCTGTCTGTTTACTAAAGTGACTTTTACCCAGCAATTGCAAAAACCATTTCATAAGACGGAAAATGTTTTTATGGACTCAACCAGAGTTCATGTACATGATCTTTTAAACATATTTAACTGAACCTTGGCCTGTGTGCAGTGGGGAAGGGAGAAATCAATAGATGGTGAGACATGAGTAACAGGCGGAGGGAGATTCTTAAAACAGGCCCTGCTGACATGTCCTGACCCTGTGAGCTGAGGGAATATAGATTGAAATAATGAAGCTCACTGACAGGCCCAAGCTCTCGCCCAAGATATTTAGGCTTTTATATAACGGCCAATATATTTGCTCCTCTGAATGTGGACCCTGTTTTCATTCCACCGGGCTCAAAATCAATAAGTGCATTTAGATTGTATTATTGTTTGCTCTTACAGCTGGGTGTTTTCCCCATCTAGCATTTCAAGAGTTTTTGGGACTTGTTAGTTGGATTGAAAAGAAAAACAGATCTTTGGGAATTAGGATGAATGTTGTTTTATACTGGATAATGAACACAAATGTCTCCTTTCTCCAGGAGGCTGAGATTCTGCTTGTGTGATACAGAGAGAACAAAGGTTTTATTTCAAAGTGTTCCTTCTTACGGTTCATTTTCTGGTGAATGCGTTTCGTCTCTGAAATGATTAATTACAGACTACAGGACCATGTCTAGTCATTCATTAAAAAAGACTGCAAAGCTGTTATTTTATCCTTCAGTTTTTCTCTTGTGTTTAACAATCACCCATTTTACTCTCCAGGTCACACCACATGCATATTCAGTTATTGCTAAACACTTCCTGTTTTTGTATTTGTTCAGGTTATATCGAGGAAGCGTGCATCATCCCCTGTCCCTCAGACTGTAAACTCAGCGAATGGTCCAACTGGTCAAGATGCAGCAAGTCCTGTGGCAGCGGGGTCAAAGTTCGCTCCAAATGGCTTCGAGAGAAACCTTACAACGGGGGCCGGCCGTGTCCCAAACTGGACCACATCAACCAGGTACTGAAACTCCAGCTCAGTTTTGTAATCGGAATTGGTGGCTGAGCAGGAGAATGAGATATAACCCCAATCTTTAATATTTATGAACTCTGCTACAATATATTTTCACCTATAACAAGTGGGTTACACATTATCCGAAACCCACACCGGAGAGAAAGAGGGAGAAAGAAATGAATTATTAATGAATAACACGCTTGAGTCCTTTACCTTCCCCTTATTATCGCTGCACTCATTTTTTGCCGAGCAGCAACAGTGCAAAATGGATGCTATAAATTGATCCTATCCACCGTATTATTGCTCAAATGTGTGCAAGTGGATTCCTTAAGGTTTCCGTGATTTGCAACTCTGAAATGCTTTCCAGATCTGTGAGTATCAGCAGATGCAGATTAAGGTTGTGTTGTTTCTGTGTGTATGTGTGAGTAGTGTGTATCTGCTAAATTCAAACAGGTTTTTTCCTGCAAAGGCTTACATAATGTAACCATTTTGTAAAGTTATCATATTCTCTGCACTATATGAACAGTTGGCATTTGCTCATTAATCCATCTATCTCCTTTTAATCCATCCTAATGCTCGCTGGATTTGACTCACTGCTACAGGCCCAGGTAAGAGCTGCTTTCCTCAGCTATCTGTAAATGTAGTCACAGATGTTAAATGTCACTGATGTCGCTGGGTCACTGACAGATGGTTGTAAACAGTCGCAATATCCTCACTGTAAGTAAACAAGGAACTATCAGATTAGAGTTTTATGTATTCAGACATTTGCCTGAGGCCAAGCTGCTCCGGGGGCAGAAATAATCTTGTTGGAGTTAAACCTTGGATAGCCAAGCCAAATAATTACTGTATATAAGGCAAAACTCAAGTGACACACTTACAGGGCTAAGAGGAAATATTTATAGAAATAATCATCACTTGGCTAAACCAAGAAGTAGAACTATTATTCTGACATATTTGACTTGCTGCTCTGTCTACTTGAAGTCATATTAAGCACATGTTAAGCACATGTTAAGCACATGTTAAGCACATGTTAAGCACCTAATTCTGTCCCCAGGTGTACGAGGTGGTGCCGTGCCAGAGCGACTGTAATCAGTATGTGTGGGTGGCTGAGCCATGGAGCGTGTGGAAGGTCAGCAACGTGGACTTAAAAGAGAACTGCGGCGAGGGCGTCCAGACCAGAAAAGTCAGGTATCTATCGAGCTGCATGTCCTGCTACATGTATGCATTGTTTATATAATAGATACATAACCACTATATGTACTGTGTTTCAGTGCTGCTAACTATTAGCTGATTTGCTGGTTCAGTCATCTAAAAAAATCAACAAAATGCTCTAAAGTATTGCTTTTTTAGAATTAAAAAAAAAACGTTCTAGAATAATTAGCATGTCAAATGTAAAGCAGGGCTTGGGCATTGATCAGTCAAAATAAGCAATATGAAGACACTACCTTGGGCTGTCGGAAAATTCAATTAGCACTTTTAAGTACACTTTTTAATATTTAATCAGACAAGCGTAATTTGTAGATTAATATACAAGCAGTTGCTAACTGTCAAATTAAAACAACTATTTTGTGTTTTGGAAAAAAACATTTATTTTCTAAATTGGACAAGAGGGGTCAACAACCGACATCCTGCCAAATCCTTTCGAGTTGAACACAAACCTTTTGGATGTTATGCTGCACATGCCAAATCATGCACTGTAATTAGACTATATTAGACTGACAGGGCTGTAATTAGATGGTCTGTGGGGCTGACAGACCAAACAAAGTGGTTCTGTAAAAGTAGACGGTTAAAAAGACAAATGCACCATATCATCAACATCCATACGCCTTTTTTATTATCAAGACTCATTTCTTTTTATGATTTTTGGTGGCTGATACATGTTCACAGTAAGTATAATGTGACATTTTCAGTGAATAAACTGGCACTCTTAGTCTGTATTCAGTTTGTCTGCTGGATAATAAAGTCTGTAATATAGATATAGATTTTTTATTAAATGTGGCTGAGGCAGTAAAGGAAAACTAGGTTTCGGATGCAAATAAAATGACCATTTTTGTACTGCATCCATCTCATCGATCTCAATCTATGCGTATTTTCTGTGTTTACATTGATCCTCTTCACCCAGTAGAGTCTGTGTTGCTGTGACAGATGTTATTTGTGTTTGTGAAATCGACCTCCGTCACCGTGAGCGACGAACCCCAGTACTTCCTCTACTTGCCATTTCTATGTCCAGTTAAAACATAACGTCTAACTAGTTTGTTCTGTGGAGCCATCAGTATCTAAAATTCAGTGTTTTTCCTCCAATCCCACAGGTGCATGCTCAACACAATAGACGGGCCGTCGGAGTCGGTGGAGGACTACCTGTGTGACCCTGAAGAGATGCCCCTGGGGGCCCGGGAGAGCCGGCTGCCCTGCCCAGAGGACTGCGTGCTGAATGACTGGGGCAGCTGGAGCCGCTGCAGCCTGGTGAGAGCTGAACTCAGATCAGAGAGCAGCAGCTCAGCTGTCTGCCACAGATATGGGAACGTCAGTGTTCTGTGAAGCCCACTGAGATTTATCTTGGTATCTATTTTTGTCAGAAATATTCTCTCTAAGGCTCAAGGAATTCAAAGCGTACCAGCACTGTATCATTTTGAGCAGTGTGTGAATCTAAGTCAACAGGTTATTTATCGTCCACCAAGAGAGGAATAAAAGAGATTTATGAACTGGGAAGCAGGAGAAAAATGGCTTATGTATCACCTACACTGTGCTCACTGTGCATTCAGCAGGGGAGGAATATGATTTATGATAAAGACTCCTGTGCAGGTTTTCAGATTTACATTTTGTGACACAGGCACTATCCTCTTTACATTAGCAGTGATGAAGTGGCAAAACAAAAAGCTGGCTAAAATATTCCAGCTAGCTCGGATCGTTATTTGGCAGACAACCACAAACAGTGAAGTTATATATATTCAGAAAACTACTAGATATTCAGGTCGTACACTTTCATTTTAGACAAAAGGTTGACAGACTAAATGAGTACAGTATCAGAATGTATCTCCTTTTTAATCAAAAACTAAGAGTCCCTTTCCAACTTGCTGTAAAATATGAAGACTTTGCTAATTGAGTCTTCCATATTCCTCCTACAGACTACAGCATGTAAGCAATCTTTGCTTTTCCTTTCACAAAAACATGTTAGGCGTCAAAACATCCTTTTCAGCTCCTCTGCTTGAGACAACTCCGATTCTTGGTAAAAAGAAAACCATTTAAATGCTCCTGTGTCTCCTGCTGTTCTCTCAGCAGCACCTTGGCCATTGTTAATCACACCCCATTTGTTTCTAAAGTACTTCCCACAATTCCATCCTCGTACTGGAGTCTCCAGTGGCCCCAGCAGGGACCCTTACATGTTTTATTCATCGTGCCTGCGATGAAGTTATTCAAAAGGCTGTCATTTTCGCCTCCAACTGTCTTCCTGCAAGCAATGACCGTGTAGAAACTGGTTTATGATTCCAGCGCAGTATCGGTTTCGGCTCTGCTGTCCTTTCCTGCTGGAGAGACATTGAATTCCTTATTCTGGGAATGCCAGGAGAGAGAAGGACCTTCATTTATATTTAGAAATACAAAGAGAAACATCCCTTCAGGGTCAAAGCCTATGCCGACAGTTTATTTCAAATACAAATGAAAAATAATCTAGCAATGGGCAAATTCACACAGTTATCTCCTTTTATGTGCCTTTGATATAAACATCAGTGTAGCAAGATCTCTGCTTAGTTCCAATTCAAAGATGTTTCTATATTCCTTGCAACGTTGACTGCTCAGAAATGTCTGCATTTTATGAAACAGTTTTTAATGTGAGGTCTCTGTTGCAGCCATGCACCAGAACCAACAGTCGAGTGCGGGTGGCATACACGCTCCGTTCTCCCAGTGTGGGGAGGGAGTGTCCCGACACGAGTGACAATGAGCCCTGCAACCTGAACCTCAACTGTTTCAACTACTTCTACAACATCACAGGTACGGGACATGTAAAATGACTGCTCTGTGCTCATAAAGGTGCAGTCGGCAGTATTCATTTCTCTCTGTAGGGTCATCAAACCTGTTTTGTTTGTGGCAGACGAGCTACTATACGTGCTCTGTATGTTTTCAATGGAGTATGTTTTAGGGCTGCTGCCATGGGATTGCAAGGATGTATGTATTGGTACTCGGTGAGCATCACTGCAAACATGGACTCTGTTTCAGAATGAGTTCCTCTTCTGTTTAAGAGGCCGCAGATAAATGAGTGAAGCTGCAGATTAGATCATTTGCTGTAGGGTCATCGCAGGTGTTTACTATCACATTGTTTCCATATTGCCTTTTCAGACGCTTTAACAAAAAGGAAATGTTGTATTCTTTGGACAGAAAGAACTACTCAGAGATTTGAGTTGGCAGCCTTCCCGAGATGATCTGCAGGATATCACACCTCCATATCACAGAGGCTGTTCTTTCATATTTCATGCTTGAAACTGTTCCTCACGTTATTTCAATACAAAATAAAAAGGAGAGGTTGGCAACAATCCTCTAGTTCTTTTGGATTTAGTTATGATGCCTCCATTTTCCGCTGCTCCACATTTTTAACCAGCACACCCTCCTCTTCCCTTTGTGCTATTACACTGGGACACATATCTTATAATCCCTACTGCTAGGTTCACAGTGGCATCCCAGGGTATATGTACATAATATACGAGAAGAGATTATTATTGGTTGAAGCTTTCTTTTTCTTCTCTGTTAGTGCTGAGAAGGTCCAAGCTGCTTCTTTCCTCCCATCAGTTTTCCTCCCTTTCTGGCTGTTTCCCTCTCAGTCTCTTACAGTCGCTCTTTTCTTGTTGCCGTGTCCCTATTTTCAGTCCCCAGAGTGCCACAAAGCTTCTCAGCAAAAGGAGACACAGTTCCCTGAGTCGAGCTTGCAAACGAGCTCGCTGCAGCTAAAAACAGACACTCGTCTTTGTCAGCGGATGGCATACTTTATGAGTGATACCTCTGCCTCCCTGTTGTTGCCGGCTTTGCACCCAAAGCCTGGAATCAAATGTTGTATTTCCACTTCACAGACATTATTTTTTTAGGGGACCCAGAGTTCTGCCTCACTTCCGCTCTGTATTGTTCTGGTGAGGTTTATTCAGGGGAAACTTGTGTTGCTTTTAAATCCTCAATATTAAACTTGAATCTGACGTCTGGCCACACAGCTTGCTTATGATGCTGGCATTAAAGAACACTGATGGCAGCCAGAGTTATTGGATTTAATAGAGCTGTTATAAACCTTCAATGACCTCTTTGCTGACAAAATAATCATCTGTTGTCAACATTGATATGTGCCAGCCAAAAGCTATTTAGAGACTGACTCAAAACTAAACAAACACACACCATTTTGAAGGTGCACTGAATATTTAGTGGAATATAGGGAAGAGGTTTTAACCAATTAAATACCCCTACATTTAACCATCTCTTTACAAGCATGCAGAGAACATAAGGTGGCTTATAAGTAAAATAAAAATGTGAAAGGCCAAAGGAAGAGGAACCACTCCCTATATAGATATGAAGGGCTCATTCTAAGCTTAAGAAAACACAACGATTATAAAGTAGAGGTGATTATTCCCTGTTAAAGTCATAGTTATGTTTTCATATTCAATTTCTGCTAATACATCCATCTAAATATACCCACTGGTCCTCAAGGCTTTATGTGTTTCTTGAGTTGTGTGGCAGAAGGGAAGGAAGGCAGAGGAAGATGAAGTGTGCAACAAAGGCAATGAGCTGATGTCAAAGTTACAATATGGGAAGCACAAGGCATTCTTGCAAATCTGCTGAGTCATCTGGGAGCCCATGGTGGTTCATTTATATTCATGGCACTCCCATCCTAAAATATATATCCCCAGTGCAGACAAGACATGTGAATTTTAGTTTAAGTCATCAATGTGGATGTTGATTAGTTTAACATTGTAGTACTCTGTCAAAACACCATGTCAAATGTCTACAAACTAATTGAAATGTATACAAATTCTATCTATATATCTGCCTCCAACCAACCTTAGATTAGCATAAACAGCTTTCAAATTAACATAAGGCAACAAGGGGAGAAAGCACATTGCTGTTTTCACATTTAATAGATACACCATGTTTGTTCCTCAATATCTGCGATGTATTCATTCTAAAGTGTAAACCATTTGTGACAGCTAACACATTTAAACACTTTTAAATATTGTCTCGATGTGTTTTGTCTCGCAACAACATTCTGCTTCAACTGAAAAAGCATCCAACCAGAAAAGTGAAATGCAGCTTCCTTGTGACTTGAACAAATGCTCCTCTCATTTTGCTTCCTGCTCCTATCTAAACCATACCTCCCTCTCACCTGCCTTTTTTTCTCTGCTGGCACCCAGGGTGGTAAAATCAGCAGCAGCCACCTACTGATCGCTGGTAATTATTAGCTATAGGCGGTAAAGTTGAGAGCTGTAGTGAATGATAACAATAATTGTGTTCTTTCCACTGTGAAATGTGATTGGAGGAGCAAGGAAGGTACATGAGTGCGAGAGACAGAACAATAAGAGGGTATATCCAACCATTCTTGTCTGTTTTGGAAGTGCCTGCACATTTGGCCAGCAATGTTTGACTGAATAATACATGTTTAAAGCTGCCATTATCTTTTTCAATCAGCGAAAACTAAATGTCTGCTTTCAGTGATGAACCAACAGAGAATTATCACCAAACGCTGCTGATCCCCTCAATTACGAAAAAGCTTTTCAGTGGCTTTAAGTATATTTGGGGGGGGGGTTCAGCCTGCAGCTTTACTGTTTTAAATGTTCACTCTCACCAATCTCAACAGCTGTTCTGAGTGAAGTCAATATAAACCCTCTCTACACTACCTGCCCAGAACCAAATAGCAGATAGGAAAGTTAGCGACTACTCTGAATATTGTGGAATATGTATCAGCTAAAAAGTCCAATACTTCAGTTGTTGGAGAGCTAAACCAAGACAATGAGGAATGCATTTTAGACTTACCTTGTTGAGGTAGCCAAAACACAATTTCAAATAAATGCAAATTGTTTGATGATAAATGTCTCTTGTCAACTTTAAAGATGATGCGGATTCAATGTTGTGTTTTCTGCTTTTTTACGATAGGGTTAGGGTTACATAAATGTATACATAAAACAAGTTAATGCAGATTTAAATTCAGACTTGTTCAAAATTCACAATATGTTAATGTCATATGTACAGTATATCACAGGCATGTCACTGCTTTGACTGCACTGAGTCGTGTCTCACTTTGAGAATTTTAAGTAAAACTTTCTAGTTCTAGTAAAATTTAAAACAAAAATAAGACACTTTCATACGGACACATATTAACTGAATTTGCTTAAGAGGATTTGATCCTTGTTGTCTCTTAAAGGACTTAGATTTGACTTGTACTTCAAAAAACTAAAAGGCTATAATGTTAGCATTTTTGAAAATGTGCTTTTCCTATACTTGCACTTACTTTGTTAAAAGAACATATATTATGACTCAGGGTGTTGTATTCTTTAGTGTCTTTTAGATTAATCATTAATGTCTGGATGAGAGCTTTTGGTATACAGTTACACAGCAGTTTAGGCACTTGGCTGCATTAGAGTTAGGTCAACAAAACAATACACTTCCAAGTACAATCAACACGAATTCTTGCAACATTAAGAAACAAATACAGAAAAGTCAACTCTGTGATGCTCAGCAGCAAGAGGATTGTAGTTGTACCGTAGACAAATCTACTGTATACTGGTGCAACGTTTCAGGAGTTGTCTCTTTTAATAAACGTATATTGCCAGTTTTACAGCCAAAATAATAAATATGAGAATATGTTGTTTTTCAGACTGGAGTACCTGTCAGCTGAGTCCTAACGCTGTGTGTGGGAGCGGCATCAAGACCCGGATGCTCGACTGTGTTCGCAGCGACGGAAAATCAGTCAATATGAAGTTCTGTGAGGAGGTGAGACGTGCACAAACTCCTCCAGCTACTCCCTTTGTTACTTTGACTTTTGTTTTTTTGGCGAGTTTAGTTTTCACTATTCTTTTTCTGGACACACTCATTTTTCTTAATGACTTTATCACATCACTCATGCATTATATTACCGTCACCTTACAGTACTTTGGCCCCTCAGCAGCACCATTTCTCAGTAGTATTCCCATGCAGAGATTGTTGTCATTGCTTCGGGCTGAGCCTTTTATTCGTTCATAATGTGTCGGGGCTGGCTGTAATTGTAGCCGGCGGGCTGTGGCAGAGCCGTCCCCACAGCTAGTTAACCCTTGGCCCACTTCATCATCTGGCTCATTCACAAAAACACATTGTGTCAGAATGGCTTTCACAGCAGCTTTGATAGTGCAACCTTGCTGGCCTGATGCTGCCCAGCATAGTGTGTCCCCTGCCAGAACAAAGGCTTCTGGGAATTGTAATGCAGAGAGGTCAAGCTGCTGTCAGGCCGTAACAGATTGACTTGGCTGTCACACAACTTTTGGTTTGATGATTTGTCATGAATTAACCTCTTTGTTTCATACATGTTGCAGTTGAATTTGGAGAAGAAGTGGCAGATGAACATCTCCTGTGTGGTCGAGTGTCCCGTCAACTGTCAGCTGTCAGAGTGGTCCGCATGGTCAGCCTGTTCACAGACATGCGGACTTGAAGGTAAGACTCGAAGATCAACCTTTAATTTGACATAGTTGTTGACATTGAGCTGATATTTTAACCTTGAGTAATTTCCAGTGTGATCAAAGAACTGGCAGCAAGAATAGAAATCTGTAACCTTTTACTATCAACACATCATGTCACACACAAGGTCAGCTTCTTATCATATGTAAAGCTTGATCTTACAATGATCAATGCACTGATATATATCTATATAATACTTTCTATGTGTAATAGTTTGATATAATCAAAGTAAAAGCAAATACCAGAGCAACCAAATCCAGGAGAACAGCACCTTAACTGTTGTTAAATAAAAAATATACATAATAATAATGACAATAATAGTAATACAATAGGTTTCCAAATGTAATTGGGTGACCCAATACAATTCTAAGCGTGGGAAAAATTGCTGCGCTACGAGAGATTATAAACTCTTACCTTCAAAGCCTGACATTTGTGAAAGTTAAAAGGACACTAGGTATCAATGTGGATGGTGTGATCTCATCCAATTAAAAATATAAAATAAAAATGTGCGAAACAAGTTATCATTGAAGAGGTCCAACAGCAAGGGTCACATCTATCCCTGGTGATTGAGATTAACGTAACACTGTCATCAGGTAGATGACAATAACAGCGTTAATGTAGTGTGGTAATGTGAAGGGGCGGATCTGAGGTTAATTATCATGACTCTCATTAAGATCCAGCAGATATTCTCTTCTAATTATTCCTTGTGTGAGAGTTGATGCAGCTCAGAAAGCCTTGAACATTTGGTTTGGTGACAAAAAGCTTGTAACGGTATCTTCCTGACTGCATCTTTATATGTGTAATTATCCTGTATTTCATGTTTGTTGAACAAAAGGAGGTACAGCTGAAAAAACAGGCGTTACCTTTGGTTGACAGCCCCTTTGCTGTTTGTAACAGGACAAAATCTCAGCACTAGACGCCCCAAGATGTTAATGTAACATGGATGAATGTAAAGCAGGAACATGCAAGTAAAACAATTGGTTTCAAGAAGCCTGAATACATTAAGCTTTAAAAATCATGTGTGTGAGTAAAACATGAATGCTCAATGCACAATAGCAAAAGAGAGGAAATGTTTATTTAAGGGTCTTTCCAAATGGCTGGGGAAAATGTGTCCTCTTGTTGCCTGGTCGTTGTTTCTTGCGGTTCAAACAATGGATTCTGTCCCATTACAGCTTCCTGCTCCTCAGGGCTGTGGGGAGCGCTTTGAAGAAGAGCCACTACAGCAATAGTTGCTAAATCATACGTTCGAGAAAGGCTGTAGGAGCAAAAGGGGACCTTATTTGATGTGGTTTTGTGTGTAATGTGTGTGGGATGTTTTCTAGTTGGAACAGGATGTGAGGTTGTACAGTTTGTGTAAATGTGTGGGAAGGCTGAATAGTGTTTTCTAAGAGGTGTCGTAGGTTGGTATCGGTGTGATCTGATGTGAGCAGATTGCTGGCAAGGCAGGGTGAAAAACGAGAATGAGATATGCAACATATGAAGGGTTACCTGGGCGGTTTAAAACAGGAAGATAGAAAGGTTGCTTGTGAGCAGAAAGTGTTTAGTTTTCCAACTAATTCATAGCTTCAATTCTGCACTTAAATCAAAGTCTCCAAGGTGTTAGCGGCAAACTCTCAAGATTTATCTTGAGAGTTTGCTGATTGATGAAGATGAAAGCCATTTTACTCAAGTGGACCAAGACCCAATCAAGATGGCAGAGAACAAGTGCTGTGTTTCAGACCATTTAGAAAAGCCTGCTCTGTTAAGTGAAGTGCTCTTTTCCAGGGCAACATAAATTGAATGCATTCAAAAGAAACGCATTCATTTTAAATAAGCTGTTTACAGAATGAATGGATGACTGCAGTGCAAACCACAGTGGTCACTTTATATGCCAAAATCAGTATGCATTTGTTTATTGTGCATTTAAAACACAGCCACTTTTCAGTCCATATTATTGTATTACTAAGAAAATGATCTATAATGTCGGTAGAAAAACTAAACTCAAGTTTTAATACTGGCACACTAGTAGAACTTTAAAATAGACTCACTGGTGTTCTGTTTATACAGTCTATGGTTTACCCCAATCATCTTGCTTTCTGTCATTTTTGCTTTCTATTTCTGTTGGATTCATTCAGTGCCTGTTGCTAAATGTAAATGTATCTTTTTAAATATAAATCGGAACATACACAAACATTAAAGATACAATTCTAGGGCTTTAACAAAGTGTTCAAAGCTTTATTCGTGACTTTGCCATTCAAATCTGTATTCAAATGTATTTGTCTTTGTATTTATATTCATCTATTTTTTTATTTCAAAGATGTATCACTTCAAATTGAGGATTTAAAAAAAAGTATGTACATTAAGTTTGACGACAGACATTTGAAGTCTTATTAGAAAACCTTAATAGAAGCCTTGTATAGTATGTAGAACAAAAGACAATTGGTACAGATCTGTATAGTACATAAAACACTGAAGATGTCCTGTGTGTTTTCTCCAGGTAAGATGTGGCGGCAGCGGGCGGTGGTCCAGGCCTCGCAGGGCGACGGCCGGCCCTGCCCCCCCCAGATGGAGCAGTGGAAGCCCTGCCCCGTGCGGCCCTGCTACCGCTGGCAGTACAGCCCCTGGTCCGAGTGTCGGGTGGAGGTACGCCAATAAATAATGAAATTATACCATAATCCAGGAGCATTACATTTTAATGATCACATCGACCTCTGTCAGCTACATGAAATGCAGTTTTGACAGGTCCCTGGCACTGCTGAGATCAACACGCACATGAATTTGAGCCAGAAAGTGGATTTTAGAAGACAGAAATATTAGAACCTGAAAAAAAATGATGGAGTCTTTAGTATTGATGAAAAACCCCATCAAATCCATGTGCATACAGTTGGGATGGACAGTCAAAATCAATCTAATGCACCTTTAACGCTGATGGATTACTGTATTTCAATACCTTTGCCAATAAATGTGGCAGCCTTTCCACTTCATCTTGAGTTGTGTGACACCGGGCCGGATCATTAAAAGAGTCTGCTGCATCGCTTTATAAGACATAAGAGAAAACTTTGTAAGCAGGGGTTAGTTTTATGGGACTATAGGGAGACATGATGCCTCTTATAATTAATTTAGGTCACTTCCTTCCAATTAACTCTTTCAAGTGCCAAAAAATCAATGAAGACTTGTGAAGCAGCAAGTGAAGTGGACTCAAAGCCTTGAGGTATCTTCAGCCTAGATTTATTTTAAGTCCACCAAAAAGATGTCAACATGTTCTTTTTTGTTGATGAACTGAATACAAATATGACAAGGTAAGTGTTTGAATACTGAGCATCTCTGTGCAGACTTTAATTACATGTCTGAGTGATTTCTGCTTTTATTTCCCAATCTTGACTGAAAACTTTTGTCTGTTCGGAAAGATTTTAAATATTATTCACAGTGACTGGTATTAATTTTATAATGGAACTCAATAGAAGATTAATTAAAAAAAATGTCCATTATATTTCAGTGTTGAAAGGCTTATCAGTCACGAATTTCAATCATTTCATATGTGAAAAGTATTTCATACAGTTGAATACAACATGAATACTGTATATACTTCAACATAAGATCAAGCAATCGGTATATTGTAATAAGGACAAGCCCGTCTTTGTATGTCCAAATGACTTTAGTTGTCACCATTGTTTGACTCAAATAAAATCACTGATGGACAAAATCTGCACCCATAGATATAATAAACCCATGTTGGTTCCTGTAACTCCCCTCTCTCACTGCCGTAACTCTACATCCTCCTTCTTCTTCTGTGGTGTTCCTGTCCTGTCAGAATGTGGTGTGTGGACACGGTACACGCTACAGGAACCTGACCTGCTACGTGTCGGACGGCTCCAGAGAAGGAGAAGGCAGTTTGGTGGACGAGGAGCTGTGCAACAGCCTGAAGCTGGCCGTGGACGGAGACACTGAGATCCTCCTGAAAGAGGCCTGCACCCTGCCCTGCCCAGGTAATGACACTGACTCTGTAGACTCTTTTAAATGTCATCTAAAGACATTCCTGTTTGGGTAACTTGTGTGCTTTTATTCTATTTTGTTCTATATTTTTTATTGTGTTTTTATTGTGTGTTGTGTTTTTCACAATGTATTGTGTTTTTATTGTGTGTTGTGTTTTTCACAATGTATTGTGTTTTTATTGTGTGTTGTGTTTTTCACAATGTAATGTGTTTTTAGCCCTTCTTAAAGATCAAATGCAAAGCTTTTTGTATAATTGCCAGTACAATCGAAATCATATAGCTACAACACTATCTAAGATATTGCAGTATTAAAATCGGAGATAATATGAGTCTGGCAATGCGCAATATTAATTTTGTTCAACCCCCAACACCAAGTCCGACGATTTATTTTCTCCGCCGCTCCTCCGCAAGATGGCGGCGCGTGACGTCAGATGTGCCAAACATATTTCCACCTGGCTTATCAATCACAGCGGCTTCCGCCGATAGTACAACTAGTTTCGTCTATCATGTCTGATTCTGAGTAGACTATAGACTAAAAGCTTTAGGAATCCAAACTATAACATATAATAAGTACCCTGTATCAAGATTGATGCAAAACAAGTGAAATTTGACCTTTTTAGAGAGGTTTAGAAAAATAAAGTCCAGGCGGACTCACCTCACAAGGACGAGGTGGATGGGAATTTGTTCAATGCCTAATGTAAGAGAATATTTTAATCTGATCTGTTTATAGAGTCTCTTATTATTCCTTAGAGTCTGTGATACTTTAAACATCTGCTTGTAGTCACTCAAAGACTCCTCTGTGGGTTGAGGTCACAGGTCAAACGCTTCTCCTATATCCGTGGGGGATGTTGAGGCTTGTCTGGATCTCTTTGAGACAAGTAGACCATTGTCTCGCATCGGTTATTGATTAGGTAAACGCGGGCTTTCTATGGGCCGGCCTCTCCTCGTGTTGGTTAGATGTTTTGGTGTATTTTGGTTCAGAGATCGCTGGTGGAGCACGGGACATGTGTGAAACTAAGATGATCTCCCGGCCGTATTGTCTGTACTTTCTCCAATAAAACTCTCAGTGCTTTTTGGCTAACAACGGTTCCAGACTCCTTCATTCTACCTCAACATTGCAACAACAGAAGTTTACCTTCACACCTAACATATTTCCACCCGGCTTATCATGTCTGATTCTGAGTCGGAGGCCACCCAATATCTGGAGTATGTTGTCGACATCCAACCCTATCTCTACGAGCCTCTGATGTCGAAGAGGAAATACAATAATCACTCCTAGTTCCCTTATTACTTATCCTAGCTCCACATCCAACACATTGTTTATGATCGTAAAGACACATAATCTAACGGTGCCCACCTCTATAAGCAATAAAACTTAATAAAACTGCAATTCCGTTATCTGCGTTATCTGCTGTGCTCCGTGCGCTTTGAAATCTAATCAAAAGTTGTTTACCTCAATTCTTTGTCGTTTCTCCATCGCCCGGCTCTTTCGTTCTTTCAGTGGTTTCTTGTGCTGAAATATGGAGGGGACGGCTCCGGGTTTCAGCCTCCGACATACTATTAATGCTTCTGCACCAACAGACTTGATGATAGCAGGATCAACCTCGTATGCATCACACGCGAAGTGATCAGAACACAACCTGCTCCATTTTGTCGGTTGCCAGCCAACACGATTCACTAACTAAATCCATTTTTTGCGGATGATTTGGTCTTTGGGAAATACATGAAAAACTCTCCCAGATCCCACACCGTTCGTACAACAAAAAGCACAACAATAACCCATGTTAATTCAGTTTTCTTGTCGAAAAACTTGTGACCGAGACTGCCGAGTCGGGATGTTTGGTCCAGACTGTTTGGCATGTATGACGTCACGCGCGCGGAGGCTGCTGGGAAGGTCATGTCAGAAATTCAGACGGCTTTGGGTCAAGTTTTGTATCAATACAAAGCTTTTTTTCGGGTGTATTATCTCGATTTAAAATTTTTTTTAAATACAGGCAGTCTTAAAAACAACATTTCTATAAAAATGTAGCATATTTGGAAGCTTTGCATTTGATCTTTAACACATGGCTTGTGTGGTCATTTCATCTTTTATGATTCGTATGATGTTTTGCTTTGTCAAGCACTTTGTAACTATGTCTGGGAAAAGCGCTTTATAAATAAACTTGACTTACTTACTTACTTAATGATACTTTCAAAATGTGGTCGGTTTGAGCTTGTTGTGCTGCACGAGGCACCTTGTAAAGTCTTCACCAAACCCAGCATAGATTAGAAGCACTATTACCTTACTACGAGTATTTTCAAAACCCCTTTCATTGATTTCAATTTAGAGCTGCACGATTATGGCCAAAATGTAAATTACAATTATTTTCATGAATGTTGCGATCACCACTATTCATGAGAGAGGGTTAATGAGGCCAAACAAATAATACATCCCCTCAGCCCAGTCAAATCTTTGACAGCAGTTGTTCAGAGCTCTTTACAAAGGTCTAGGTGATATATAAATCAAGATGATTGATTTATTGATTAGTGAAATATTCCATTATAACTCTGCTTTGCATTGCAGATCTGCTCTCAGTATAAACCAGAAGACAGTCAACACTAGTCAGCAGTTTGAATTATATCAAAAAGCAACCACTAAAAATACTTTGGTTACAGGGTAGAGTTTATTATCTCTAACCAATAGCACTCAGTATGTATTCATGACCTTTAAAGTGAGTGGAAGGAGAATACCTGGGACAGAATAAATGGACTACATTATACAGCTGCAGATGCTTTGAATGCCATTTTATGCAAGTTCAATTTAATGGTAGGTACAGCATTTCATTTCCTGTCTCTCTTTTGCAAGGAAGTAAGTCTTCATTCATACTCGACAAGAAGATTTGGGTCTCATATTGACTTCCATTTTTACCTATTTTCTCCCAGTTAACTTGATGTCTTTCCTTACTTTTTACCATTAAGGATCTGAAATATATATCAACATCCACTTTTTTTCATCTAACACTTAGAAGTCTCTCTTGAAGATTGCAAAACACTAGTGCATTTGTCCTTTACAGGCCCTCTATAAGTGAATGTTGTTAGTGGTGTTTGTCGAAGCGCCAGAGGCACCATTGCTCTTAGGTTTTTTTCATTTTTATGTGAAAAGCACAAACTACTTGGACCACCTGGTCTTTAAATGAAATAGACCGAAAAGCGAAATTCAATTTATTTCGTTTTTACAGTTTAGAAACATTGTAGCAAAGTGATTTAAACACACACACGCACGCACGCACACACTCACACAGATACAGATAAAATAACACAGAAAAAAGGGGTGCAATCAATAATCTGTGTGGGCGAGATAACAAAAACCCTAAGGGCTGATACAAAGAAAAGATGGCAAGCTGAGCAACAGCCTTTCTGAATAACAATCTGATGTGCTGTAAATGACAATAAAGTGCAAATGTTATGCATTTATTCATCTCACATCTGAAAGATGATGTTGATTGCAAGAAAAACAGATTGAAGAAGTGTTTTTAACGTCAATTATAGGGCATGGCTTATACGAATTGGCTTATACGAATTGAGGTGCTGATACATACTTGTTTTACTGGCAATTCAAAGGGATTTCAATATTATATCAAAGCCTTAAAATAAGAAATACAATGCACTTATACAGAGCTGCTCACAGGTTAAACCAGCAGAAACCAGAAGACACTTTGTGATGCATGACACAGTCAACACAACAGGGAAGTCTTTGTGGATAAGGGCTAGGGCCGGCTGGAGTGTAAACCAACCCAAATTCGATTAGGAGATTAGCTAAGGTTATTTTGAGCTGTCTACGACCTTGTCCACACTTTAGTCCAATACTACACTGGGTTTGGTTTTGGAAAGGTGTTTTCAAAGGAACTGCCATCTAAACATCTGAGATACTGAGTATGGCCCCATGCACTCTGCTTCAACATGTATAACGTATACATATCTTAATAATGACTTGACATGAACTGTTCAGGAGAAGGGTTGAACTAACAATAGATGGTACTTCCTGGTTTTGCATAGTTTCGTGTACACAATTTGTAAAGCCTTGTTTGATATATGCCTTTTTAAACTATATGTGCCTTGTTGTTCAGTAGACTCGGGTGTAGAAATCAAACAGTATAACAAGAAGGATGTCATGTACCATTTGGTTGATTCTACCACCCAACGCTTGTTAGTTAGCCATGTGTGCACACATTTTCCGCATGGGTAGCCCCAGCGGGTAACAAACCCTCAAACCTGGCACTGCTGGTTTTTCATGTCAGTGAGTGAAGAGCACTGTCTCTGAGATGGACATCTGTTGGGATTAACCTGATACAAAGCAAAAATAAATGTCAAATATTAAACAATACACTGATGCATAGTTACATTTGATAATTGAATGTCCTATAGTGGTTTATTGCTGAGGTTTGAAAACAAACCAACCCGTCTGGCATTTTGAGTCTGATATTACTTTGCCAAGCTTTTGCTGCTCTGTGTCCCTAATGTGTCCTGATTCAACTAACAAAGAATCATTTATTTATTTCAATGGAAGAGTTGTTTTATTTTAAATAGCAGAAACAAGTAGGGTATTAAGGAAAAGCCTATTCTATGTAAGGCAAATGGCATTAAATGGCCTATTGATCCCTCTTTGATTGGCAGGTAATGTCTGAGCTCTGCAGTGCAAGAGCAACACAATATCAGCTTAGCGCCAAGGATGTCAACCCTTGAAAAACTAGAGGGAGAATCTCACAGATGGGATTATCACTTCAAAGGTTGCGTCTGATGACTTGTTGTCAGGTTTTGTGATGGAGGCTTGTCAGGTGCTGGGTTTTATGTAGCTCTGCAGCCTCAGAGACAGACAGGTGAGCTCTGCCCAGCTCCTGACAGACAGAGTCCAGCCTGTCTGCAGCTCCAAAGCTTCACTGCTCCTCCAACAACCACAGCACTGCTTTCATATTCTCAAGATGCAACCTCGACATTGTGTGACACACAGAAAATTGAACATCAGTATTTTCTTTTGGTAAATAGGGTAAATGTACAAATGATTTCAATAAGAAAAGATGGGATGCTGAACTCCCAATGATTCAGCCTGATAAGAAGGGTTTCCCACATTGCAGCTTAAATATAAATCAGCGGTCCCTGAAGGCAGATTTTTTGTTACTTGCTTCTGCCAAAACACAAAAACAGGAATAAATATTCTAATTTTCAACTCAACTCAAAAAGTGCTACGGTCTATATTCATTTCATATGTTGAGAGTGGGGCATGTGTTTCCACTCATGGGTTTTGGAAAGGGAGAAAAAGCTCATCAGATGTCTGCTGGTCCCCAAGATGGAAAACACTGAGAAACGCTGCCCTACATAACGAGTCAGTCCAGCCCTTTTTGCCAAACTGCAGGAGCACTGAAGTATCAAACAGCAATCAAAAGCACAGACTGTTTTCTGCGCAGGGACATACTGTAGTTTGATTTGGGAGGAAATTCAAGTTTGTGCAGAACCGGGGACAGCTTGGAAATCCTGGCATACACACACACACACATACACACACTCTTAAATGCACAGCCACCCTTGACCCATGTTGTATTTCCCCTGCTGTTTGATGAGCTGCACTTGTCAGCTTGGATTAAAACCAATCCGCCCTCGCACTAACACCTCCCTCCTTCTGAAACTCTTCAAAGCATCTCAACCATCATGATTTAATATGTAAATAGATATTCTGTATCACTACTGCAAGACTTAACGTCTCATTAAAAAACAGATTAAACTGTTCGCATACATAGATTAATAGTTAAATATTGCCTAAGCACTGCCAAAGGTATAAGATCTATTTCCACCAGAACACCCACACTAATGCTGCAGTGCAGATATTTCTTCATATCTTAAACAGCTTTCTAAAAGTCTAAAAAGAGCTATGAAAATCAGTCAAAAACAAGAAAATACAACAACAGATTGAGGACACATAAAATTGAATATTGGACATGAAGTAAAAGGCATCTTTTAAAGCTAGATGTGAATTCTGATTCTGTCAGCTAACCTCCGTAGGCAGGTCTTTCCAAATAATTGGGGCCCTGATGGAAAAAACCTGATCACATTTTAGTTTTAGTAGAAGGGCCACCCTGCCGGGGGATCTGAGGCTGCACACTGGCTTTCAGGAAATTAAAAGATTGAAGATATTGCTCAAAGCCAGACTGAGACATTTTATTTGACAGGTCAGACAGTCATTTAAAATGTTCCAGACTGACCAGATAAAAGTGAACAGAGTGACGCAGTTTAAATTGTTTTAGGTGAACCTGTTTTATCTTGGCCAAGCTGATTGTATTGTTGTCCTACTAATTGAACTAATTATGTGCATAGTAACAAACAGGCAATTAGCCAAAGAGTATTTTCATAATCAATTAAGGAAAGCAGTAAATCCTCACACTGTGGACACTTGAACCAGAGGCACATTTAGTTTTAATTATTTCTGCTCTCCCTCACAATATCAGTCCCAGCAATGATGTATTCTGTCTGTTTGCCCCCTGCAGGTGAATGCTACCTGATGGAGTGGTCAGACTGGAGCTCCTGTGTTAGTATCTGCGCCAAAGGGGCCGGTGTGGACTTCGGTTCTGTTCAGGTTCGCTCTCGGGCCGTGTTGGCCCAGGAGCCGGAGAACCTGCAGCTCTGCCCCGACCAGGCCTGGGAGTCTCAGCCCTGCACAGGTGAGAACTCTTTTAATTTTTAATTTATTACACTCTTTTTCATCAATCAATAATAATAACAATAAGAAGAAGAAGAAGAATATAGTTGAAATAAAATAAATTGTAATTGTGGTTAAATAACATTGTCTGCTGCATTTATTTGGTCAATTTAAATGGTAAGTAACGTTATTATGTCAGGTGCGCGTGACCAGTGCCGCTGCGCGTTCGTCATCTGCAAGGTGCTTACAAAGCAGTCAATGATGGACATCAGAAAATGGTTAAAACAACCAGCCCTTATCGCCAGCAGTAACACTGCATCTACTGCAGGTAATACCAGTTCAGATCATGGGGACATTATGTTACCCCCGGCCACTGTCGTGGACACTAACGCCCGCCTCGCCCACGGAGGCGGAGCAGCCGCAGCCGTCTTCGTTGCCCCAAACACCCCCACCCCTCGGCGGCCCGCAAGTGCCAGAGGACCTCGGCAAAACAGAGCCTGCCCAGGTATATTAAAAAAAGTACCCAACTCGCTCATTTTGCAGCTCATGGTTTCAAAACAGAGATTGGCTGGAATATTCCTGTAAAAAAGATGCCATCTTCTGCTACAGTATGCATGTAGACATTTCGGTCTTGAAAGGGGAGTGATTTGTAAAATATCCATAAAGAAAAAGTAAATCTGTTTACAGTTCTGTTTAATATGGGTGTTGAGAGGTGTATCCATAGATCTCTTCATTTTGCTCTCAAAGTGCACCAGATTGATGCTTTTAACTTCAATATTTAAAAAAAAAATGCCCCCGGACCCCACTAGAGGAGGTGAGGACCCCCCTAGAGGGTGTTACGGTAGGTCTACTCCCCACTTATAAAAATAGCACTTTACCACTGCACCCTCTCTAATCTTAGATGCACCCAGAGTCATTTTGTTCTGGAACCGGGCCTGAGCCACTCCCCACGCCCCTCTGCGAGATATTTGGTTAAAAAGAACACAATGGTGCTCTAGGAGGAGATTCAGGTGATAAGGTGGGAGGGGGGGTTACCTTGGTTGGCGATTTACACAAGCCAAAACATCGTTATGACATCATAAAGTGGCCAAAATCTGATCAGCTCATTTTCAGAAAGGTTTTATATAAATGGATCAGGACAAAAAGTGAGAGAATCTTTTTTCCTGAAACTTTCAGAATCTCTTTCTAGAGGGGACACATGTTAATGTTTAAAAGACATGAAAAAGTGGATTTTGCATAATAGGTGACATTTAATAAGAGCAAGGTATTTTAATTACATGCCAAAAAAGCCAGCAGGCCCGAACCATGATTTATTCATTAGCTTTATTTTGCCTACATGTTCTTTATTGTACGATCATGGAGAAGTGAAGTCTGTCTCAGCTTTGGTTGAAGGCAGGAAACCCGGATGGGGTTCTTGTCAGTGCATCAGCGGGATAACACAGAGAGACACTTGCACTCAGGGTCATACCTGCAGGCTTTTTAGTCCTCCATCCATCTGAACTATGTGTTGGACTGTGAAAGGAAACTGGGACACCAGAAAAAACCCCACATAGAACTAGGGCTGGTGTAATAGCTTATAAATAATCTCTTGATATGTTTAGGCGTGGCCAGTATACAGTATATCATGCGATTTTCTTAAATAACATTAGTGTATGGTTTAACTGCATTCTTGTAAATACATCTGAATTTTAAAGGGAACACAGCTCGTTTACAATGTTTTTAGCAGGCTTTTATTATGAAATTCAGAATGACCTGGTATTTTACGAGTGACACTCGCATGGTTTGCTATTATCTTGAAGTTAGACTGTGCAAACAGGAATGTTCTGAATGATATTCTGAGGTGCATTTCTGTCATTGTAAAGTAAGATTAGTCTTTGCAAATGGATTCTTTACAGTTAAGTTTGACTAATTATTCACATATTTGAAAATAATTTTTAAATCATCATTTATCATATTAATATATAGTTATATTTTTATATTCAACACGTTCATTGGAAGGTCTTCATCATTTATTTCAAGTTTGTACAGCAATGCATGGCACAAACATGTACAACAATCACTTGGGGGCTAGTTTGATGGCCCTTTTGGAGGAGGCTGGCATCTTTCATTACAGTTTTCGAATTTGATGTGTTTAAACTTGTTCTGGCGCTTCACTTCTGTCGTTCTCACTTTCCCCGATCCCTTATTCTCTCCAGATACAAAAACACAAAGCTTAAACGTCAAGCACACTCGCCCAGGAGTGTGTGTCTCTGAGAGGGAGAAAGAAACAAAGCTAATTTCCTGCCGGGGGCTTTAAGAAATTGTGACAATTTGTACTCTATGTTTTAAGATATAGTCATTTTCTACATCCCACGAGAAAAAGCCACAATACAATGAGTATATCCGATATACCGCCCACACTTAAAGAGAACCCAGTTAGTGAAGAAGGTATTTGCAGCTGGAATCAGATGAAGGTTTTTCTTCCTGGCAGGTGACAGTGTTACCACTGAGCCACCTTGGTACAAGGCTGAAAAAGCTAAATCACTATCTACTGCCATCTCTTTGTTTTTCCTCTGTACACTCGGGTCAATAGTCGCCCTCCCTTTCTCCAGTCAGATCTCAAAACGGAGGAAACCCCCGCACTCATTTACTGTTGATCATTGCGGTTCCCCGGGCGCGTTAATCACCCATTAGGTGCAGCGTGGGCTGTAAATCACCAGCACCACCAAAGCTCAGTAGCCATGGGCTCATTCTGTAGAGCGGCCGCCCCCCCTCTTCGTCTCCTCCCGCTCTTCCTCTTCTTCCTCCCTGGCTACTGTACACATCCCCACAGCAGTCTTCAGCAGCCTGACCTGGTTTCACAGCACCACTGAAGGCTCAGGGGGAGGAGTGGCCCAATAGAACCAGTAAAGGCAGGGGAGGAAGAGGGAGAGGAGCGAGGGGAAGAAGAAAGGCGGTGACGGAGAAAGGGAGATCAAATAGTAACATTAAAAAGGAATCTTGTGGGGGCGCCAATGGTTAAGATGGAAACCACACAACCGCTGTGATTCCTGGGCTGACTCTCTCCCGTGTTTCCTGTCTCTGTTCTTTACTTCTTTCTGCTCTATTGGTCATAAAGGTTTGTTTTGCAACAAGTACAGAACAGCAGTCCTGCTATAAGAGCACATCGAACTAGCAGCTTAAAAGGACTATATCTACTTTCTGCGTAGATGTGTGTGAGGTTATTAGTTATCGACTGGTTGAATAACAAAAACAAGACAATCCACGCACTGAATCACTGCCTCAGTTATTATTAGTCATCGCTGTCACTGAAAAATAACTATTAGTTCATATCGAGGACAAGAGAGCTTAGGGAGGGGCAGATGAGGAGGAAAAAAATGAATTTAATAAAAACCTTTTTTTTCTGTGGTAAGAGATAAATACTGTATTTCTCAATCCAAAGTGAGTGCGGGGAAAATGTGAATATCTCTTTGGAAGGCTCTACAGCCACACTAGCGGCTGTACTTTGGCACAGTGCTGCTTTGAGCTAAATGCTAAACAGCTAACAATGACAATTTAATTGTGCTGATATCATAATTAGCAGGTATATTGTTTTTTTTAATCGTACACTGCAGAACATGTTTTGGCAATCCACCTCTAGATGTTGAAGTATTCCCCTGGATAATAAGTAATCGTTGAGCTGCTGGTGGTGCTGGCTTGGCTAAAGGGTGAATAATAAAGTTAAACCCCTCTCCATCCATTTTTGAACAGTCCCTCACCACATATACTGAATAGCAAATGTGTTTTCACTGATTAGTGACCGTGGACTCAGGGATAATGGAAGGTAAAGCCAACACAAATCTGCTGTTGGTTTATAGACTTAAAAATAGCCATCTATTCTTTAACAGAGGCTTTCATTAAAAAAAACCCTGTGATTTTAAAGGGGGCTAACTACTGACATTATCTCTGCTTCCAGAGCGTCTGGTCTTCTGAGAAATATTTCAATAATAGTAAAACTCTATTCTGCTCGTAAAGATGGTGGGAAGTGCTGGCTGAAGTGAGTGATTCAATGATACGTTAACTTATTGGAGAAATTGCCTTTGCACAAAAAGGCAGAGAAATGAGAAAAGTGAAGAACATAAAGGGTGAAGTTGTCGCAGCGGCAGACAAATCGTCCTGTGAAAGCTGCAGATAGAGCCGAGCCATCGACTGGAGCTGTGATACTGTACCCAAGTCGATGGAGAATAGATATTTCCTTTGTTCAAGGTTAAATTGTTCATTTACCAAGCCAAAAGGCCTGGACAGATGATTGGTTACACAGGACTCCATAGGGAAATATGGTCATTTACTGCACTGATGGAGGTATTGATAAAGTCGTAATAGCATTGATAGAAAGTCATTAAGCAAAAGCTCTTACTGAAGATTAAAACATTGAACTGGACCTCTCTGTGAGGACACGCTGATAGTGATATTATATGACAGCAGCCTATTATAGAACCATAACTTAGCAGCTGCTTTATTAATCCGTCACTCTTCTGATTAATGGTCTTCACGGCAGACTCCCACTATACAGTCTCTATAGATGTTGATTGCTTTTTATTTCCCTCTCAGGGGGCCAATGTTACGAGTACAAATGGTTCAGCGGCGGCCGTCAAAACTCCACTCGCCCCTCTATCTGGTGCCAGCGCTCCGATGGACTCAATGTCACCGGTAAGGAACTCTGAGTGTTACAATGGAGCTTGTATTATAGTACATTAAACACGTTTTAAGTTTTTTTAAGTTACTGGTTCTGCACGACTGACTTAAATAAACCTGGTGCATTTAAATATGATTATATGATTAACAAGATAGGAGAGTAAAGAAAACGTGTTTCTTCCCACAAGAGCAGGTTTGATCAGACCTTACTCTAATGTTTGCACTTTATTCTTTTCAATTGCTTTATTATTTTACCTTTTCGGATGATACTTACTCTCTGAAAAAGAAGCCTAAAGCCCAAACCCAAAGACCTTAAATGTGCTTTTTTTGTCAGAGCAACAGTAACCAACAACCCCAGATATTCAGTCAAATATCTTTTTCATAGAAGACTTTAGAAACTAGCAAATATAAAAAGTACTTAAAGTAGTTAATAAATTGTTCTCTGTGTCGATTGACTAACCAATGTATTGTTTCAGCTCTGAAAAGTATTCCAAAGAAAAGCTAAATAAATATGGGTTGTATGGTTTATATTAAACTGGATAGAGTCTTCAGACACATGACTAGACATGAGGGGCTGTAAGGAGATCTTTGTTTATTTAGAGAGAGTGAAATGATTTTGCAAACATCAACCGATAATATTAGGAGCCGATGAGTTTAAATGTATCTGAAAGTGAAACACTGACATGCTGCAGCAGTCTGCAGCTCATCAGTTTGTCCCCATCAGTAAGTGGCAGGTTTATGTAGAAGGAAGAATTGACACATGTCAGAAATATAACACTGTTTGGAAAGAAAACAAGGGGCCTATTTCTATATGGAGCGAAGGTGGTGGGCGATGTCTGCCTGTACAGCCTGTCATCTCTGCACACACAAACATGTGGTTTCCTACTTACAATAGTTTCAAAAAGAAACCTGGCAACATCAACCTACATTTATATCCAAACATACGCTGTGTTTAAAATGAAAAATAAAATGGTATTACTTGAGGTCACACAGGATTGGACATCTAGCAGGACACACAGATAATGTTGATGTTGTGTTCCTCTCAAACAACATTTACTCTGTTTGATTTGATTGTGTTCTTACCCACAGGAGGTTGCCCTCCCATGAACCCTCCAGTGGATAACAGCTCCTGTGACCCTCTCTGCCTCATGCCCAAGTCTTTCTGCAGTGAGGTGAGCAGCTCTTTGTTCTCATATCGGCAGTTTTAACTGCATATAGAAAAAAAAGAAAATCTCGTAGAGAAAAATGTGGTTTACAGACAAAAATGCACAGTAAAAAACAGTGTAAACTGAATAAAAACAATAAGAAAGACGTATATGTGAAAGCACAGGTTCTCTGGATGAATGGCAGTGTCTCGACTCGCTCTGACACTCTGCTGCCAGAATTGAATTTGAATGCAGCAGGGAATAAAATGATGGCAGCATGAAGATGTAAAACCCATTTTCCCATAGTGTCACTCAGCTCCGCTGCATAGAAATCAGGACAATACGTTTTAGATTCTCCAGATTCAGCAGATGGCATGTCTCAAAGTTTAACCTTTTGTATATCTTTTTCAAACTGATTTGGACCTTGTGTTGTTATCAGCCGACAGACCTTGTCACTACATAATAAGTAGGTACAAATCATCTGATGAGAAGCACACTTAGGACCAGCCTGATCTTCCCTACACAGTTAACAGTTAAATAAACGGAAACACATGCAGCCTAATACAACAGTCCTGCAAAGGATATATTTTTTTATATTTACTGTTTAAGAGAGACATGTATCAACTATATGGTAATGAAGGAGTATGTATACAAGTTTCTAGGAACTATAATTGATGATTTCTGAGGTTTTTTCTTTTAGAAACATATCTTGCTTTCCTTTAAGACCTAAGGGGGATTTGTTGCATCCATCTTTATTTCGGCGCTGGACAATGGCCAATTTGTATACATGCAGGCCTAGATCCCCTAGATACTGTCTTCAATGGAGCACTGAGATGTATTACAAAACTCAGAGTCCGATCTCGTCAGTGCTCTTTTATAATCAGGTTTGATGGTCTGTCTTTTACGCCCCCGTAGACTTAACTATTTGCATATTTTTATAAGGCTGTTCTTGGACTGCTCTAAATATCTAATATAAAACAAAAATAAGCTTTTTTCTTCGCTCTCAGGACACTTCCTACTAACAGCCAGGAAAGTCTGTACTGAAATGGGAAAAGCACATTTAATTATATGGCTCCTCCAGCTTGTAATCGATTCCATAATCACCTGAATCCTCTGGAGCTGGTCTCTCTGGATGCATTTAAAGTGATTCTTAATGACTGGTTTTGAATGTTGTCCAATGTTTTTTTATGTTTTTATTATTCTTTAAATAGATTTTATTTATTTTAAAGTCATGTTTATGTCACTAACGGTGTCGTTGACTTTCTTAGTCAGGACACTATTGAAGAAACGTATTTTGAATCTCAGTGACTCTTTTAAAGCTGGGTAAAACATGTTAAATACAAATAAGAATAGCAGGAGTTATACTGAAATACATTTCTAAAAGAAAATTGTTCACCACATTTATAGCAGTCTGAAAGACAGAAACAGGTATACTTATAATAAATACTGTCCCCAGACTTGCTCTTTCTTGAAGCTAATGCTCAGTAAACAATATTAATTAACCTTTCTATACCAAAGTCCAAGGCATCTTCGAAAAATATAAAAAAGCACCCCTCGATTCATTCACTTCCATCCTGACAAGCCCCTTCATGATTCGATGTACTGTAACAACATGATGCTGCGCTGCCCCCTGCAGGCTGCTGTGTGCATGTGTGAGGAGGGCTTCACAGAGGTGCTGTCCCCCGTGGGGCAGCTGGATCAGTGCGCCCCAATCCCCATCCTGGAGATCCCCACAGCGGGGGACAAGAAAGGGGACGTGAAGACCAGTCGTGCCATTAACCCCACGTTGCCCAGCACCCTCCAGCCCGGACGCAGCGGGCGGACCTGGTACCTGCAGCCCTACGGACCAGGTCAGACCTTTAGTCTAGATGAACTCACTTTATTCTGTTGCTGTCAAGTGAAAACCTTTTATCTCTTACAGTAACTGTCATGTTTTGGGGAGCAAACCCTGCCTGAATGTACTCTTCAAAGGCTCTTATTTTCTGCCGGTTGTCCAGAGATAGCACGAGTACACACATCCTTTACTCAAGTAGAAGTACAGATACTCGTGTTTTAAAAAGTACTGACTAAACTTCTTTACTCAAGTAAAAGTAAAGAAGTATGAGCTTAGAAATGTACCTAAGACAATACTGTATTGTCAGAGTAAAATATTTTGGACTCTTTTTTTGTTGGTGGTTTCAGTAATTAGGATTTGAAAACCGACAGAAAATAAGAGCCTTTGAATAGTACATTAAGACAAGGTTCATTCCCCAAATAAATCAATCTTACAACAACCACAAAATGATGAAAATCACATTTAGCTAATGGCTATAAATCAGCCTATATTGGCAACAAATGTGCAACAACTTGCACAACGACTGTCACCCTGCCAAGATAAATGTGAGTAAATAATCACACATCATTTCTTAATCCCCCACTTGAAATCCTGACTTGAATCACTGTTTATGAAGTTTTAGTTCAGGAACTTGCAGTGGATAAGAAAAACAAGTGCCTTTTTTAAGTTTATCTGAAGGGAAAAGGTTTAAGGAAGCCACATTTCTCCAACCTGCAGAGCACTGTGTAATCCATGAAGTGAAGTTAAGTCATAAAGCTGAGAGGTTTTCATGAGACGGCAACAGAATGCACTTTACTTCCAGTTTATGTTCGGCAGACTTAGTGTCGACAGATCTAATTAACATCAGGTTTAACATATTTGGTCTTGCATGACATAAAACTGACTCATTAAAACAAAAGGTGCTTCAGACATGTTTCCCGTCTGTTCTGATGAATGTTTGAACCTCTGAACTGCTGCTACATTAACATTTGAGAGCTGCATCTGCACACACTGTTGTGACTGATGGTGCATGACAGCAACATAAACACTAAGGATGCAAAAGTGCACAACAGATTCAATTATCGTCTGCCAGGAGCAGGAACCTCAGACGCCATCTCATACGGTAACCTTTGTATCGCTTGTCTTCCAAATGCTTGTTTTACTTAATAACGGTGAGCTTTGAGAGAAGAAAAAGTTAGACTTCATTTTTACAATGTCATTTTCTTGTATGCATCAGGTACCTATAACATATGTACTGGTTCCAACTTGTGCATTACTGTTGGTACATCTGAGCAAAACAAGATAACTATTTACAAATTTGCATTTTGGAGAAAATAAGAAATAAAGAGTTCTTATTTTAAGCAGCAATAAGAAATAAGTTGAAAAAAGTCGTGTTTAGAGGAGAACCCTGATCAGAGTTATGGTACCTGACAGGGTTGGTAGAAGAATTATAATAATATATTGATGCATTTATGTGTACACCACTTTAAGAGCTGGTCAATATGGAGTTCATTTTAACTACTTTATATAGTCACTATCTAAATCTATACAAATACATCATCATGTATAAATGTATTTATTAACTTACAACATGAAAACAAGTGTGGGTGAACAAAAGTAAAAGTACAAGGTAGCACTTGGATTTACTCACGCAAAGTTTGAGTTCATCTAAGTTATACTTAAGCTTAGTGCGTGACTACATGTAATTGGTTACATGTCAACAGTGGTACATTGTAGTTACACAAAAACTTCCTTATCTTTTTCCAGTAACTGCTCACTGTAGCTATATTTAAGTACTAGTAATTATTTTGTTTTCGACCTGAATCCTACAATGAAATTTCACTGTAAATTGCGGGTTGTATTTTTAAAGACTGTTTCTGAGAAATAGCAGCACCAGTGTACAAAATGAATGAGTTGTTGCAGCCTTTAATGGCTGTGAGTGCACCCAGACAGAAGAACTGACGCGCCTCCTTCTCCACAGATGGGAAGCTGAAGATGTGGGTGTATGGTGTAGCAGCCGGAGCCTTTGTGCTCCTCATATTCATAGTGTCTATGATATACCTAGCTTGGTGAGTTGACGAGTTTATTTACCCCTATTGTCATCATCCTCATCATGAAACCAAAGTCTTTACCCTCATCCACTTTGAGTCAAAGCTCCCCTTCCCTTCCTGTCGTCCAGCCACCATCACATCACCGTTTTTTGTTTGTCTTATTATTATTTCCGTTTTTTGCTTCCTTCATGCCACCCTCTGTGTGAGAGCAGCAGCTCCTGTGCCAAGGTGCATCGCTCTCTTAAGGCCCAAGAGTCTGACGCCAATGGGACGGCACTCTGGATGGGCCAAAATGCACATGAGATGATTTACACCTGTCCCGATTGCCAAGAGCACGCTCAAAGCAGCTAATGGAAGGATGTGAAGGGTTCACCCCCCCTCAAAACACCCTCCAGTATAAGTACCTGCTGTCCTTGACCTTTCCCCGTGACCTCTGTCTAAAGTGTCACATGTCCTGCCTGACTAGCTGAGTGAAGGTGCTGGTGCAGGTGAGGACAAACCATCCAGAAATATCTCCTTTAGTCCATGTTTAGAGCGTGTAGACCACAAACCTGGTGCCTACCTGTTCATTATACTTCTCTTTATACCTGCTTTTAAAGTGACCCACCTCAGATTCATATGTTTACATCTCAACCTTTATTTTTCCTTTAAAAATACGCACACACAAGGTAAGCCCACGCAGCTCTGTCTAGATGCAAACCAGGTAGGAATACCAATTGGTTTCTGTAGAATATAATAAGGAGTTTATTAAAACGTCTATTGAGTACAAGGTGCTTTACACCAAAGACATAAAGTACAACACATACACAAAATGCTTAAATCATCAGACTACATTAATAGTAAAACAATCAAAGCAATGAATGATAACACTTTACTTTATTCAACAAAAAACTAAATGAACCTTAATAATATATGGATATTAAGAAGGCCTTCAAAAATGAGATGTACTGATGAAAGGCCGGCATTTTTTACGGTTGCTTACCTAATAATGTAGAATCTCGCAAACATGCAAAAAAACAACATAGTATAGTATTTGGAATATATGCAAAAAAAGACATACTGTAGTATAGCATGTCCAAACTTCGCAAAAAAAACAGCATAATGTAGTACGCCGAATACAGGCAAAAAAACACTAAATAGTTTAGTCTGTCAGAAATATGAAAAACAACATACAACATTTGTATGTCCAAAAAATCCAAAGAAAACGACATAGATGTATGTTGAAAATATGTAAAGACAAAACAAAACAAAAAGATGTTTGGTACATTCTTTGATAAAATATTTCCTTGATTGATTGAAAAGTTTATTAACAGCTTGTATATTGGGTACAGTACAGTACAGCTCAAAACATACAATTGTTAAGGGGATGCAGACCAGAGAAAGACTTTCGTCTTGTTTACATCAGGGTCCCCCATTTCCAATTCATCATATCATTTAAGACATATAAGACATATTTGACATACAGATGGCTTATTTACAATTTACATACAGGTGGTTTTTTTCATACAGATTGCTTGTTTACAATTTGCATTTTAGATTTCGTTCTAATACATCCTAACCGGACATTTAAGACATACCAAGTCTACAGATATACAGTTAGTAACAGAGTCTAAAATGCGAGTATATACATAGATGGGGGGGGGGGGGGGAAGCTGTCCATTGAACGACAGGTTGAGATTTGTACCATTACCGGATCAGAATCATAACGCTGGACTGAGTTTGATTAAGGGGAGGTTATTTATCGTTTAACTTAAATGTGGGGTAATTTGAGAAATTTTGAGAAACGGGCTCGAGATACACTTTTTGTTATATTCCATGGAATGCTCTTAACATCCCGATAGCAATGATTGAGCATTGCTATCGGGATTGACAAAAAATCCATCAAAAAACGTCATCTGTGGAAGCCGTAGTACTGTAAAAAGCACGACCAATCATTTTAGCCGACCCGGCTAAAGTAACTGGATGGCCTACCTGCCTGTCAGCCTTCCATCTGTGCACAAACTTATCTCGTGCCCTCATTGGTCATGTGCGCGTTCGTGTGTGTTGGAGGAGGGGCTCTGAGGAAGTGGCAGATTTTTTCCTTCAAAATTACCTATCCCACCTTTAAGTAAATAAGTTCTAAACAAAGTTTCTTTATAAGATGTGATGAATATGATCTGAAAATATCTAAAAGGGAAATGTGTCTCGTAAGCAAAGCAATCAGTGTTGGGTCCCTTTAACCAGGAGGTGTAAACCGAATATAGCATAGTGTAGTATCAACAGTGAATCACATTGTGTATTCATACAAGTAAGTAATGACGTGGTGTGGGTCCAAAAATAATCACTTGCACTTTCATTATGTTGCTACATTCCCACATGTATGTTGATGTGTTTGTGGAGCTTAAACAGCTTGTCATTGGTTAATAACGCTGTAGTTCGAAGAGCAGATCTCCTGACAGATGAATACAGATGAATACAGATGAAGAAGCTATGATGTTACTGCAGGCAGGAACTTGTTTCTATACAACAAATCAGATTTAGATCTACAATCACTGTTGTCTCCTCTGTTGTCTCTGTAGCATGGAGTCCTGTTGCCCTCTGGTGGCTGACAGAGGAAGTGCAGAATGCATTTCCTTTTATTTCCCTCTCATTTGTTTACCTGCCAAATCCAGAACTCGAAACACATTAAACATAATAATGTCGATATTCAGCGTGAGAAAAACATAGTGTACAACATGTTATTTAACACAACCTATTATCTTATTTCTGTAGGAATATTTGTTGTTGATCAACTTTCATTATCAACTATTTTTTACCAGCTTAAATGCCTGCCAAAGAGGATTTGCAGTCTTCCTTTGGTTGGTTTTGAACTAGGGTATTTGGACTGTTGGTAAAACAAGCTGTATAGTATTTCACATTTGAAGCTCAGGGAAATTGCAAAAGGCGTTTTAAACTATTTTCTGAAATGCTATAAACAAAAATGTTTAATCGAGAGAGAAGCCTGTGAGTAATTGGTAATAAATCATTACTCCTAGAAGTCCAGTCAGTGTTGGTGGACTTTTCCAAACCCTCTGAGAAAATGTTGTGGCCGTTTGTCTGACTGAATGCTGACGTTACGTGTTTACTCTGTAGGGTTTTGTCAGCACTTCATATCAGAAACAATTCAGAGATAATTCCCCCGGGGCTTTTCTGATCGTCTCTACCACCTTTCCAGAATATTCTGTTTTGAAGTTTCTCCAGAGACCCTGTGTGTCTCTAAGTTTTGGGGGAAAGTTCTCGATGTTTGAACTGATGATTAGACTGTCCTGCATCGACAGCTAAACCTTTAGACACAACATTGGAATAACAAATGACCCAAAATCAATACAGCATTGTAAACTCGACAAGTAGGGCAAATCTTTTTTTAACAGTATTTTAGTGTAAATTGTATTTGTTATTGAAAATTCACAGTTTATTTTATTGAAAGGTCTATTTTTAGCAGCATTAGTAACACCCGCCTCCTTTTATGGGATTTGAGTGTTTTTTGCATTTCCTATTCATATTTGTATGAAAATCCTGCTGTTTTTATCGGAAAATCTTGGGTCTTTTCAATAGCTTTCATATCATTCAACCCAATGACTCCAAAGAATCTGCTATTTGTATAAGAATAGGCAGAAAAAGGAGGACAAAATCTGCCATTTTTTTTTGTGCTGAAAACTTTTGAGTCGTCTGCCTCTAGCCAAATCTGGACTTTGTTTGTTTGGCTTCTCTACGTACTAAACAGTATGTACAATATATTAAAACGTCAAACATCCTATACCCTTTTACTATGGGAGATAAGAAGCAATCTTGTTTTCAAGGCAGTGCTGACAGCTCAAAGAATTAAACAGATAGAAAGTATTCTGTCTTCGCCTAAAGGTGTTTTCCTTTCTTCCCTGGAGGCACAGTGGCATGATTTTGCATGAATATTAACCGACTAATATATTTCTAATGCTTTCAATCTAAACATATAAACGTTTAGATATTTTTCTTCCAAACTCTTACTTTGGCAGCTCTCCTAACATTTGTAAACATGTGTTTCCTATTATAGAATCTACTCAGAATTGCTCTTAAGAAGATTGAACCATCTCGCACAGCTAGAGCGTTAAGATTGTGTTAGGAAAATAATGAATGTACTCTTCTAATATCAGAGTAGCACATGATAACAAAGGCCCTACGTAGCTGTGTGCGCAACAGGATGTATGATTACCTAGAAGAGCGTCAGGACTGTTTTAGGAATATGATAGCTATGTGACAACGATTAAGATGATTCAGCCACTATGGAGACAGATATAATGACTCATGTTTATGGCTTACGCAGGCCTTAGCTAATCTGAACTAAGCAAAGAATACTGCTTTGAACCGGTATTCTTCTTCCATTTTCCCAACAGATTGTAAAACTATCACACATCAAATTGTTTAAAAAAGCTTTCTACAAACCCCTCATCCCAAAATAGTTTCATATGATATATATATATCCCCAATTAGTTGGGAACCAAAAAATACGTTACATTTTTTAAATTTCAAACCATTGAATTATACAGTGTTTCAGAAATGGCAACCATATTCACCTCAATTAAACAAACATTACATTACATGTAATTTGTTTGACGCTTTTATCCAAAGCGACTAACATACTGTGGGCGATCCCTACAGGAGCAATTTGGGGTGAAGTGTCTTGCCCAGGGACACAACGACATGCAGTGGGACTCGAACTTGCTACCCCCTGATTCGAAGTCCATCACACGACCCACTGAGCCACAGCCTCCAAACATGTTATAATATCACCAGCCTTATCCTAAAAGTACTGTATTTCTATATATAATCTGAAAAATGGGTAATTTCATCACGAAAATAGCCTTTAACGTTAACAAACTTAAGTGTATTTCACACTCGTCATAGCAAATGTCTATTTCTCTATATATGTAACTATGGTGAATTATTTATAAACGCAGTGAGGATATGGGAGAGTAGGACACTTTCTAGACCACAGCAGTTCAGGTGCCGTACCAGTGAGACAGTCCTTTCTGCAGTTAGCTTTTGGGAATTATTTCCAGTGCCACTCTGACTTTGTTTTAATCTCTCCTCACAGCAAAAAGCCAAAGAGACCTCAGAGACAGAGGCAACAAAACAACCGACTAAAACCTCTGACTCTCGCCTACGACGGAGACACGGACATGTAGTCCCTCGGAGACGCTTCACCACGCACTTCGCCTGTCATAGAGACACCTCTTCATCACGCCATTACAGTGAGGGACACGGATGTTTGCAGCATGAATGGACGCGTCACACAGCGAGAAATCACAGAAAATCCTCTTAGCAGAGACACTGGTTGTGTTTAACCGTTTCAAGTACGGCTCCATTCACTCTCCCTTTTTGTTTTTTAGTGTTGTTTCTTTTGCAAGAGCCTTCATGACCTCCACCCTGTTCAATGAAATGCCTTTTTTTGCCCCCCCTACGTGTCCCTATGTCTCTAAAGGCTGAGAGTCTGGGTGCAGAAGACAGAGCTCTCAGAACATGGCAGCACAAGCTCAAACTCTTCCCCCGCGCTTTTCCGCTTGTCCCTAAAAATGCTGAGTAGCTGGAGGCTTAGGATGCTCTGACGGTTCATACGTTGCCAAAAGTCACCGCAGGGGAGAGGAGGAGGGAGAGGAAAATCTCCATAAAAAGGTTTGGATTCCTTTTTCTCAATCCTCAACTGGGTTTTGACTCAAATCTCTTTTGCAGTCTTGAACAAAAGGGAGGCATTTCTTCTCTTCTTCATTTGGAGGCCTGTGTTTGTGGGATAAACAGATCCGTACGATGCTGACGGAGCCTGCATCAGTTGTTCATGAAAACGGCCGCCTGCCTCCGTCCTTCCTTTGTTTCAGGCTCTACATTGCACTATATTAGTGCAGCATGATATGCACTTGTGACTTCTACCTTCGATTGCCATAAAACACTGCCTCTTCCACAGAACAACCCATAGAGCAGAGCAACACGAAAACATTCAAGAGAAACATGTTCTGCCAAACAGATGTGAATCTCAAGTAAATATATGTATAGATTTGATTTCTCACCGCTGATTTCTTTTTGGTTGAAGTAAAGTACCTTTTGTGGTTTGTAGATTTCGTCCTGTGTTATCACTTTTTTTTCTGCCCAGATGTAATTAAAGATTTAAAGATGACATCAGAAGGTGACTTTTTTTAAAAGAATCACCTGCTTTAAAGTTATTTTTAACCTTAAAGAATCTGATCAAATTCAATATTTTTACATGTATTTACCTAAAGTGGTACATTGTGTACAAGATAAAACCTTTGCAGTGAATACAAAAAAAAGAAGGAACAATAAATGAAACCATGCAAATGTCATTTCTGCCTTACAACTAAATACTAACAGTCCTGTAAAAGAGTTTTTAATACTTGAATGGGGCAACTTATAAAATACATTACATAAAAGCGTAGAGAAAACGACATTTTCTTTTTCAAAGCAAAGCCTCCTTCAGAGTTTTTAAACGTTTTCATGTAGCTATCCGTATCATAGGTGCTCTATCGTTTTTCAGTCACAATTCATTAAGGAAGTTTAAAAAACAATGGGTACCACTTTACAATAAGACTACCCTTATAAAGGATTCATAAAGGGATTATAATTAGGTTATGAATTAGGTTGTAAACACTTTATTAATCATTAAGAACCATTTATAAACCAGTTCCAACAGTTTCATACATCAACATAGGCTCACTATTTGGCAAGATGACTAAGCCTTACATTGGCTACTTAGCGAGAATCAACAACAGATACCAAGGATGCTGGCTGATGAAGAAGACGAAGTAAGCTAAGTAGCCAATATAAGGCTTAGCAGTACAGATAAATGTGGGCTCACTATTTGGCAAGCAACCGGTCACAGTTGCCCTGTTCATCTCATGTCTTATAAAAGCTTATTAATGATTTATAAAGTGTTCACAACCTAATTAATACATGAATTACAAACTATTCGTAAACTCTTTATAAGGGTAGTCTTATTGTAAAGTGCTACCAAACAATCTGTACAAAGAAATAACATGTTAATAATTATAATATAATAATGGGAGAACACACTTCTGCTGAGTTCAACGTAAAAGCAAACTGGTGTGGAGAATGTTTACTTGTTTGTTTTGGGATTTGTAAATAACAGCAATTTTTTATTTTTTTGGAGAAAAAATGATCAAATTATGTGTACATTTATTTTGTATTGCACAGAAATGTTTAGTTTGAATATTGCAAAGTGGGTGTGTGATATGTTGCTGATTGTTGTAATCATGATGCAAGTTGGATGTTATGAGACAAAAAAACGAGAAAAAAATAAGCAGAAGAAAAAAATAAGTAAAAAGGCTCAGCCGTTTTGTACAGGATGTTTATATGTGTGCAAAGAATTACGAAAAAATAAATAAGGACACGGTTGTTAACACAAGAAGAAGGTTATTGAGCCGTTTTTGTAATTTTCTTTATATATATATATATACACACACAAGGAAGCAGAACCCCTTAATAAAATGTTTAAATGGCTTTGAAGGATATCAGGCTGGTGTTTTCTTACATTGTTTCTTTCTGTCAACAAATCCCATAAAAACAATTTGTTTACAGCCTGACAGATACTGGCGTTTTGAGGATACTATTATTATTTGTTTGTTCCTCTTTTGGCCAATAGTTATCACTTTAAACAAATAAAATAAACAAACAATGCTATTTTATTATTTAACCTCATTTAAGAATCCCATCCAACTTACGTATACATGGGACATTTTAAATTAAAACATCCTTTTATCAGATTTGTTGACAAAAAAAATAAAGACTACCACTTCACCTATCCTTGAAAATGGAAAAATCATGTCACAAAGAAGTAAAACGCGTAAAGAAAGTTGAAATCCTTAAAATAAATTCCTTAATAATGTCCAGTCTGCTCTAACGGGGGGTTTTAACCTGAAACACATTATTCAAACTCACATTTAGTTTTGATTCAAAAGGTTCAAAAGAATGATTTTCTTACTCAATTAACTATTTCTTTAGTCGCTTATTCATGTATATCTACTTGAACAATCACTTCAGAGATATTCAGAGTATTAATTCAGATGTTTTAATTCAGATTTTTTGTTATTTTAATAACTAGAAAGCCCCTGAATTAGTAAATGTTCATATTTTGGGTATTCCTACATTTTCTTCAACTGATTCTACAAGTTAGTGTATATATATATATACACACACACACACACACATTGAGATTTACAAGCTACAATACTTTTGTTAGTAAGACTTTTCCACCTGGAAGGACTTTTGCAAACCTGCCTGGCACGTTGCATCAGCTCAAACAGTATATAGTGAAACACATTGGAGTTTGCAGACAGCCTCTTTTTTTCTATTTTATGAAACAACCTCTGGGGTAAGTTGTGTGTTTACTTCTACCTTTTTTTTTTTTCATCATTTGAAAACATTTTGTTTAAAGTTCTCTGGCTCATGAGGAGCGGTGTCGAGTCAGGACGAGTTGCTCACATCACATCAGGGCAGTGTTGTGGTGTTGAAGACTAAACATTGAACCAGAGAGTCTACGTAACAAACGGAAGGCTGGAGTTATTCAGATGTGGGTGTTAACCAGTCTATGGTGTTAACCAGTCTATGGTGTTAACCAGTCTATGGTGTTAACCAGTCTATGGTGTTAACCAGTCTATGGTGTTAACCAGTCTATGGTGTTAACTAGTCTATGGTGTTAACCAGATGCAACACAAGATGCTCTTGCTCTGCATTATGGGAAGTGTAGGATCCAGTCTTCTTAAAGTTGACCTTAAAAGACAAGAAGTCATTCTTCATTTTTTAGATTCTCTGTTGCAAGACCACTAACTGTTAATAAATAGGTAAAAAGGAGATAATAAATAGGTAGTCCTATTTAATAAAGATGTGTCTGATACTGACGGGTATAAAAACAGCTCTGATCACAAAAGCAGGGCATTGTTTTTTCATGCATTTCTATTTTTTTACTTTTTAAGTGGAAAACCTGATAAATCCAATTTTCTTTTCAGCTTTGTTATGATAATAATCTAACCTAAATAAATCACTCACTCACAGTATAAGGGATTAGAAAAATGAACAGAAGAAGTTGCAACATGTCAATATGACACCAAAATACTGCTTTGGGTCCCTTTGGTTCAACCTGTTCCTCCTCCTCATGATTCCAACATGGCAGCTTTATGTGTCTCCAGATGTTCACAGCATCTGGTGAGAGGGGCAGAGCCAGGGCAGCTGGCAGCCACTAGATGTCAGCCCCTGACGTTGTTTAAAGAAAAGTTCCTTCTCAAAAGTCTATAATGTGAACCTCCTTCTCTGCTCCCCCATTTCTCCTCCCTCCCTCCCCCACTCCGTTTGTCCCTCCATTCCCCCCCGAACCCTCTCTCTCTCTCTCTCTCTCCTCTCTCTCTCTCTCTCTCTCTCTGAAGCTCAAAGCGCACTATATAAAACATCCCTCCACACTGACACTCAGATGTACAAACACCTCGGCTCTCTCCCAGCCGTGCATCAAAAATCACGTCAGAGACGCTCGTAGCGTTTTAACGGAAGACTTCTGACCCCGCTGAATGAGCCTGAGAAGATCCATCACTGCCCCCCCCCCCCCCACTGCCTCAGGACCGCCTTCCTCACTCTGTGTTTCCCCTACAACTTGTGCAGCTCAGTCAAAGGGACATTTTTTTTTGCGGGCTGAGAAGATCAAGGACAGTTTGACATGAGGGGGGACGCTCCACGAAGAGGCATGAAGACCCCGTGTCTGTGGGCTCTGCTGCTGTCAGTCGTCTCTCTGGTGAGTTACATATCTCTTTACCTCTAATCACTTTATATCGCTACAGTTTCTGTGATTTATGTCTGCACCTATCTGGTAGAAGAAATATCGATGAATGTGCACAAACAGAGATTGTGATAAGTGACTTTCAGTGTAAAAACAAGCATGATTTGATTTCTGCTAGACGTCTGTTGCAGTCAGTTTATATAAAAGTCTAGAAAATATAAAGCAAAATATTGTTTTGTTGATTTCAGATTAATTTGACTTATGATATAGTTTACTAAAGGCATGTTTCTGAATAGTTTTCCTCACGTTCGACCCCTGTAACGACACATCCCACCTCCACAAACCTGTAACTGACTCATTAATATCTTCATGAACGAAACACAAGCTTCCCAAATCCAAAATCTGCATCTTGACAAATCCGCCCGCGCGCAATCCCGCTGGATGCCTCTCCCTCAGCACTATCCATTCATCCCTCCTTTGCATCTCCCCTCCTCTCTCCCATTTACAGACACACTTCAATAAGAATATATTTGACAGTGCGGTGGAGAACAGCCTGAGCCCATTATGACAAACACACCAGAATGCTCCTAACTCAGTGCTTTGGCAGTTTGTGACAACCCAATTCCTTTGATCCTCGGAAAGACAGTAACCCCTCACCCGCTGATAAATCTGTCAACAAAGCAATCAAAGCAGAACAGGAGCCACTCCTCTCTCCAAAAATTCCATAAACTTAATCCCCACAAACTTGACTGGCCTTAAAAAGCTCCCGTGGTGTTATCTGTGTTTAATTTGCATAGTGATGGAAAGAAGTCAATTACTATTAATTATTCTCTACAACTTAATACCCATTATCGAATTGAATTCACCGTCTTGAAAACCATAAACTCAATTTCACAGCTGACTAAGCGCACTAATCATTTCCTCCCCCCCACGCTTCTTTTTTCTTTTTTTTTACTTTACTCTAGGCTTGCTGCTTTGTAAGAACAACAAGGATTGTTCGATTTCAGAAGCAATAACATTAACTTACATGGATTCCCTTATTGTCTCAACATAAAGACAAACATCAATCATCAAGTGTGTGAGTTATATGTACCAAGGCATCATGGTAGTGCGAGTTGATCTCATAGCATCACTTGATGGGAGTGTTTTTTTCTCCCAGACGGAGCTGCCAAATTGCTTCGCTATGCTTTAATGGGATGATCATAATTGTTTCGTACTCGGTGCATCCTAAGCTTTCGCCTGCAGCTCCTTCAACAGATTGACAGACCCATGGGAACCTCACAAACTTATTTTGGCCGCCTTTGAACCAAGTCGTGTGTGAAATAATATGATTATGCATTTTTCCTCTGGGTAAGTTGAAAACCGGTGGCTACTTTTTTCTCTCTCTCTCCTCTCCCCCCTACCTCCTCCTCCCTCTTCGTCTTCAAACTGCCCCTGCTCTAATACCCTGCAGTCTGTCCGCGTATAGTATTTATCCTCCTCAGAAGTCATGGTAATAATTATGCCCCGACCGCTCAAAGCGCTGCTGCAGAGATGGGACTCGGCTCCATCCACAGCTGCCTGTGATGTCTTGACACACTTTGTGATTTGTCATCATGTCTGACCCCCCTCAGGTAACACTTTGATATCACTAGGAGAGTATAACCTAAACTCTTAGAGTAGTTAAATGCCCTTAGTTGATCTATCAGCTCAACCACGGGGGGACCTCACAAGGCGAGACAAGTTCAACTCCCTGTAAATGACTATGACCACAATCATATCCCGCAGTTGGAAAAATACTCCGCATCAAAACATCAAGGTCTCTTAAACCCTTCCTGTACAGAGGAACATTTCAAACAGACTCTAACTCAGCTGATATTCCACACACCAATATGTTTGCTTCTTGTGGATGAAGTCCTTGGGATTCATGCAAGCTGAAGGTCATACGTTATATTAAAATATGCCTTTACTGGGAGGTGGAGCGAGACTCCAGAGGGACTATCTGGTACCTGAAAGGTCACAGGTTTGATCCCACAAAAGCCTCATGTCCTTGAGCCAAACTCCAACCCTGCATAGCTCCTCAGACTTTAAGACTCTCTGGATTAGAGAGTTTAATACCATACATTTTAAAGAAGTTCTGAAGGCTTCTGCAGTGTGGTACTAATGCACATTAAAGAACAACATCTCTCTTAATCGCTGCATGTTGCAGCTCAACCCACACCATCCAATCAAGATTACAAAGTGGCAGCCCATATCTGCTCTCAGCCCAGTGCTCTGTTTAAACTACAACTGTCGCACTCTCAAATCCTCCCCGCACAGCAGCCGGAGCATTCAGGTAAATGAAAACTGACACACACTTTCATTCTTCCTCGCAAGGTTTTGTGTACAGCCCACCGCCGAGTCATCTGGCTCCTCCGACGGTTCTATTAAAGGTGGAATTTGTTGGCCGCTCCGGGGTCCAGCACATAGAAAATCCTCCGAGCTCCCGAGGGGAAGCCGGGGTTGTTTATCTTCCCGTTTCAAAGAGCGGACGCCTGCGCCTTATCACAGCCTCGCCAAGAGTAGATAGCATTTAGGTTTGTCCAACACCCGGCCTACATGCTGCATCTGGCAATCTGGAGAGTCGTTTCCTAAAAGACTTCTGCATACCCGTGCTGTTTGTGTTATCTTGTTGAGGGATTCTGCCTCATACACCCAACCCGGGAGTAATATTAATAGACAGTTACTGTAAATGGTTTTTTTGGGGGGAGGGGGGGGGAGAATCCAGCATGAGAAACTGCAGGCCCAAAAGTTGGAATAGCTCTGAGCCAGGAAAGGAAAGTCTCTGAAAAAAAATGATTGGGAGATACGTTTGAATATCTTTGAATGCAAACACTATATTTAATATGTATTGCAAATTGAATTTGTTTACACTGCTGCATTTGGACGATAGGACTTTCTGTAAGTGAGTGTAGTTTTTTGGAATAAAAGGGGCACTCCACAGATTTTAAAGACATGTACAAGCCAGCAAGTCCAAGATGTTTCTGTTATAATTCTGGGGAATTTAGGAGCTAGAAAGACACTACAGAGAAAATACATCTGGATATCTCAACATCTGCTGCTTTGATTTTCCTCATAGTTTTATCCGAGTCCTGTGTGTGTGTGTGTGTGTGTGTGTGTGTGTGTGTGTGTGTGTGTGTGTGTGTGTGTGTGTGTGTGTGTGTGTGTGTGTGTGTGTGTGTGTGTGTGTGTGTGTGTGTGTGTGTGTGTGTGTGTGTGTGTGTGTGTGTGTAAGGGTATTTCTGGAGTTCACCTTTATAGCTGAGGACAACTGATACTTTCATATCATGTGTCCCTGGGTGCCTGAAAGCCTGATGAAAGCCCTGAAAGCTAAGTTGAAAAAATCAAGCAGGCATATTTCCCCATAACATTAAGTATTATAAATAAATCTTGTGTGCAACAATTAAAGTTGAATTTTAAAACCAACATACTTTGTTTGTAAAAGCGTACCACTAAAGAAAAGAAAAAGGGTCGTGGTTTGATCAGACCAACAAAATGAGCAAAATCCAAAAACTGACACCATGTCTCTAAACTCAACCCTGCCAACCATAATCATGTGAGGTGATCTCAACAAATACAGGAAATCTCTCCTTAAAATAAACAAAACTGTTCAAAATTTAGAAGAAAATGTAAAGAACCCCATTTCTTAGCTGATTAAGAAAACATGTTTTCAAATCTTTAAAAATAAGAATGTAACTTCTGTGAAACACAAACTGATGAAATCACACCAACAGCTCTTTATAGGACGATGTTATGTGTAGCAATTTTTCCATATGTTCTTATTGTCAAAAAACACAAGACAAAAACCTAAGGGTTAGTCCATCTTGAAACCCTTACTCTGTAGCACACTGCCCAAAGCCCGTGCGTTACTACTTAACACTTACATTTTTATAAACAAAACCGGGCATTGCAGCTTTACCAAATGGAACTCAAACAGAAGTAAATGGTGAATTTGTTTTGAACAACGTTTAGTGATTTGTCCTCTCAGAGTGGATTGGCTGCATTAATAATGCAGGTCACAACCACCTGAGTGATGGCTGTGTTTATCTCTATTTAAGGCTTCCACTTGATTCTTTCATTATTGATGAATCTGCAATGGATCAATAGAACACCAGAAAATAGTCGTTTTGGTTTCTAAAAGCTCAAGTTGAAGTCTTTAAATTCATTTTGTCCAAACCACAGTGATATGTAAGATACTTTCACATGTTTTACTGTTCAAGCTATATTTATCCATGATGAAGGTCTAATTCAGATCATTGTTCAATTAAATACAGTATGCACAAAAGTATTCATGATTCAGAGTAAATCAGCCTGAAGCATGCGACACCACTGGGTCACAAGATACGTCTATTTCTAAAGGGTCAAACAGTGATTCATGGATTGGTGTATACATTTAGAATATTCAGCTCAATTTTTGTTGTTGTGAAATACTGGAAAGTTTGCTCTTTTTCTGGTCACTAAAAAAGATTGAAATGAACTTATCTGAGATGTAGATAGGAAATCATTCATAAATTAAGCTGAGGGTTTATAGAAGAACACAACCTTTAACAAATATGCTGCATCATAATAAGGGGCTGAAGAACCAAAGGGACGGTCCCCACTGAAATCACAAATGCAATAATAAAATAAATCATAGCTAAATTAAGCCAATAGAGTGTGAAATACATCTCACTTCTATCTGTGGAAGACATAGCTTGATATTTAATAAAGCCCTAATATTGGCAAACCAATATCTGTTAAACCCAGTGTTATCAAAGCGTGACTGTTGACCTTTATGCTGCCATTTTAGTGTTTCTCTTGTCTTTTATCCTACAGTACTCTTTTCTCTCTGCAGTATCTCTTTCAGGCACACACATGCACACGCACACACACACACACACACTGTGTCTCTTTCTCTTTGTGCCTGGCTTGCAATGTTTTTGACGCCAGCGAGAGGTAAATGTTGGCCCTCCGAGTGTTGGTGCAGTCAGTCGTGGTGTTCTGGATATAAACGTAGCTTTAGTCAGGACTGCCTCTGATCTGCCTAATCTCCCCGGGCTGGATTACAGGTTGGGCTCTAATCCGTGAAGTGGGGTCTCTGTGAATGTGCCTCGGAGTGCTCTAATCCAGAGACTGTCAGGTGCTTTAGATGAAAGCTAATTGCATGTCACAGTTTGGGGACCATAACGCCGGCGACAACAGAGCGAGTTCATCACAACAACAAGACATCGGTCTGATGGTGACTGTGAACGCACTTCAGATCATCTTGGAAGAAAATAGTGAAGAAATCCCCTCCAAAAAAAACAAAACTCCATTGACATCTCCTTTTACAAATTATTCATAACATGAAGTCACAGAAACTGACGCTGCCTCCCAAAACACACTGTTGCAGGCAATCTAATTTCCTGGTGACAAGATGATCAAATTTGGAACGTCTAATCCTACTCGGATTTGAATTGTTTAGGAAGTTTTCTTTACATTTTACACCTTAAAATATTTTATCCACACTCACACACACACACACACGCACACATCCGCTGTCACTAATTAGCCTGACAGTCACTTAAAGCAGCTCAAAGCAGTTTCCTAATATCCCTTGATCTGGTTTCGAGACTCCATTGAGACTGAAACCCAGTTACTGAGAAGCATCAGTAATTATGGCAAGAGGAAAATTATATTTCATTTGATCATTAGAGACTACAGTCTTTTCAGATCTCAGAATAGAAATATTCATGAAAAATAAATGGGGATTAGAGTCTGGATTACGGGTCAAAGATTATTTTTGGTGATTATTGGAAACATGTAAAACTGAATTTATGTTTAAACTCACATGGGATCAAGTGTTATAAATCCATCCAAGCAAAACCTGTACATGTATTTCGAATGAAGGTCACTAGCTTTTCCAAAACATCATGTTTGACCTTGTAACACCGAATAAAGATCTGGCATCGTGTAACTATTATCTGACATCAGCTGCTGTGTTAACCTACTGTATACAAAAGCAATTATTTGAACCATTGAAAATCAACATAAACAAACAACCTGAAATATTATTAAACCCTAGAAAAAAGCCTATACAATGTTCAATGTAATAATGGGCTTTATAGCTGCCTAGCTGATAGTCCATAAGATACTGTTTCACCGAGCTTTTACATCCTAAGGAGCTTTATGTTTGACTATAATGGTGCCAATAAATCCTGAACAGGAAGCCTCCCTCATCCTCACCCTCACTATCTTTTTACAATACATCACCAGTGAGGCCAACGTGACAGACTTTTGTTTCCAGCAATGGAAGACAAAAGGAGGTGTTCATTAATACAGTTTAACTGCCCCGCTGCGCAAGGAAACTGCTGAAAATCATATTTCTATTCTCCTCGTCATGACAATCACTCTGCACTGAAGGTCCTGCAGCTTTCCTTTTTCTCCTATAAAACCTTACCACTGCAAAGATTTGATCTCCGATTGTTTGAAAGGCTTCGGTTAGACTCCGTGTATCATGCTGCCTATTAAAATAAGTTCAGGTTATGTCGGTTTTTTCACAGAGTTAGAGAGACGTTACAGCTACTAAGCCAAAGTCTCCACAATGCCACTAACGGTTCTTTCACATCAGGTCATTCATCTTCAAGGACTCTTCAAAAACAACTGCAGGCCATCTTTATAAACTCCTTCACTCTGAAGCCAAGTGCATAAAAAGAATGTGTACTTCAGAGAGATAACACCTCCCGCACGATATCTAAAGTATTACAATGTCATATAGTGAACTTTCTGAATAAGAGAAGACCTTATGTTCAGAGTATCGATCGCGGGGCGGGGGTACAAAATGTAAACGCTTCGACCAGATAGATCTGCTGTCACGTTCCTCGGCTGGGGTTTGGACATCAATGTCACAAGCCTCAGCGGGGTGAAGGGGGAATCTTAGCTCTCTCATCTGTGTGATTGTTAGACGAGAGACACAGAAGGAATCATCCATCATCCATTCAGGCCACATTCAGCAGGTGCTGTTGCATCATGTCTGCTCCCGAGAAGCGCTTCATTCATCTCGATGTATGGCAGGCATACCCTTAATCTTGATTAAGACGAACAGGCACAAGACGGTTTCCAACTCTAAGACTTGGTTACAGTATTAACACAGGTTTCTTTAGAGGTGATCTTTGCTTGTGATGGATACAGTTTGTTGGTGTTTTCTTACTGCTGCAAGATTGATTGTGGTGCTGTTTGTGAGTTGGCAGGACTTCCCACAAACATATCAACAGATATTTAACACGAAGCAGATAGTGTCTACACAACGCTAATGCCAGACAGAACGTCAACATTGAGCAATTCTGCAAAAACCTGGTTTACGCAAGGCTACAGAATGAGTGTGGTTCTGGTCACATCTACCACTGTCCACCACCAATGTCAATATAAATTAAACAATATATGTTCTGGCTCGCTAAACGAAGACTTTGTTATTTCAGGCATTGGAACTTATTTGGTGAAATGTGTGAATTTGACGCAGAAAATGTTATTGTTTACATTCACCAAGACTCACTTTATTTTACAAAGAGACATTAATCAAAGAAAATGATATTGACAAAGGCCCCACCATATCTGTCTGATAATATATATAGACTATTCTGCACTATTTCTATTCTATTTTATTTACTTGCACTATCATCTGTTTTATTGTGTTGCACTGTTGGAGGAGCCTGTGACGTAAGATTTTCATTGTCAGAACTACACTGCAGCTATGCAAAACAGAAGCCTTGAATCTTGAATCTAATATATTTTTTTAACTTTAAAAGGTTGTTACCACATTTTTTTAAATAAAATAGTTCGATAAGCATGCAGTATCAGTAGTAATGGTGATTTTGTTTTTGTTTGTTTTGTTCTTCCAGGTGACCAGTGCTGATTCACCAAGTACAGGAAATTCAGCCTTGAGAGAAAGCTCAAAATCCAAAGTGAAGACTTACTGGTCTGAAGGCAGCAAGGCAGTCTCCATCAGCCGCCTGCTGTCCCAGAGCTTCTATGGCAAAGAGAACTTCACCTCTCTGGATCTGAACTATGACGAGGCCGACTCGTTCTCTAAACGGGACCAGTGGAGCTGGCTTTACAACGCGTCCAACCCCCGCGACCCTCGATCCAGGACGAAGCGGAGGCCCATCGTCAAGACCGGCAAGTTCAAGAAGATGTTCGGTTGGGGAGACTTCCACTCCAACATCAAGACGGTGAAGCTCAACCTTCTCATCACTGGTAAAATCGTGGATCACGGTAACGGGACATTCAGCGTCTACTTCCGCCACAACTCCACCGGTCAGGGCAATGTTTCCGTTGGACTCGTTCCTCCAACCAAAGCGGTGGAGTTCCAGGTCCACCAGCCGTTCCACCACAATCACCACCAGCAGCAGCAGCAGCAGCAGCAGCAGACGGCTCTGGAGACCAAGGACAACAAGCTGTTCAACTGCAGGGTGGAGTACGAGAAGGTGGAGAAGGGCACCAGGAACTCGCTGTGTGCCCACGACCCCTCGCAGAGCTGCCCTCAGGAGCAGACCCAGAGCCACTTGTCCTGGCTGTGCTCCAAGCCCTTCAAAGTAATCTGCATCTTCATCACCTTCTACAGCACCGACTACAAGCTGGTGCAGAAGGTGTGTCCAGACTACAACTACCACAGTGACACCCCCTACCTCCCCACCGGGTGATCACAAGACCAGACAAGGACAAAAAAAAGAAGAAAAAAAGATGCTGGGACAGGCTGTCGGATCTTGAGCTATGTCAGATTATTTGAAGGAAAATGAAGTCAAGACACTTGAAACGTTGAGAGGTATTATTACAGCTAACATATCCTTGATGCAAGACTGATATTGCTCCAACGAACAGACCCACCCAGAGGTCATTATGAGAGCATTAAGGGAAGCATTTATAGGCTTGCAATACTCTTATTATATGCATAGCTGCTTACATTGAAAGGACATTCTCAAGCCAACCGCAAACATATGCTGATTGTATTTATGTAAATATTGTGGGTTCCACAAAAAGACCAGAAAACAATTTTATTAATGTTTTCTCCTGCTAATTTGGTTGTTTATGTTGATAGTGCATTTCCGTCTCAATCACGCTTTCTGTCTTTTCCAATCAGTCTCTGGTAATCATTGCAAACACGTAAATGTCAATGCAAATAAGAAGAATCTGTCAGTATGCATTAGAGTGCATAATGGAAAAAGCAAACATATTTTGAGTGGTGTTGTTTTCTGCAGTGTGATTGTTGTGAGTGAGTATACCTCTCTGATAGTGTTGTTGGAATCTCGTCCATTTTCATGCATGAACCAAATGTGGTAAACAGCTGAATAACGTCCATCTATATTTCCATGTTATTGCAGCTGTCAGAAATAATCCTCATCATGTCACCGGAGAAAAAAAAGGTATAAAAGTCTTTCTATTTTGTGTATTGTGTTAGCAGTTCTTAAGCCACAGCAAATGACACCAATGGAGGCTCAAAGTCAAACGCAAGCAAGTAAATGTGGTGATAAATAAATACAACCTGCAGAAGACACAACATTAGAGAGACACACACGATCCTTCTTTTTGCATTGCTCCTTAAAAAATAAACGTATGTGTACTTCTGTTTTCTTAGTCCTGCACTTCAATTTTAGACGTTTAGCGTGCTCTTTTTCGTGACTAAAACAAGTCGAGTATAATAACCTTAACTCCTGCCTCACTAAAATAACAAGCAGAGATGACAGAGCCACAACATCCCTGCTGTAAAGGAATATTTTAGTCTTGTTAAAGTATATAGAGTTTAGTGACTTGTCCTCGGGAATCTGTTTAATATGGTTGAAGTGTATTCCTGCCTGTAATGTGATCCATAGCTTCTCAGGAAGACACAGGTCAAGAGGTCATCTGATGTCTTGTGGGGGAGAAGCTTGGCTCATGTGGGTTTACAATGCAACGAGTCTCGACATCTGGCATGCATTAAAGGAAAACCCGCGTGTTTTAGGGCCCTCCTCTTCTCTCATGTATAGATGGGTGCTTGGCGCTTTTGGGCAGAGTTGGCTGGTATCTTGCAGGGAACTGTAATATGCTGTGAACTCTCCGGCCGTTCAGGCTCTCAATAAATATCAGTGTATTGACAGGCGAATCCAGTTTCACTCATTTCATGATTGGCTCAACATTGCTGCAAAGAAGTTTTATCTTCACAACCTGCAATATCCAAAACTATCTGTATACCTTGGAGTAATCATTTATAAAGCGTGCTGAATTATGGGCGACAAACGGGGTCAAACATAGAAATAAGAAGAGGCAACATTGGTGTTCATCTAAAAAAGAACAATGTGAGAGGTGGTATGTTGTGTTTCCTGCTCCAGAGGAGACACCACATACACCAAACAGCAGGAGCTAATCACACATTCCACCTATCCAACATTTGCACCTCTGGTTATCAAAAAAAAAAGAGAAATTCTGGATGAGACTAACACTGGCTGTTAATGATATTGGATGTTCCAATTGGCTATTAAACCTTCATTACATAAATTGGGAGCCACTGGCTCCATGTGAAGCATAGAGGGAATGAACACAGTGAAAGTGGGAGCTCTGAAGAGTCAACACCATCCAAAGAAGGAATTAAAGTGCCGATGGAAAACCTGTAAAAAAAAGCACAAATGTGCACCTAGGGGCGCAATCACTGCTGTCTATTTAAATTCAGTGCTCTGACACAGTGTACGCTATATATGCAACTCAGTAACTGCTAATGGCAGCCTGGACGACATCCAATATGCCAACATGGGGTGTATTTTCTGACAAGGCAGGCCAAAGAATAGGGGTCTGCCTGTGGGATGAGTGAGCATAAAGAGGAATTTATGATGTGGAGGAACAAGGCTGGCAGAAATCACTGGAAGCACCTGACTCGTAAATTGAGAGCATGTTTCTGTCACCCAGAAGAAGGAATGACTAATGTCTCAGATTGCTGTTTGGGCCCGTTCTTTCATCTCAATAAAGTCACTTTGATATCCCTCCCCCCTACCCAAATGTGCCAGGGACAGTTTGTTCAGCTTCAGAGAATTAAAGCAGCACTTTTGTGAAACAATGCAGCCTCATTATGCACATAATCTTACAAGTGTAAACAGTGTTTGGGTGTGAGAGCAACTATGAGATGGATCTGTTCCCGACTGATGCTGTCTGAGGGCAACAGCAATGTACTGTGTGTACAAGCCACATTATTAATGGACAGATGTATTCATAGATATCATTTAAAGCTGCACTACTAAACCCTTAAACAGCGAAACAAATGACTTACGTAATGTGAATTGTGTGACAAACCCACACGATGCTGAACGGCGTTATACCATCTTTAAGCTCATTGTTTTGGTTTTCATGGCCCACAATTTCACCATTTTGATTCACTCTCATTTCGCTCATCGACCCCAGCAGCAGGCACCTGTTTTTACAGGAACGCTCTCTGTACGATTACTGCCCAGCACCAAACAGACAATGTTAGCTACAAGCTAGTGTACATAATGTAACGTTTAGCAGCTAAAGAGGCTGATAATTTCCCTCGGGAGTTGGTAGAAAGCAAAGGAGTGTGAGTATTTTACTTCAATTTGCAAGGTGGCCAGAAACACCCATGAATACTAACATTTTTCTGTATCTGCGTAAATGAAAATGTTGTCAAACTAATGAATAAATGTAGGCTTAAGAGTTTGAACATTTTCTTTGTAAATCGGCATTTTGTGTGTTTCTAATCTAAAAGTAATTGCAGATATCATGCTGTTTTACTCCAAACTTTACTGCTAAAAACAATATTTAGCATTTGGAAGAAATTAATACCTTAGATTTAGTAGTTTAGTCTAGTATTAGTCCTTTTATTAAAATATCTGTCAATCAAATGGGAGGGAATGTAAGTTCCAATTTTATGTTCTGGCTTTAAGCGCTATGGGCTAATCTTTTGTTAACTTTCAGATCACTGATCGTACCTTCAATACAACTTAATTTGACGATTAAATAGGGGGGATGAATAAAGAAGAGATATCTAATTAAAACACAGAGATTAAGCTCAATCCAATCTTAAATATCTAATAACTTAAATTCAGATGCAAATCTCTGTTTTGAGAGTAATTTACCAAAAGTGGGAGAGGACAGCTTCTTCTTTAAAAGCCAAGATTTCTTAAATGTTGTTCATCTGAAAGCACCAGTTTATCCAGAAACAAGAAGAACCTCCAAGGAATGGTCGGTTTATGTATGAATGAAAGCGACATCATTACAACCCGGCAGTGTTTGAACGTCTAAGTTATCTTCGGGTCCAGATCTTCTCCCTTGGTTCAGTCGTCCTGGGCCGGAGCCATTCATGCCTGCCGTCTCTCCCCCACAATCCCTGATTAATGTGGTCTGGGCGGGAGCTGTCAGAAATGGCAGAGAGAATCATGGGATTTCTCCTTCAGAGTCCCAATGACACCCAGCAGCTGCAGGAGTAAACAGATGACTAACCACTGGCCTTTTGGCAGCCTGTGGAGATTGACACGGAAGGAGGGCTGCGAACGCCGCTTTGACATTTAGGTGGATTAGAAGTTCTTGGGTTCTGCTCTCGTGGTGTCAGAGGTGGTTGGCATAGTAATTATTTGTGTCTTGGTTTTTATCCGCTTGACCCCCAACTGCAGTGAAAATGTACAGATATGTTTTTCTTCCACTTACAGACAAGTGAAATGTTTATTGTAAAACATCCTGACGAGCCTCATTTACAAGCAAATCACATTTTGTTTGCACTGCTACAGAGGAAATAATACGTGTCTTACAACAAGCAATTGTCATTTCAGATCATGTGCTGCTGCAGATTTCATTTAAAATCTGGGGCTGAAGCTGTCCTGGGGCACAGTTTTGTGTGAGGTATTGACATATTAAAGGCTCCATCAGACAATGGCTCGTGTTTTTTTCCCTCTTTTTTTTCAAATCACAAATAAATTACTCTCCTCAAAACACTATTACTCCGCCGGAAATGAAAAGTCACTCGTTGTGAATGTCTCATATCAGGTAAAAACTGGAGAGAATTAATTAACCTTTGTTATTTTAATTGCTTTAGTGACAGCTGTCCTTTGGTGCCGGAGCTATCCTAATGCACATACTGTGGGCTTGTCAATTACTTTCCCAGTGAATAGATTAAAACGCCACAGAGGAGAGAGTCATTTCATTAGTCAGACTTAATGCCCCTCAGACATAACCAGGTACGAACACTTTGCCCCTAAATATGCAGAAAAATGAACAATACTATTAAGCCCCTATGAATCGAATGAATGTGGCAACGTGAAATTAAGTTTACGCTCTATTTGACTCTGTCCTGTTGCTATTATTTCATTTGGTATACAGATTTCTCTTTGGAACATTGTGATAAATAAGAATATTTTTAGCCTTTTAATAAAGGTCTCGCAGACTGAAATGCGGGGAACCTGAGTGCATGGCACAGCTAATTGCTCTAATGGATGTTAGAATCGTAATGCTGTCAATTCTTATGGTTCTGGATAATGGCTGACAGCAGCGACTGTCTAATTCTCCCATTTTGCTCTTTGCACATCTATGATCAAATGCTCCTCAGCTCATCATGAATCTGAAAGAAATTAGACCGCTTTCAAATATCTGTCAGCTGGATGTCTCGGCTGCGTTCAGCACTAAAATGCACAAATCTCCACTCCTTAGCACATGATATGAAGACAGGAGGCACATTATCAGGCAGCTAAAACCTCTTCTTTGACGGACGGGGAGGATTTTGGCAGATACTCGTGCATGTACAGTATGAGTATCAGGGGCACAAATTATAATGAATACAAAATAAGCTTACATTCTCAAGATTGCTGATGTTACAGAATGTTAAGAAATAGTGAGGAATTCAACAATTACAGATAAAGGGTGTTGTGCTTTACTGAACATCTTCAGGGTTCACTATAGCACAGATCCATCATGGGTTTACCTTAACCTGGACCAAGGGGTGGAAAACCAACAGACATTTTCCACTTAAAATGTGTGACAGTTTTGAGGCAGATTGGGTTACAATTGCAATATTTGAGTATTGGTAAGTACCACAGTATTATAGAGAATCATTTTAACAGTGGGCATAAGCAACCAAATGTCTTTAGTTGGATTTGAACCCAGATGTTTTATAACAATGGGTATTGTGATAAGTTAACTCAAAATTACATAGGTGGCTGGAACCAGTGGTTTCTAAAGTATTTAATTTTATATTTATATTATTTGTTGGTACTGAAACAGTTAATTGAAGAAAACAAATATTCTGATCAATTAATTGTTTCAGCTATGTTAGGGCTGCAACTAATTAGTTCTGCTCAAATATCACAAGCATTTGAAAAAGATATGCTCATTGCAAGTTAACCGAACCTGAAGGTGATTGTTTTTTGTTCTTCTGGCACACACCCAATCCTATTACACTTGCAATGAGATAAAACTACACAATTCTTGTGTTTGAGAAGCTGGAAGAAGAAACTATTCAGTATTTCTGCTGGATGATTGACTTTAAAAGATCCAAAATTCTTTCCTCAAGTAATAGTTTTAACACTTATTGAGACAATTGTATCCATTTTGTCCACTTTCAAAAACATAAAGAATATGGAGGTAAAAAATAAAAGTATGTAATAATAATGTATCAAGCAGGAGTGTTCAAACTTCCCAACTGTTCCACAAATTGCTGTTTTCTCCATTTGATATGGTTGTAATTTTAATATCTCTGGATTATGGACTGTTCAACAAAACAAGTGATTTGATTTTGTCTCCTCAGGCTACAGGAAATTGTGTTGGACATTCTTTTTCAAAACCTTTTATGGACTATGATGATAAAATAACAAATAATTAAAAGCAAATGAAGAGATTGATTCATTGTTAATAAAAATAATTATTAGTTAAAGGCCTTAACAAATCTGATTATAGGAGGAGCTAATCCTCTTTAACTTCATACAGTCTTTTGTTTATCCTTTAGAGTGAGTACACAGGTGCAGTTCTTCTGTATTTATACTTTATGTTTCATGAAATTGAACATTTGAAGAGTTAATGTATGATATCATTGCTTTTAAAGACGTAGAGGCAAGCATATTGAAGAAAGTGTAAGTGATTTTATGCTTCTAAAACCTTCCTGTTTCCAAAATAGATGTTAAAATGTTACAAATATATATATCCTTTATTTAACCAGGTACAAATAAATAACTTAACTAAATGATTTACTATAACTGATAATATTAATGATAATCGTCCCTGCAGAACATTGCTACCTTTGACTTCAGAATCTTAGTACTAAGTTGTATTTGTTAATCAGATTTGTGCTCATCAGGTTTCTCATCAGTCTTGTATTTTGGGGGGAGGACAGGGAACATCAATGTGAAGTTTCCCAATTCTTTTGAGATGTAGGTTTAACAAACCAGACGCACAAGTATTGATGTCAAAGGTGTGTTTGCATTTCACAATGACATGAGATATAAGAGGATTACATGGCTCATGAATATGGCCCGTTTCTATCCTCTTCTTTTGCTATCAGACATCTTCATCTCTATCCATAACAGCCTGTCGAACGGCACAAAGACTGATGTGCTCGTCTCTGAATACCTCCGATTTAATTTCAGTTAAGAAAAAAATGTTGTCTGATCTGCTGAAAATAAGTGTGTGTGTGTGTGTGTCTGTGTCTGAGTGTGTGTGGTCCTTTCACAAGCAGCTGCATCTCACACAAAGAGCAACTAGTTTAGAATCTATTTTTATGTCACATAATGCTGTCAGTGTATATTCCTTGAAACAACAGCAGAAAGAGGTGATGATTACTGAATATCACCTTGTCAAAAACCTCACAGATGTATGGAGGTAGGTGATGCTATTTATACTACACAATAAACACACTTATATTCTGCTCCATAATTGACATCTTCAAAAGTTCATTCAAAATCACCAAGGTGTTAATCTTCACCACAACACCTGGTTATTTGTGTCGAAACATCAAGGATTTGCAGTCAGTGTTAATTGTGAGTGCCCATACGAAAAAGCTGTCCTCATGATGAGAAGACCATTTTCCCGTGTCACAGCCCAAATATATAGGAGAGTTTTCCTTCACCGTCCTGCCTTTAAAACAGGCTGGCAGGTAAAACAATCAGGGCCAGCCTGCACCGCGCCCGGGCTTCGTTTGCCATTGATTTATATCTTAAACAACCTCTCCTGGTGCTTCCACTGCTAAAGGTGAGACGCACAGCCAGTGTTTGTGACAGAGATGGACTAGGTGCGGTGGCAAGAGAGAGAGGGATGATGCGGTTTTAAAAAATGCATCACCATTAAATCAAAGAGTAACCTTGAATGAGTTCAGGCCAGTGCTGGCATGGTGACACGCTCTGCCCTCCTCAGCGTCCGGTGCCACGGAGCGTGCCAAGCAGCGGGGAGAGAGAGAAAGCTGCAACGCGGTGATACAGGTTAGAGCGGTGGTGCTGGGTAGCAGGCTAGCTCCACGCAGACCAAGGGCCCTCACACTGACATTGTGTTCAAGTTTGAGCTCAACATGTTGGAGACAAACGTATATAGTCTGAGAGACGGTGATGTCCTTGCAAACTGCCATGGAAAAGTTGACAACAAAACCTTGTTATCACTTGAACTTGTGAAAAAATGTGTGCACAGATGGTGCAAAAAACAGAAGTTCAACATTCGTGATACCTGAAGTTTGACTAAAACCTGCTCTGACCTTTTTCTCTTTGTCTCATAATCTTGCTTATATGTCCAATACAATTTTTTTTTTTTTTTAAAAGGGTTTAGGGTAAAGAAATGTTTTCATAATGAGAAAATACCTAATGTGAATATGAGATTACTTGTATTATTCCTGTGCGCTGCAAGGCAAACTCCCCAAGCTATTACATGGGTTTGAGCAGAGCAGACTACAAAGCATTAGAGTGTAGCCTAGAGGAGGACAAATTAAACCCCACTGGTCCTTCAGCTACAACAGCTGAACTTTACATATTACTCGCTCATGCAGATTACTAAATCAAGGAACTACATTTATTTACGCTTTTTAATAAAGCACCAAAGCCTCAGAGGAATTTCTTTTTTATTAAGACGCCTGGTAAAATGGCTGTGCAACTGCTGAGTCCCTCTAAAGTACCCATATTTCCAGTAAATAATGTCTTCTGGGCTGTTATGGTATACATAAAACAGATGCCGGTGCATGAGGACAGACTGAAGTAGTGTGCATATATTAGACATAAAAATGTGTTGCAACATCCTTTTAGATTAGATTTCTGGGCAGAAAACTATTTGCGGTATATAACTTATTTTTAAATCTAACTTCCTCTCCACTTCTCCCACATTCATTGAGACATGTCATCCATCTATCTCGGCCTGCGGCTGCAGTAGTTTCTCGACCATGAGTGGCTGCTGCAGCGGGGCTGTATTTCAGCATGTTGAAGTGCATGGAGAATTCCCATGAAGGGTAAGGGATTATGGATTTTGGCCCTCTAAGCTGCCTGGATGCCCAGTGAGGATGTCTCTGAGCGTAGTAATCTTCAAACACCACGCAGAGTGATGAGTGGGCACTGAGGACTTCTACTCAGGATCTAAATGTGTTCCAGCAAGTTACTGGTGAGAGAGAGAGAGAGAGAGAGAAAACACCATTTGGTGCAGAAATGGAAAGGATCGACGCAGTGCTCCTTCAGGCGAAAAGAGACACTTTTGATCCTGTGACCCGTTTTTGAGCTATAGTGTGCATCGAAAACTCGCGTCGAGCAAGGGATCACATTGGAGTGGTACAAATGTAAATGTCATGGTTCTCCATCACCACACATAACTGCGAATAGAAAAAGTCAATTGAGCAATTTTTGGGGTCGGGTCGGGCACTCTCCGGGGGCTGCAAACCTTCATAATGAGGGCACGCTCAAGTCTGGTTTAGACTGTGTGTCCCAGAAAATGTGCTTGCCAATCTGGCATGAGCTGGTGTACAGTTTGAGAATGAAAGAGGAGGCTCTGAAATACAAATAACATCTCACAAGTGAAGCACAGAACAAAAAGTAGGAGTAAGGAAATGTCAGAGAAAATCAATAGTGACGTCCCTGATCAATATCAGAAAGGAATTTCTCTGACCTCGGACTTGATTGAATTAAACCCCCAACAGCATCACTTAATTTAAGGCCCTGATTGTTTTCCTGTCTTATTTAAGTGAACTCAAATTGCTTTGATACCATCTTGAATGTGGAGATAAGGTGGGTAAGTGCAGGAGGGGGATCAGATGGGGTGAAGGACACCAGTCTTTATGGAGATGATATCCTCTCTTCAAGAGACGCATCTATCTACCTGCTCGTATCACAAGCCTTGAGATGCAGTCAGGGGTCAGGGATGGAAATGTTCCCTGGCATGCTAGAGAACTTCCTTTGGCGAATCGGACTTTATTACGGTACTAAAAATGCAAAATAACCCACTGTAAAAAACATGCGTGTTTCCGTGTTGCACAGAGGGTGGAAAGCAGCTGTATGATGCAGAAAGTGACCTCAGGCTGTTCAAGGATCAAAGGGTTCAACATTACTTTGGTGATAATCAAATTAAGTCTGCAAAGCTCAACATAAAAAGCATTTTCCAAATATAAATACACATACCGCTCTTTACACGTACTCCAGTTTACTGATCAGTTCAATTGTCCGCATGCTGCTCACACACTCCTCCTGACAGTGCAGCACAAATACTGTCCAAGGCAACAAACAGGTACATCAATTTGGAGCATGACAAGAAATTCCCTTTAGGTGACAACAAAATGTACATGCCATTAGATCAGCTGCAGTATAGTGTGATGAAATAAATTGAAGCCAACAGATGAAAGCTCGGGGGCCTCACACGGGAGAGAGGAGACTATAAAAAGGTGCACTTCCCTTCTTTTTATGTTACACTGCCATCCTTTGGACAGATACAGAACTAAGCACCGCTAGAGGTTTCATGAGCTGAGTGATGGTGGTCTGCACCAGGCTGCTGGAGAAACGGGATGTTGCAATTTTGGTGCAATTAGTAATTAATTGAAGGAGTTTAATTTACCATTGCTTGAATATGGATGATTGCTTTACTACTATTTATTCTGCTATATGATTGTATGGTGCTATAATGACAATACTGCCACTCTTGATATGATGACAGCTATTTGAAGTCATGTACCATTTGCTTTATTTAGCTTGAACCATAAATTATTATAATCGTGTACCTTCTTTATCTATCTGTGCCTAAACAGACACTATAATGAGGGGTTCATTAAATGCTTATTTTTATTAGGCCTATCTAATTTACATAACGTATAATTTTGTATAATTCTTATCCGATTGAATTTTTCTCAATGACATCTTCAAATGTCCTAATGCTAGTTTGTACCATGTAAAGCAAGGTGGTTTAAAGAAAGTAGATGTATTATTATTATGATTAAGATTATGATTATTATTTTATTTTTTATGTCGGATTATCATTATTGTTTTGCTAGTCTACAACCGCACGAGACAATCAGTGTTTATATTAGTAATATCTGTTTGCACGAGACAAACATCTGAACGTGATGCGCGAGGAATCAGGGGAGCGCCGCTGATGACGTCAGTTGCATGCAGAAGTGAATGAGCAGCTGTGTGTACACACTACAGCAGGGCCTACATCCAGAGCTGCAGCGCGAGCAACGATGGCAGGAATATAACGACATTTCATTTCATACATATAATCAGGTACGTGTGTGATATTCCCTTATTTTCTGATTTGATATATGCTCATTTATATCGTGATATCTAAAGGCGACGCTTCGTGTCCGTTCAGTGAGCTACAGCAAACCAGGCGTTGTGTTTATTCTGGTGCGGCGGGGATGTATTGTACTCGTATTTATATAGGCTGCGTCATTATGCGCTGGTTCATTTACCTCTAAGTGCATATTAATCTAAAAGCATTTCTTCCTTCCTTGTTATTAAGGTGGCGCGTTCATCGCATCCCATCATCACATTAAAATGAGTCGTGATGACGCGCGAGCTGTTTGTAAAATAATTAATTATTCATGTCAGCTGAAGGACGGCAGGGTTTGCACTTCTGGAAAACATCCGGTTACTTAGTTAATGTTTTCAAATCCTCCCTCAAAATCTGAACATCTACTCGGTTGTGAAATTATCTCTGGTTAATTAATGGTTACCACACCAGGGAGTAATGGTAGAAATACAAAATAAACCTCATTCACACCTTGTTATGAGTCTGACAGGTCAGATATCACATTGTGCTCCAGCCAGTGAGTTTGAGTCTCTTGCTTAAGGTGTTCAGAGGTGGAATAAGTATACTAATTGTTGAGGTACTTTCCTTTGTAGTTTCCTTTTGAAGCTACTTTATACTTCTACTATTCTACAACATTATTTTCTTCGCTTTAACTGACAGGTTGTAACTTTACAGTATTGATTTAACCAAGTATCCATCATATTCTGCAATGTACAAAATTAGACACAAAAAAAAAACAAGCTGCAATTGATTTATAACAATAAGCATTCTGCTGAGTTTTGTTTGCTCAAAATTTGGCAAAATGTAAAAGAAAACAAAGTGTTACCACTGACCCCCCGTTCCTCACTACATCTGCTATCCATGAGCTATTTCATCCACTCCGCTTTCTCCACAGGAAATCTGCAAAAAATGGAGAGAGGACATTTGTGAGTACATATAAACTTTTGTGTTCACACTATTTTCCATACCAATCCATGAGGTTATACAGCAACAGTCACAACATGGGTTCATCCTCTGTGTCATTGCAGTGGCTACTCCCAAGACTATCTTGATCGCTTTATCCAAAGCCAAGACTCGTCTGTTGTGAACAAGTTCCAGCAGAAGTACTGGAAGACAAAACAGACGCTCATCAAGGTCACCGGGAAGAAAGAGGACGAACACGTGGTTGCGTCAGATGCAGAACTGGACGGCAAGCTGGAGGTGAGGAGGAATATGAAAATGTGGTAGTTTTACTTAGTGACTAAGGGAACAGAAAGTCAGGCCGCAGTCGCATCACAGAAACATTAAGACACAGTGGGGAAACTTCCCCTCAGGCATACTGCAGTGACTTAAATGGCTTTTTGATTCACACTATGCTAGGATTAGCTTGAGGCTTAAAACGTACATTAGGCTGCCTGTCCGACCGCCATCATCTAAACCTCCATTTCAGGAGCCAAGTGAGTTTATGGCTGAAATCGATAGCTTATAAAAGCTGGGAAAACAGCCTTAATTTAGGGCAGGGCCTCGATGAGCGCTGTGATAAACTAAAATAACTTCATGTTTTTAACCTTTATGTAGCATTTTAAGACTTCTATTTTTACCTCATAAAAGACTTTAGGTTGCTCAAATTCACTTGTAGATTGAAATCCTTGAAATTAATGAAGTATTATAGATTTAAGGTGATATCGGTGATCATCATATTCAGGCAATGTATACACAACTTGCTAAACTGAGCATTACCCCTACAATTATCAGGCATTTTGATTTTAAGCTGATTTATTTTACCCCACAGGTTTTTCACTCCATCCAGAGAACATGCATGGAGCTGCTAAAGGTCATTGAGCAGTACCAGAGGAGGATATGCTGTAAGTATTTGCTCAAATAGAACATTAATAATAAAAGTATGAACTCTCAACAGAGTGCATGCAAGCCCATATTCCATAAACATCAGTGCTCCATGGAATGCTTTGTTAAAGTGCTTTAGCATGTAAATATGTTATTATATTGTTAACATTTTAACTTCAGACACAAACACATAAATATATCTGTTTCTACCATCTCTACTATGCAGTCCTTTCCCAAGAGGAGAACGAGCTGGGACGCTTCCTGCGCTCCCAGGGCTCGCAGGATAAAACCAGAGCTGGAAAGATCATGCAGGCCACGGGGAAGGCTCTCTGCTTCTCTTCCCAACAGAGGTAGGCAACATGCGGACAATTGTGAGTACATGAAAGGTGTGTAACACACATCCAGATCATTTACATACAAGTTCCAGCTGCACTAGATAAAGTAAAGGTCAGAAATGTTGGTAAACTATCACCCAAAAATATGGTGATGTTACTGAAAATATGGAGTGTTTTAATTGCCCAGCTGTGAACCCAGAGTTAGTTATGTTGGGAAACTTCAGCCCACAGGATTCGTATAATAACAAGATCAAAGCAGAAGACGTTTCCTCTACAGCAAAATGACACACAAAAAACAACGATTGTAATGATTTGATTGCTGAATTTGTGCCACACCCTGCTAACTGAAAACAATTAATCGAAACAACCACACCTAATGACTCATAATACTCAAGTGTAACATTTTCAGGGTCATACCCTTAAAATACAAATGTAAACAAATCTTATGTTTGTCAAGAGCATTGGTAGCTCTTATGTTCTGCTAGTGATTTGGTTTATCAAATGTAAATATAGTAAATATTACTACTTTTCCTTTGTTTAGAATGTACTTTGTGTCTTTACCAAGAGGGATAAACACCATTTGGTTTAACTGACTCTTCAAGGGGTCTATGATTGACTTTACTATTTAATTTTGCCAGACACCCCTGCTGGGGTTGGAAAAGCCTTTCCCCTTGTGGCTTCAAATGATTCAGCAGGCTTTATTATGAACAATAAAAGGTCAAAATTGAATTCAAGATTGTTGATGACATGAGATATGATCAACTACTCTAAGACCAAGGCTGTAATGAGAATGTTAAACTACTCACGTGCTTTAATTGAATACTTCATTTACACTCTACATCCTTCACAGATTGGCCCTGAGAAACCCTCTGTGCCGCTTGTACCAGGAGGTGGAAACGTTTCGCTATCGAGCGATCTCAGACACGTGGCTGACGGTGAACCGGATGGAGCAGTCCAGGACTGAATACCGCGGAGCGCTGCTTTGGATGAAGGACGTTTCACAGGAGCTGGATCCGGATACTAGTAAACAGATGGAGAAATTTCGCAAGGTTTGTCTTAGGACAGGAGGAAGAGTCAAAGGTCAGACAAATTGTCCTTTTTCACAGCAGACATTTTCATATTTTAAAATGGAAATCACAGATGTAACTAAGAAAATTGCGTTTCATGAAGATTTGCTTTTTCCAGTTTTCCAATGACGTTATCAACGTTGCTTTCCTACTATGACAAATCAATGTCTGATGTGAAAAACATTTATCTACCTGGGCAATCGCTCTTCAAGGTTTTTAGCCTCCACAGAGTCATGAAAACAGAAATTCAATTCAAGTTTATTTATATAGTCCAATATCACAAATCATATTTGTCTCAGAGGGCTTCACAAATCAACACACACAATGTAAAAGCAATGGAAAACAATGGAAAAACAACAAACATATCTTACAAGATAAATGTGAAAATACCAATGAAAAAGGTACATAACACAAATACAGTTAGAGTACAATAATTAAAATTCCATAACACCAAGTGATGTCAGAAACCTGCCAACACAGTGTGTGAGAGAAAGATAGCATATTCCGTCTGCTCCAACAAGCTATCTGCTGGAGGACTACCCATTTGTATCATTAATTAATCTGTTCATTATTTTTTCAATTAAATATTCGGTCTAAAAAATGTCAGGAAATATTGGAAAATATCAAAGCCTGAAGGAGACATCTTCGTATGTTGTATGCTTGATAAGTATTTCAAAGATCACCAGCTAACTGAGTAATTGACTAATCGTTTCAGCCATAATTTGCTGCAGTTCCTAAGGCCGCACAAACAGCACAAAGCAGGAAAAATAAAAGTTAAAAACAGCCACTAGAGGGCGGAACACACCATCCAATGCTGGCTATTGATCAATGCCACTGTATCAAGTACCCAGCATGCTCTTTTCTGCTGACACTTGCACAAAAGTCAACTCCACATTTTGTGTGTTCACAGTTTGACCCCGTGTGATACATAATACTGGGTTCTTATCTTCAGTTGGGAAATGTTCTTATCTGTTTTATCTCAGGTTCAGGCCCAGGTGCGCACTACAAAAACAAGCTTTGACAAATTGAAGACCGATGTCTGCCAGAAAGTGGACCTGCTGGGAGCCAGTCGCTGCAACCTCCTGTCTCACGTCTTAACCACATATCAGGTATACCACAAATCCCAGCTGTTTGCATACACTCCACTGATCTTGAATAGGGTGTTTTCAAAGACTGTGCCACATGCGGTTAAGCCAGGAAGGAAGACAAACATAAAGGGAACAAAGACACGGAGATGTAACTGTCAGACACAAGGATGTGAATCACTGTTTCCTCTGTTTTCAGACGACACTTTTGCACTTCTGGGAGAAGACATCCCACACTATGGCAGCCATTCATGAAAGCTTCAAGGGCTGTCAGCATTATGAGTTCTCCACTCTTAAGGTCAGAGAACGTCTTGACCTGAGCAGATAAGACCTACATTCAGACACTTAAGTTCTCAAGAATCAGCAACTAACCATGATCAGCGACTTTCTTTCAGACCTTACAAGGCCCCATGGACAAGATCGCTAAGAAAAAAGGGAAGAAGAGAATTAAAGCAGAGGCTGAAGATGGAAAGAAAGCAGAGCCCACAGACGACCAGTGAGTAATCTCATCCTGATCTTTCCTCATGCAGGTAGACCAAACATGTGCATAACGACAGGGACATCTGAGGATCTGTTTATCAACACTGAACCAGCCTGGAAATAGTATCTTACCCAACAGCTTCTTTCTGTATGGGTCAAATGCTATGAACTGATTTGATGTCATCTTTACAGACTCGTCTCATTAGAGAATGAAACCGGCGATAAGACCAGGGAAGGTAAAACACAATGCTACCAAATCTATGTAACTGCAATATGTTTTACAGTATTACATTATCTGGAAATAAACTGCAACTAACAATGATTTAACGATCAGTCTATAAAATGTAAAGCCCAATTTGATGCTTTAAAGTTGTTTGTTTTGTCTGACCAACAGACCAAAAAGATATCCAGTTAACTTTAATAGAGCAGTAATATAACAGTCAAATAATAACATTTGATCATTTAATACAGGTAACTTTTTTGACATTTCTACCTAAAAAAACAACTATTAACTATGAATTTGATGCCAATGAACTAATCAGCTCTTTCTCATTAAGACATATCAAGATAAATGTAACACCTATGCCCCCAATGTACCAATGAAAGCACAGCATAGTTTTGGGGGAAATGAGACACAAGTTAATGCAGCCAGTTAACAGAGAAATATTCTGTAACATCACCATATTGTTATTCGTTATTGCTTACTCTGTGTCTGATCATTACAGGGCATGGAGATAGTCTCTCTGCCTACTTAGAGTTCGAGGGAGAGGAGAAGGACAGCATGGCGTTGCTGAATGAGATCCTGGGCAGTACGTCTGTGGACGAGGGCGACTTCTCCAGAGAGTGGACCGAAGTGTTTGGAGACATGGAGGAGGGATCAGCATCAGGCCGAGCAGCCGAGGCTCAGCAGAAGGAAAACTCCTTCTTTCTACCTTCTCATTTATTGGACCAGAGCTTGAATAATCTGCAGTCTTCCCTCTCAGGTCAGAAATAATACTTTGTGTGCATTTGTGCTTGTGTGAGCCAGAGAAGAGGGACATGTTGGGCTTTTTAGATGTATCTGAATGACTTACATTTAAATTAGCCACCCTTATCCTAAATTAATTCTGAATTTATATATTACTGAAACTAAATAATAATCTATATTGTGTATCCATTAATGAGTGCATTTACCAAAATAGCTACTTATCCCATTGTAGCAAACTCTTTCCACAAATGGAAAAGAGTGGATTTAAACTGATGCATGTCACATCTGTCAATGTAATAGAATAAGGCTATAACAAACTGCCATATAGATTTGCTTAACTGTAGGTAATTCCCAACTACTTTCCATTTCCTGTGGGCCTGGGCAATGGCTGCTAGCACCTCATCTGGTTTTGTTAATTTGGTTGGAAGGGTTTTGAGTTGCCTCACTATGAAGGTGTGAAAAACCTACAGTATGTTTGTGTGTATCCCCTGGCTTTAGTATAACAGTCACCAAGGTAGTAGTTTAGAAAGTGTGTGACATTAAACTATAGTTCCTGCATGATTTAGAGTCAGTTTTGAAGACAGGCTTTTTCTAAGCAGGGAAAAAGCAGGTAGTGGTTGGGATCTGTAGCAGGCAAGATGGCAATGAGTTTTGAAAGAGAGGCTGAGAGCCCGGCTGGTCCACAAAGCACACTGAATGTAATAGTTGTTACAGATTGAAGTCCAAATTACAGACCCCAGGGAAGTCACAATTACAATATGAGGTCCCAGGAACTGTCAACAGAGTTCAATCAGAGCTGCGTGAATGTACAGAACTTGGAAAAAGTATAGATTGATTTTAAAGCACTGAATGAGCATAATGCTAATTCAAGCTGTAAACAGTTTGGCAGCAGTACACACAGGCAGGGCTGACAAAATAACTTTTGACAGCATGCAAGGCAAACATCAGGCGCAAGCTAAAAACTAATTTAACACTTACAAATCTGACTTCTCAAAACGTATCGTACACCTATTGATCAACATTCAAATGAAGTTTGCTGTTCTGGGTAAAAATGCAGGGAAGACTTTGTTCAAGAGGGCTTGTTCTTGAAAACTAAATGAGGGTTTTTGCTGTTATTAAAGATATTACAGAAATCATCACATGGGCCTGGCCTCCATTTGACCTAAAACATTAGAGCCCAAAACATGCAAATCCTTGAAAGAATCAGATTTTGAGCATACAGCCCAAACAGCAAGATCGAAAGAAAAATGGCTTCAGACCAAGAATGTGAAATAAACCACAACAAATCTTCAAGGAGGAAAATCCCCAAATATTCACATGAGTTATGAGACCAGTTAGAGGGGAGCTGCATTTACACATTAAAGCTTCAAAACTAAAACTATTAAACATTTCAGCAGGATTTCATATTTAAAAATGTTGGTGTTATTCACTCATAATTCCTGCTTCAACATAAGGTCTTGCTGAAAATGTCAATAAGAAGGGTACAGTGAAGGCAACAGTAGTAGAGGGTGCTGGAGCTGAACGTCTATATTGCACTAATACAAATATCTAAATTATTTATAATGTTATTTAGTCCTTTAAGCCTGTTTGACTCTTTTGTTTGTATTTGGCGCATTGTTTGTTACAAAACACACCAGCACATTCCAGCGCTCTCCCTGGGGGCCTTTAGTGTTGCTACATACTGTATTCTCTGGATCCACACAAGGATAAAAGACAAATAAATGTGCCTGAAACAAGACCTCAAAGTTGTAATTGCAACTTCTGGCATGTATCTATTAATCCCCTAATATGATTTTGCAGTGATAAATGTTTATAATATTTCTGTTTGTTGGTCTCTGACACGATATTCTTCCACATCAGCGAAGTGTGATGATTTATTTTGTGGATCATGCTTTGGCACGTTAAGCGATTAATCTAAAAATGTGCATCGTGTTCATTTCAGATCGGGCCGGGATCATTCCACAGCCCGTCGCCCAGGCAACGCAGCACTCATCTGGAGCCAATCAGGACTCTTCTAAGGCAGCAGTGAAAGGTAGGGCCGAGCCAAATGAATAAAACAGAGGAAAGAAAAGATGAATTCAAAGAGACGTATTCAACTGGAAGCTGTGATTATGGGGACTTTCAGAGAGTTTGTGGTTTTTTGTATTCATGGTTTCGTATATTAGCCAGACGCAGTATTTAAAGGCAGGGGTTATTATTTATCTTTCTTAGCCAAGGACTGCTTACAAGATAAAGAATAACTGGTAACTTTCTCATTAATGTCCCTTGGAATAATTGTATGCAACCTATTCTTTACTGTAGTCTTAGTTATGTGAAATAACTATTTTTAGAATGAAAATAAATTTGAATTAGTTTTAGATTTTAAAAATATACATATTTATCGAATGATAAATTCTCTTTGTATTAAAAAAAGTATACATTGTAAGTCAAGGGAATGACCCTCACTGGTGTTGATATTTTCAGATGTGTGTGTGTGTGTGTGTGACAGTTACCCCTTCTTTACTCGCTTCACAGACAAAGCAGGGACGTCAGCAGACCTCTCAGCGTGGTTCAACCTGTTCGCCGACTTGGACCCGCTCTCAAATCCAGATGCTGTTGGCAAAACTGACCTGGAGCACGAACTTCACAACGCGTAGTTATACGACCAACACATGGTGATCTGAAATGGGTTCCTTTGTTGGTTGGTACAGCAGAATATCACTTTCACACAACCAGTGAAAAATCTGTCGAAACACACACACACAAAATGGTCTTCTCTTGAGGCATCAAGTAGACATTCTGCCAATCATGAAGTCAATTAACTCACCTCAAACTCATACCCAAATATTTGTGGCGATTTACGAAATATAGAAGCAAACTTAATATCTTTGGGTTTGGACAGTTGGCTAGAACACAATATAACAACCAGTGGAATGGGTATTTTCACTAAATCCAAAAAGTTAAATCTTAGAATTAAAAATAAATCACTACCTTTTTGTTAAACCACACACTAATGGTCCCTTATTATAATGATTGCTTCTTTATAAAAACATAAAGGCAGGTACAAGCTTTCACAAAATGCCATATCATTACAGTATCTTATTATAACGACATGTATTTTGTTATAACGGGAGACATGTCATAACAAGTCATTGATCAGATTGTTTCTCTTGGTGGCAGTATTCTGCAAAGTGTTCAACTAACAACTAGCAGCTGTAGTTCTTCCCATTGTGAAGAAAAGAAAGATTTACAAGCTGACCTTTTAGGCCGTTTGCCTCTTCTGCTTTGGTTCAAAATAAAGGTTTATCATCGATACCTCAGTATGAGATCTGAAACAAGAAGCCTTCTACATTTGCTGCCTTGACATCTGTAGTCTCTAGTATCATTCTCCACAAGTCCAGGTGTTAACGAAATGCTGCAACATAGTGAGAAAAGTTAGTGCAGTCAAGAAGAAATATTCAAAAATAAACTGATACATCATTTATTCTGCCAGCCATCATCCTCCACTGAGAATTATTTGCAACTATTTCACGAAGCACTTAAACAGGTGGACTAAGAGCCAATGTTTCCTAGAGATGTATTATTTTTGAAATGTGTTTGCTACATACTGTCTTTGTTAAGCTTTGTTGAAGATATTGCAGAATATATAAACATATCATTCATGTTTTAGTGCATGTTGCATGTTTTATGTTCTTCAGTAAGTGTCATTGAATGGATAATGCGTGTTATTGTGAGACTTTTCATCCATTTATTTAACTCACTTGCTTCGCTCGCATTAAAAAAAAGAGGCAATTTTCAGTGGATCATTTTCAGAGCCAACGTAGACAGCAAGTTGGATAATCATGAAAATACAATCAAGTTGTTCTGATTCACATTACAATGCTGCATACATTATATGTCAGGTTAAGAGTCTTAATCTGATAACAAATAAACAATATAGAACCTCATCATTATTATAATTGGATTCCTTAGGTATATTATATTTATTTTGGGTGCAACTATGATGTTATAAGCCATGTGACATGTGTTAATATTGAATATAAACCAAATACATTGATTGCCTTACCTTGACTCCTACTTGTACTTAAATGCCATGCTTCGAAATACTGATTCTAATTGTTGATGTGTCTGTCTGTCTAAGGCCTTCAAAAAGATGACATATCAATGCAAAAAGAGACTTTTTTTTGGTTTTCTTTATTGAAAAACACACGATCTACATAAAAATGCATTGTACACAAGAGAACGGAGTCATCGTTGCCAAACATGGCAACCATTTCAACTGCACTGCACAATGAGCGTGTGAATCAAATCAGAAATAGTATGAGTGAAACTCTTCAAGCTGCAAGCAGAGGAGAGGATTTCAACGTACTTTGTGTGGAACGTGTTGCATTCTGTTCAAATGTGTGTTTTGGTGAGCGAAGGGCCGACGTTTTGGAATGAAACATTTACAATTGTATCACTCCCATTCAAGTTCACCTGGTCTAAAATAGTCGTGCTATTTTAAATAGTTGAGCATGGGCTGGTGATAAAGCTTAAGGTAACGTAAGGGCACATCTGGCTGGATCCGTATCTTGAGTCAAACTGTTACACAACAATTGTAAGTGTAGCTTTAGTACAAACAAAAATCAATTGCACACTAAAGGTCTGATTGTTTTAACTTATAAAATAGTCTTAAATAAAAAATAGTGATTATCATTTCACTTCCAAGTAAGTGCTAAGGCTTCAATGATTATCGCGTTTGTTTAAAACACTTTGAACCAGTGTTTATATGTAGCTAAAATGTTTGTACTGTAAACAAAACAAAATGCACAAACATTCTGCTTCTGGCAGACATTGTGCCTGTTGTGTCCCAAAGCCAAGACATGCCGGTCTTGGCTTTGCAATTTGCTTTGGTACTTATTTAACTAAGGGGATAATCAGATGACATAACTGTCACCTTCTCAGTTTGGGAGGGTGTAGCTTATGCAGCTAGCTCTGCTAACTCAAGTCCTCACGGTTGACCTATGCAACAGCGTCTCTGGAATGTGTCGTAGCACCTAAAACTCTAACCTGAACAAGATAATGCAAAAGTCCTTGGTGTGACACCAATTGGTCGATTCAGTCTCTAATTATCTCCCCCTCCAGTGAAAACAAAACACTCAACATTTCTGGAAAAAGACTGGAATGTCTTCAGAAGGTCATACACACCGGGGAAAGGCAACATAGTCCAAGCAAATACATTCCACATGACCCGAGTTATTATTTTGTGTAGTGTGGGGCAATAAAACAAGGCAATGGGGTGGTTGTGTGCTTTGTGATTGGTTATTTGGTCAGTGAGAAACGGCTGATATTTTGTGTTGAGCTCATTAATAGTGAGCAGACCAGAGAAGCAGATCTCGGCCTGTCGGCCTGCTGGGTGCAACGCTGAAGCAACTGCTGCTTTCACTAAGACATTGTGCTACAATACTTTAACATAAACAAACATGTCTTAACAAGTGCAAACATTGTAGTTAATGTGGGGCGATGTACTCTGACTGCAAGGCATCCTGATATACTAAAAACATGAATCGTGCATTACCCACCCTGTCAAAAAGCTCACATATATATGTGCTTAAGATTATCTTGCTAGCTAACAGTAGTAGAATTCCTCTGATACTTCATAGCGGTCTGTTGTGATTGTTGAACATTTTTCTTTTTTTTGTAATTTAGTCTTAAAATATTGTCATCGGTCACAATTATTATAGCAGTAGTATGTTGTTTTGCAAGGAAGGCGTAGCTGTTTTTGTTATGGGTGTTTTGTCACAGTACAGAGCAGAAGGCTAGGTTAGTGATGGGTGAAAGGAGGCGGGGCCAAGGTCAGAACACTCCTCACAACGACCAAACCACCGAGCCTGTGCAGCAGGATGCCGGTACCGTTATCCCACTTGGTGTTTGTCCTTTCTCGACCTGGACACTCCCTGCTGGCTAACGTTAATATAAGTGCAAGGTTTTTTTTTGTTTTTAGTTTTTGATCCATGCCACCTAACTATAGCAAGTGGTTTGGTTAGAGATACCTGAGAACTAGCTGGTGAGGACAAGCTGTGCTGAGCCATCTGCCCCTGCCTCTGCGTCGGGGCTCTGGCTCTCTGGGCCTGTGCTCGGGGCGCTGCTCCAGTCAGCCGAGGCCGCAAAGGTAGCTAGTGGTGCGCAGGGCAGAGCTGGGGTCACCTGAGGCCCTGGGCTGTCGTTGCCATGGAGACTGGGGGTGGCGGAGGAGTAGGACGAGGGAGAGACGGGGGAGAAGAGGGAGGTGCAGAGGAGTTTGACAGGGCAGAAGGCAGACCCCCTGGGAATGAAGTTCACCTTGTTTTTGTCGGGGCACGAGAAGAGAGGGAAGCCTTTTGATTTGCCAGACCTAAAGACAAGAGCGTTTGGATTCAATACACCTGCCCTGATCCCTGCCACCCACAATGCTAATGGGCTAGTACAGTAAACTGCTCTCTTCTTTTGTTTGTCTTCCACACAGGGTGCATTCAAAAACACATACAGATTGTAAAATGAAAAACAAGAAAAAATACTTACACCATCTCCTCGAACACTTTGATCTTCTCACAGCCCTCTGGAGGTTCCCGTTTGAACATGTAGCTGTTGTTAGGTTTGGGAGATGTGGCAAATTTGGGGAGAGGAGAACTGCACAGGCCGTCTGGAAATAAAGTAAAGAATACAACGTAAAAAAAGGGATAATAAACTGATCAATCTTGCAGCTGCAATCAGACTCACTCACTAGTTTAGTAACGGACGTTGTCTGGTTGCCGTTGTGTTTCTCTATATTTGCGTTTGCTGTGTCAGCCATATCTGTAGCTTCCTCTTGAATGCGCGATTACGATTTGGCATCCTGTCACTACGTTTTTACATGTTGGAGCTAAGAATAAATAACTGTCAAAATGATGATTCTTTTTTCGGGTGGAGATGTATTGTGTTTGTTTAATACCAAAGAACAGTCTAAGTAACTCTCTGTAAGTCGTCACTTTTAGATGCATGTCAGTATCAAAAGATACATAAGCAATAAAAAACTAAAAACTAAAACAAGTGCAAGTTAGCTCTGCATAGCCCAACAAAATATATGTATTGCTTATACTGTATGTCTTTAAAGAGCACTGCCTTGATTAAATAGCACTCTGATAACATTGTCAGAGTCATGTTTGACAGTAAAACAAACAAGGTTGCACACTTCCCACGACATTGAAATAGACTTTGTTGTGTAAACTAGTTCCCCTCTAAAGCTGCATGCAGGGCCGGCCCGGACCAATTTGCTGCTAGGCAAGATTTTACAAATCACTCCCCTTTCAAACTGTATTCTTGTTTATTAATAACAACCTTTTTTTACTGTCATCAAGTATTTTATACCTGTTTTTCATTTATTCTCTTATTTTTTTATAACTATAATGATCATATAAAGGTGTGCCTTTACCTCACTGAGCTGAGGTTATCAGAGCCTCTCGGTCTTTCAGGAGAGAGCTCTCTAAAGCTCTCCCCCCCCCCGCGGCCGCTTACACAGTAGATTCCAATGTTAATAAAAGCACACAGAAGCTGTATATGTTTTTTGGGAGTTTGATTTATTTTAAATGAACACAAATACAAAATTAAAACCTATAATTGCACACTAAAACCATTATTTCAAAAAAAGAACTATTTCACATGAACCTCTGGTTTTTACTGGGGCTAGGGCAGTTCAACTTGATTGGGGGGGTGGGGGTGCGCCATAGTTTATGGGCGCTGTACGCAATATAGGCGTAGTTCTGTTAGTATAAGATAATAAGATGTACTTTGTTGATCCAAAATCGGGAAATTGTGTTAAAAAAAAAGAAGTTTTTTTAAAATGTCTAACTTTTTCTTCGGCACCCCCGATGGGTTGAAGCGACCTTGATTTGCCTATACTGCCTATGCCAAGGGCCGGCCCTGGCTGCATGTATGAAACAAAAAGGCCCACCTTTGTCCATTTCCTCTGCAGAGCAGGGGCTTCCATCAGGAGAGTGGGCCTGGTCGGAGCTGCAGGGGCGGGGCGAGGGGCTCGAGTCCCCGCTTGAAGGGGCCTGAGTGTCCGTGTCACGTGTGTCCCCGCTGCTGCTGTAGTGATGCAGAGGGAAGGGGGCGCGGCGGCCATCTACCACATCCATGGCCTGTGAGGTCAGAGTACAGGTGGTCAGAGCAGGTGGTGAGAGGTCACATGTGAGCATGCATTGATCCTAACATGTCAGAGTGACAGTACTTAGCGATTAGAGAGAACAGTAACTCAGAGTCAGACTCAATCAGCTTCAACAGGCAACGTGTCCTTGAAAACTGTTTAAGCGTTCCTGTGCAATTCCTGCTCAGTCACTGGATGATGTCAGTCTGGGTTAAGAGCGTCAGCTATAATGTCTGGAACTAAAAAGCCTATAGTGTGTTTGTCTGTTTGTTTAAAGGGTCAATGGAGAAGCAAACACGACAGCAGATGGTTGTTCTTGACAGTAATTGAACAGTGTGATGTGCAGAGTTCTGCTTCGGCAAAATGCTCTCAAATGGTAGAGCAGGAAAGACAAATGGCTTGGTGCACAGCAGGCTGTAAATCTGTGCTGGTGTGTTATTTAAACTGTTTGTGTGCGCGCGTGTCTGTGCCTTTCTAAGAGGGGAGTTTTACAGACCTGCCAAGGTTCACTACCCCACATCAGACAGGATTTACGGATGCACATTGCCGGACTTTACAGGACTGCCTTTACGTGCAATAGCTTTTAAGCATCGACTAAAAGAGCTATTTTTGACCATGAGCATATTCATGTATACAAGAGTTATGTTTGCCTGGTTTTGAGAGAAACTCTTTCTCTCAGGTTTCTTAAGTCATTACAATTGAAATAAAAAGCCTGTTCCAGTGTTTTAAAAAAAAACCATTACTAACATAATCAAATATTTTACAGATTCAGAGAGTTTCAATGACTGTTGACCGACGTAAAGAGCATCAATTGACGCCTGCAGGACATTAGACGCACTATAGAGAGAAATAAAAGGGACAAAAGCCATGTGTTGATCCAGGCAGATAATTTGATGACAATGATGCTTTACTGGAGAGATACACACCCCTCAATGTGACCTCTAAACTAAGATAAATAGAAATAAAAAACTTAAATTAGTAATTTTCTTTTGTGTTACATTATGTGTCAATTTCCTTACTGGTCGGCCTGATAAGGACAGATAAACTGTGTAGGCCATATTTGTAGCCGATTTTAATTAGGCTGCATTGATTCTATTTCATTATTACATGTTACTTGTTAGACGCTTTTATCCAAAGCGACTTACAAACTCTATACTGTGGGCAATCCCCACAGGAGCAATTTGGGGTAAAGTGTCTTTCCCAGGGACACAACGACATGCTGACTGCAGCGGGATTTGAACCTGTGACCCCCTGATCTGAACACCAACGCACTGTGCCACACGCCCCCCACATTTGCAGCTATTATGCTGTTCTATTCACAGACACAGAAATACTTTTGCTGTCCGACATTCCTACTCAGAATTCCAACTATGAAGCTGCCTTAAACAAGTTTCCCCAACGTGGCTGCTCTTTTCTAAAGTCTGTATGATGTCCCATGAATCTGAGACTCAACCCAACTGAGACCAAAGATAAGTTAAGACTTAGCTTGAAATAGAAACATTGGCTAGTGTCAAGTGAGGTGTGTAGTGAGTTGTAAAAACTAATCTCACACATTTGTAGTTCAATAAGCACTTTGAATACAGTTCAAAATCAGCTGGAGCCAGCGTTTCTGCCAGGGGGGCATCTTGCCATCATTTGACTGTGCCCTGTGTGTGTGTGTGTGTGTGTGTGTGTGTGTGTGTGTGTGTGTGTGTGTGTGTGTGTGTGTGTGTGTGTGTGTGTGTGTGTGTGTGTGTGTGTGTGTGTGTGTGTGTGTGTGTGTGTGTGTGTGTGTGTGTGTGTGTGTGTGTGTGTGTGTGTGTGTGTGTACACATCCCTACCTGTATGCCCTGCTCCCAGTCCTCTCTGATGAACACATTCTCCAGCTCGTGGCTGATGCCCTCCACACTGCTCGGCACCCTGCATATGAGGGACTTTGGCACAGGGATTGTTGACAGGGCTGATGACGTTCCTTTATACTGGGAAGACACAAACATATGAAATATTAGGATATAAATGAATAACCTTGAAAATAGAACAATTATCTTTGGTCACAACTTCTCACTTAGATGGAAAATGACAAAACAAAAGAATCCTCTCAGTTCAAATAGATTGTTCAATGATATGTATTAAACGGCATGTGTGTTTCACTTTGGCTCGGTGACACCAATGTCAGCTTGTGGTGTTTAAGTGTTGCTGATCTCATTTATGAGACATTCACCGGATGGAGCCGTTCAGTTTGAAATGGATTAAATATTATATGAAATAAATACATTGTTGTAATCTACCACATGTGGGTATATGAGGCATAGCATATCACTACTTTTCCCACAGAGGTTGATTTGTCCTGTTGCTGGGCTTCTGTTAATAAATGAAGTGCAAACAAGCTGAAGACAGGACATGCCCGGACACATTCCCTCTCCTCTCATTAACAAAACCTCCTCAGTCATACACAGTGCAGAATACAACATCACAGACTGGTGTTTTGATCCAATACAGACTATACACAAGTCAAAAATACCTACACCTTTTCTCAAATAGGGACTACTTAGTTATAGCATGCTGATTATCTTAAGCTTTATATACTAAACTTAAACTAATGCAGTAAATAGAAAATGTGCTTTACATTTAATTCCATTAAACGTGTAATGTGAGAGGCATCTTTCTTAACCCTGGTATGTTAATATGTATTTATCTTATCCTTAGTAGCTGAGATATGGTTTGGTCTCCATCTGTTTCATTTGTATGTTTACCTTATCACATATCAGCTGTCAGGGCTTACCTTGGATCACCAAAGTCAGGGTTAGATGATGTTCTCATCTGAAAAGAGCATGCCAGTGACTGTGTGTGACCTGGTATGAATAGCTCACCTGTGATGGGCAGGCAGTGCCATGCTGCGCCTGCTGCTGCAGCTGCAGAGAGCTCTGCTCCCGGTCTTTGCTCTGACAGCTTACCTTCTTGCTGCGCTGCAACTGCAGTCTCAGTTTAGCAATCTGCTGAAGGACAAGTAAGATCACGTCAGAAAATTACAGATCACACCTGTCCTGTCAAGGTAATAGTTCAGTAACCAGGGGAATTAGAACCTTTCCCAACAGAGAAGTAAATGAAAGCAGAAGGTGGTAAGTACATTTGCTTCCATTTTGGGTCGAAAACAACTGTTATTTTCCTAATTAATCAACAATTGAAAAGAGTCACAATTAACTAAAGGCCAAAGCTATCAGTTTAATTAATAATATACAAATAAACTACAATTTTAAGACAAGAAAGATCAAATAAACTTGCAAATCCTCACATTTGAGAAGCTGGAACTATCAGAAGTTGCATTTATACGTTTTATCAGTTATCAAAATAGTTGCTGATTAACTGTCCGTCAGTAAACTGATGTATTAATGGACCAAAAGCAGCTCTAATCCCATGTGTTGGCCTAAACATTGTTTTATTGAGGTTCCTCCTTTTTGCAGCATTTCTGGTGATGCAAGAACTTAGGTCAATGGGTGCTTCTGGCCCAGGGTCTGCCTCAAAACAGGATACCCTTTGTGAGCCTAACAGACGCAGTTGTACTATGCAGACAAAGGTGTGGTCCTCAATGCTGATCTTGTAATCCTGGCAACACAGTCAACAAAGAGACTTGCTCTTTTCACAGACGTCCTCCCACACATGTGATCGCAGAGGTTCAAGAGCTAGGAGACAGTTCACTACATTCATTGAGTGACCGCAAGTCCAGGCAATCCCCATGTCATCTCAGAGGAAGAGAGAGAGCTTTTCCTGGCTGTGCTACGCTATTGATCGTACTTGGCCAAGTCCCTGGGATCGTCTTTACATTTCTCTAGCTGGCCTAGTTTTAGTGTATGACGACATTTATGCTTTATTCATTCTGAAGTTAACAGTGAGATTTGATGAGATCATTTGTGAGTCCATAGCCAGGGAATAGGGTTTGACTTCTTATGTAGCTGGATCTATCCATGTGTCTCTTTCTGTCTTGTGTAAACAGAATTCAGAATTGATTCACAGTAATGCCTTGACACTTACATTTTTCATCTTAGCAATGCAATAGTAATGCAAGTAACATCCTATTTTTGAGTTGAAGATGCCTCATCCAGATCTGTAACTTAACACACAGACAACGGTAACGGTTGCCTGGCCAGGTGACAAACAAAGTGAAGGGAAAGTCTGTTCCATTAAAAGCACATTTCAGACTATCATACTTGTGTTTAATAAACAATTAACGAACTTCCACATCTTGGTCATAAAGCTATTTAATGAAGGAAGTCCTGTGGGCTGATCTTTAGATTTACGTCGATTTTTAAATGTGTTTTTTAAAGTTCTGGTCAATACTAAAAAACTAAGACATCTGATCAACCGTGAATATTTTAGAACTAAATATTGATCACTAAGAGATTAGAAAACAGTAAAATAGCATAGTGTTGCACAGTGATGTGTAAGGCTTTAAAGTAACATGAGTTCCCATGACGAAGTTCCCTCACTGTAAGTTAATGCAGGAACCATATGGCACTCGAGAGGAGTTCCTACACTGTCGCTCAAAAACGAGCGGCCATAATGAGATGCAAGAGTTTCAGTTGAATGGGAAGCGGAGGGGAGAAGGAGGTTACATTTAGACTGTGGCCTGGACAGAGACCTAATAGCTCCATGTGGTCGGGCTGGTTGGCCACTAAGCCATGCAGAGAGACAGGAGTGGAAAACCAAGCTTAAGGAGAATCATATTTAGGCTGACCTCAGACACTGACAAATAAAACACATTTTGAATAAATGGAATGAACCACAAAAATGACAAAAACATGCTCTTTGAACTGAGTGTTTGGAGCAAGTGTGCTCTAGCTTAGTGTCAGACGGTTTGCTAACACTACTCCACTGTGTAAATCCTCCATCTGTGGGGCTGTTGTCAGGAGCAGCTGTGACTTTGGATGAAGCAAGGTTAAGGCTGGTGAATCTACCTCTTTGAGGTGGTCCGCGCTGCCCCAGGAGGCTGACCGCTGGTGAGGACTTCCCTGTTCTGCTCCCTCATCAATCCACAGACCCGGAGTCTGAAACACATAAATACACATAGTCACAAAACCGCATGAAACACAACTCAATTTCATTTCCTCCAACACAGACACAGCTCTTCTGATACATGCTCCACGTGAACTGTAGGACTCTGTGGCCACCAAGAAGCATATCTTATGTTGCACATGCTCACAAAGATAAGTATCTCCTTGAAAGGCTAGGATTAACTAACCTGCAGTTTCTGAGATGCGTTTGCATGGCAGGGTGGCCTAATGTTTACAGAGATCAGAAAACAAAAGGTCACAATGGAGTCCTTGTTGAGTCTTGGTGCATGTGCCCATTACAAATGTTGTGGTATGAAATGTCTTTATATGTACATGGTTGCCATGAATGTGTTTGCACAATGAAATACAGTTAGGATCAGTGATATATACACACACACACTAGTTTTTAGCTATTTCAATTCAGATATACTTAAAGTAAACAAAAACTTAAGACACGTAAGACACTAAAAGACCTTTCTAAAAATACTGAGAAAGGTGTCGATACACCAATAAGATGACCTCACTGTGTGCCTCAGGGTGTGAGCATCCACCAAATTCCTTAAACCATTTGGCTAAACAGTTGAGAAAGATGTGGTTGAAAGCAGAAAGGAGTGCCGTGTGCTCAAAGTGAAACTGGAGTGTGGAAACAATGACATTGAGGAAAACAGTCATGAGATACTCTCCCTCGGGAAATAACTCAATCAAACAGGAAAAACAAAAGTCATAGCATTTTTGATTGCTTCCATTAGTAAGCCTGGTAAAGAGAAATACATCAGGGTCTGCATATAAAAACAATGTCTTTATGTAAGGACTAAACCAAGAAACCCAGGTTAACCTTGTTACAAGGACTTCACTATTAGCTGCTGCTGGTCTCCAACTTTTCACCTTAAAGAGCAACTTGCAGGTTAGAGACACCAGTGAATAAATGTGTAGGAAAATTATGAATACACTAGATTTTCAAAAAAATATACAGAAATATAGACTACAGTGACACCTGGCGTCGTTTTAGTAAGACATTTTCACTTCCGCATAAAAAAGCCTCAGCACGTGACTTCCCGCGTGTGACGTAACATGGGGGAGAGCGGCCGGTCTAACGTATGAATAAACATGGATCACAATGCTAGTTTTGACACAGAAGAGGCTGAAAATATATATTCGAATGCATATGATTATAATGATGAGCCTGCTATGCGTCCAAGAGACCAGGAGCAGCCAAGGATTAGAAAAAATAACGGCCATCGGAGAGAAATAGAGCTTTGGTGTGTGGAGAACCAGTGGATAACAGGGCAGCTGTCTTGGTGAGTGACCGGCGTTAGCTACAGTTAATGTTAGCTAACGTCAGTCACATCAAAACATTGTAAAGTTAGCAATCCTATATCAGGCTATAACTAAAGTAGTATTGATAATATAGTAACGTTACTGGCAGGACTGTTGATACTGATCCATAACAGAAACTAATAAGCAAGTATCAGCCGTATCCCGCGTTACCTAATGCAACTCCACACTACGGTGCTGTGTACCGGAGGGGAGACGCGAGATACGGCTGATACTTGACGATCTGGCGGAGAAAGGTTGTGGAGCCTCCGTTGATGCTTGATGGAAAGCAGGTGTGTAGTCGGGGAGGGTGCACAGCTGATTGCAGCAGGTGAGAGGAGGTTGAGCCGGGAGCCAGGAGTGACAGCCACCACGCCCACACAAACAACACAGACCGGGGGAAACAAACACAAAGGAGACGGCTGGAGCAGTACAGCCACCACAGCGTTACCTAATGCAACTCCACACTACGTCTTTACGGTGCCGTGTACCGGAGGGGAGAGAGAGAGAGCAGCGAAGGGGGGGAGAGAGATGTAATTCTTTCACACACAGTGACGTCACGAGCTACCCACATTGCAACACGCGCCATATATATATATATATATATATATATATATATATATATATATAAATACGCCATTTTCATGGAGGTGCAAATATCCTGGAAGTGCAAATATAAACAGCTAGCTAACGTAGCCAGGCAGAGCGCACTAGGTTTTTTTTCTGAATTAACGACCGAAGAAATCGCTGCATGTCTTCGGATTACATCTCTGGACTTGAGGGGTGTGCTCTAGGTCGTTACCAGCGTAAACTAGAGCTGTGTGGGTTGTCGGATTGCCCTTACAGACTGCCTGCAGATGTATGGAAAAACGACCCTTGAAAGTGGACTTCGTCGATGTTGGCTGCATCTACGTCTAATTTCTAGAAACACCAGGTGAATACCCCACTTGTCACAATAATATTATCATGCCAATGCATATATGTGGTATTTTAGAGTTGACTAGATATTGATTAAGGCAATAGATTATGATATTCAGTACAGGAAGCTTAGCAACACCTAGACGGTGTACGGCTGCCTGCTTGCACCTCGCGTAAAACGGCGGATACCGGAAGTACGGTGTCGCCCTCGGCCCAATACCCGTATGTGTGTGTGAAAGAATACGGTTTCCTGATAAAGCTGTGGAGAGTATGTGCTGCAGCGAGGTGGATGCACAACGCACCCAGGAACGAACGCTAGCTCCGGTCCTTTTCCCGTGAGGGAAACTGTAGACTCGATGTCCTGACAGGCTCGAGTTTGTGCAACCTGCACAAACACAAGCTCACCATGATTACAAATGGTGAAATGCAATGTAAAATTACAGAAAAAATACCAGCTCACTAAATCACAACCGCTCAAATCAACTACAAACTACTACCACGGATTGGGCAGAGAACGAGTCCGAGAAAGTTGCTCCCCCATGTGACGTAATATGACGCGTTTGACGTATGACGTTAAAAAAAAGCAGTTTTTAGTAGCAGAGCTCAAAACGGCTCCTTTTCCTCTGAATTCCTGCTCTTATGTCTTGTAAAACATATCAAATCCTGCATTAACATTTTTAATTGTAATTTTCAGGCAAGGTTAAGCATAAATGTAGTAAAAAAAAAAACCTGCAAATTGCTCTTTAAGTAAGTCTATAAATAAGTTTGAACTATTTAGCCTATACACACACACAACTCTGATTTGGCAGATTATGTACAGCACAATGCTAGGTTTAGCCTAAATCAACAAGTCTACAGAGACATTTTGTGTCATCACCAATGAAAAGAACATCTGATATACAAACCATTCCCTTTCAGAGAACATACAGGCAGTTCTCTCTCACTGTCTTTTAGACCTCTTCTGCATAAACAAGGAAACAGTTAAGTTATGTAAATATATGCAAAAACAGAAACAGACTGAGAATGCTTCATAGCCTGAAACCACATATTTCCCCTGATTATGCATATCAACAGTTCCTCAAACATCTGACGTTTTATAGTCAGCACAGCCTACGAAACATCTTAAATGTCAGTGTCTTCACACTGCCTTATGTCTGACCCGACACCAACAGAAAAACCTCTATGACTCTCCAACTAAGGCACAAACCTTGCCCTATCACACTGTGAATAATGAGGAACACCCGCGTGAAGCCGTTAGCGCTGGATAGCTTGCGCTGGTTGCCCAGAAAAGGACAGCGGATGAAATGGGGGCTTGTGCTCTCATAAAGAGCCCACTGTGCCTGGCCACGCTGTATGGCAGATGTGTAGCTAGCCTTTAGCATTAACATTTTGAGCATGGCCTATGCAGTGGCTTGTGCTGTTTGATGCCTCTGCCAGGCATTGACGGAGTGGATGCTGCAGCTTAGTCTGTTCATTCAGAATGCAGAATGCTGCAAAAGGGCAGACGGGCTTTGTGGAGCTGTGGACTTTGCTGTTGAGGAAAAACTAAGTTCTCACAGATGTTCAATGACGTCAAATAGGGAATGCAACTTGCTACTTGTAACTCAATGAAATGTGAGACGCTTTCAATATGGCAGTAAACGAGGGCTGCAAAAATACTGGTAATAATAAAAAACATAGAATCAAAAGAAAAAAGGGCTCAAGGTAGTTATTCACAAGTGGAATGTTTCTTCACCTCCGAAAGATGCTGTTTTTCAACTTCATAAGCCCTAAATCAAATAAATCCTTTCATTTCATTTCAAACCTTTATTTACCCAGGTGTATCCCATTGAGATCATTGATCTCTTTTTCAAGGGAGACCTGCTCAAGTAGGTTCCACATGAAACATAAAAACATAAACAGAACAACAAAAAGGACATCTTACATCTTATCATTTTTAACTTAACATATCGCAATGATGTGTGCTTAGTGTTAGTGGTGACCGCAGCTTTTAGAGCAAACAACTTAACAGCTAATGAGAACAAAGGAGGTGAGAATAATCCCTGCAACTAGTTCCCTGGTTGTTAAATCAATTCCAAACACTTATTGTTTTAGACATAACATTTTACATTTTATACATGAATCCTTGCTTTTGTTTCAAGTCTTCAGAAAGCTAATGCATGCCGAGATGTCTCGGGCCATAGGTGTCAATATAAGGGCAACACCTTTCTTTATAGTGGATATTTCACTTTGCAATAAATGACTTATTTCCACCCAGATATAGAGAGTAAAACAAGACGGTTCAAATACTGCAGGTTATCTTAATTGACGCTCTTCTTCCCACACAAATGCTCGGTTAACAAGAACACCCACCTCTATTTTCCTCAGGGGCCTTTTAATCAACTAGCTCTTTAACTTCCGTCCCGAGATGTGTGCTGTGTAGACGTATGCACCAGGTGTTGTTCCTGATAAGGCACTCCCCTGCAGATACAACTGTTACCGTAGCCTGCAGCTTGCTTCCCATTAGGATTCCTCCTCAAAGGGTTACATGCAGGCAACATCCTCAAGAATCCAGTTCTGTTCCAAAGCAGGAAATAATGACTGGGCTACATCAGAATGACGGTGGAATTTGTGCTAGATTAGCTTAGAATGCATGCCGGGACATGAGAGCAGCCACTGCTATTATTTGATGGTGTTCAGAGGCCAAATGGGGTCTGGTGTCGTTCCATTAGGAGGAGGATTAGCTGGTCACTTTTTAATTAGCAAAAGGGGAATGACAAAACACCTGCATATATTTGAGCAACTTAGCAAGTTGACAGGAAAATGCTGAAAACATCGTAGTACTTGTTTTCCTACTTGCAGTAAGATGCTTTCTGGCTCTATTCAATCAACATGTGTGTATTCGACTAAGGTATAGTATAACGTTATCATGATGTGTTAATGTTTAATTTATTCACGTTGACAGTAATTAGAAAGAGATTTTTTCAAAAGCAATATATAATACATTTTTGAGAGGGACCTGTAAAACCTGCATTTGTGGCCACATGTGTTTGGCTCCAAAGTCCATAGCAGACATCTTCTCCTTTGATATTCCAGTCCTATAAAAGAGACTGCTAAAGCAGATTTCCATTGGCGTGAAAAACTGTTTGTCTTTTTGTTTGGTTTTTCAGATTACAAATGAAGATAAATAATTTCCTCTCACGCATTTTCAGAACTCAAAATGCCTCTCTGTGGTCAGCTTGCCATCACCTGTAGTCTTTGTGTTGTGTTTCAAGTGCAATCTTTAACAAAAACTGCAAGGACAGGCAAACTATTTGATCAGTCTGCCTTTGTCGGTTCTAGTTCTTTGAGGTCTGCGTGGTTTGTCAGGGCCCTAATCTTCATACAGACATTCTCTGTGTTCTGAAACCACAGGGCCTAGGGCACACAGGCCTAGCCCGGAACAGTGATTAGCATATGTATGGGCCCTCTGCTCCTCAACTCCCACACAAAAGGCAGGCGAGCCGTGCAGCCACGAGGGCCAGGTGGTAAGCAGTGGGATTTCTCCTCGACTCAGGCGTGGCCTGGGGGACAGGTGCAAACAACTTCACCTCCATGCAAGGCTACATAACGGCTCAAAGGAGAGGCTGTCTTCAACTTGAGCAATGACCAACAAAAGAGGCCAGGGACCTTTTGTGTGCTGCTCTCTGCTGCTGCTGTCGTCGTCTTATAGAAAGAGTTTTGCCCAGGCATAGCTTTCTAACAGGAAGTGGTCTCTCACTATCCTTGAGGGAGTTTAATCGCACAAGGATTGTCAAGTGTGTCACACTCCCCCACATCATTACACATGGCTAAATGTTTTCACATCTCATATTTCCACAGCTCTGACAGATATAAATCTCTTAAACGTTGTTTTCGTTCATGTCCACCTTCAATCAGGTATTTGCTGATAAGGCTGGAAAAATATGGTCAAATGTGGCGAAAAAAGGATCTACAAAATCACTGGCCAAATGTTTATTCTGCAATAACCTTTTTCAAGGCCTGATAATTATGGAATAGATTCTCCATACTTGTCCTGTCTTTGCAGTACTGCACAGGAACCCTGTAATAAGAGGTCTTTACTCTGCATGCATACAGCCACTTCAAGAGATCTTATAGGCCCTCACACCACTTCCTCAGCCAACACACAAAGACATTCGAGGCAAATGACGGGTTCAAAGGAATGAAGCCCATGTAAATTAGGCTTGGCGGGCTTCATTCAGACACATGAAAGGCTTCTTTAAGCAAAGAGGGTGCAGCCCTTGTCATGATCATGCATAGTCAATATTCTTTCATGACAGAAACCCACCAGACACCAACACCCGCCAACAAATGTACTTCTTAGAGAGAAACTGCATCTAGGCACTAGGCAGTCAACAGGGCAAGATTAGTGAGCTGCTTTCCAGGAATACTGTGGCGATGTGAATTAGGAAAACCATGTCTATTATTCCTTATCAAGTATTAAAAGGTAGTGCTTTGAGGACATTTCAGTAACTGCAAAGTCCACCAGATAATCAAAACCTTTGTCCACATTGTTTAAATACGTCTCCTTGACCTAGCACTGAAACAGAAACAAACAGTTACATTGAAGTCTTAACTGCCATTCTTTTTTAGCGAGAAATGAAAAGTGAATGTGGAATTTGGGGATTTACCAGACACTGTGGACAAGCTGTGAGCCCTATGGCCATATTCAGATACGTTAAGGTCTTTTTTCTGTCAAACTAAGATAATTAATTGCAAATCATATTTGCAGCACGGAGGAGAAGGAGGAGCGTGCGAGGGAGCTCATCCAGATGAAGCAGCAGATAGCCACGCTGATGTTTCCTGGTTTTATGTTGAAAAGTGTTCCCCTGTTCTGTTGCTGATTGTGTGCACCTGGTGCCCTGTGTTATCTCCTCCCCCCTCACCTGTGTCCTGTTGGTTTGATTAGTGTGGGTGTGTATTTAGGCTCTGTTGCCCTGTCTGTTTGGAGGCTGGTAGTGTGGTGGCTGGTGACTGTGCGCACAGGAGCAGCAGATTGAGGCTGTGTCATATCATAAGTGTATGAGTTCATAAATGCCCACACCGGGTTGTATTTTTGGACGTTCTGCCTCTGCCTCCTTGCTTGGTCGGGCCGCTCAATTGTCAGCTTTACTCAAAACCAAAATTACAATATGATGATTCATCAATCGTCATCACATCAACAATTCAAAGATGACGATGGTGATGGTTCCATGATGACGACACATGTGACCTTTTAGTGATGTAGTGCTTCCTCCCTTTGTCTGTGATTTCTTCAATCTGGAACCACGGACACTGCAGTCACTTGGCACGCTCCTTAAAGGAGACATGTCATGGCCATTTCCACGGATCATAATTCCATTGTTGAGGTCTACTAGAATAGATTTATATTGTGCAATTTTCCAAACTCACATTTGTTTCTCAAACAGCATCTCTGTAAACTACGTGTATTCACTGAATTTCACTCTCTGCCTTTAACGGCTCGTTGTAGCTCCAATAGCTCCAGCCCCCACCCTCCCTGGGAGCACAGTGTGCTCTGATTGGTCGGGACGTGGTGAATCGCGCTGAGCTCCGTGGAGGTGTGGTTTCCTTGTTTAGCGATACACAGCTAAACACAGCCAAACTCACCCTGAGCACACACAAAGTCACAGCCGAAGTAAAAACAATAAGTGTGGCTTGATATTGAGTAAGAAAAAGGTTGATAAACGCTGTGAGAATGGGTCTGCAGAGAGAATGGGTCTGCAGAGAGAATTTCGCCGCAATCCCAACTGTCTGTTATCAGCCTGCAGCCAGGGAGGAGAAATCAGCTTAGCTGCCTGCACTGAGTGTGTGAGGAAGTCCGTGGATTGGTCAATTTGGACCAATCAGCGGGGGCTTAACGTAACGGCTCCGCGGACGTAACCTAACGGCTCCACGGATTGGTCCATTTCGTTCCGGGTACGGGTTGACATCATGCCGTATCCGGAAGAATCAAATGGACAATGACGTATCTCCAACGAGGCGTTTTGGGGAGGTCTTTTCTGTGTTAGAGTTTTACTCGCTACAGGGTGTACTTTGAGGGTTGTTGACTCTGAAGACTGTTTACATGCATACAAACCTTCATAACACACAAGGGGACGGGTAATAACCGGAAAAGCATGACATGTCTCCTTTAATATTAACATTATGAATTTGCTTTCCAAGGCTACAGCAGCTAAGACTCATGGATGCTACTGCTTAGAGGCACCCATGATAATCGGTTAACATTTGAAAAAGGTCGAGGCTACTCCATGAGTCACCAGGATTATTACGTTATCTTTGGGAGTCCTATATTTCTATGTTTAATAACATTAACATATCATTTAAAACATTTGTATGTACCTGTGTGGCTTTGTCTTTCATACAGGAGGGGTAGGGTCCGTGGGAGTCCCGAGGCCACTGGCCGGTGAGGTACGGCCCTGTGATGGCGTCCAGTGAAGATGTCCGCCTGATGGCACTGGAGCTTCGAACCTGTAACTTGGACCTTTCTGCTGTGAAAAGAACAAAGTGATGGGGTGAGACACACAAGCACCCACACAGGCATCAGCACCAAGAAAGACAAACTCCCAGAGGCATCAACATACAGTGTGATCAATCTCTCAGTGCAAATAATTAGCCAAGGACTCAGGGCCATACACGTATAATGGTTTACATTGTTGGCAGATAATCGTGTTAAACCTGAAACAAAACACAATGACATCATGAAAGCCCTTCTGACAAAATGTGTTTTTTGTACTTGGCCTAGTTTCTTTGCCTGTGGTAAAGTTGTAGCACAAACGGGATTGTGTGTAAATGTTTACTAGAAATATATTTCCGTCAATCACAGAATGAAATATTACAAAAATGAAGACAATATCTCCAAAAACAATATAAAAACACAATACAGTATAATCAACACTTCACCTTGAATACTGCAATGTACAGTTAATAATGGAGATAAAACCGTATACGGCAAACTCTTCTTGTTCTCAAAGTGTGGACAATTGTTTCTAATCTCTTAAGTATTAGCTGAAGGCAAACAACATGTTTTGAGAGCTAAGGCCTGAAGTAAATGTAAATGGCTGAGCAGGAGCATCTGATGTTATGAGAGCAGTCTGCTGTGAGCCAGAACAGTTAACCACACACCACCCACATAAGAACTCATAAACAACCACACCACAATGCACATCAAACCTGCCTGCATCCACTCAACATTCCTGCAGTGACACGCACAAAAAAAAGAAGAAGAGAGAAACAAAATACGCAATGCCAAAGGTTGGATAGCATGATAGTGCAGTAACAGTTGGATTAAATGCAATAGCCTCAATTACACTTTGTGTGATCCCAGAAGCAAATGCTCCTTCTTTTCCGTATCAAAGACAGACAAAAAAGAGATAGCGCCATGATTTTGAGGAAACATTGACTCCATTCCCTGTCTGAGTAGGTTTAAGCAGAGGCCCTTCCAACGTGAACACACAGACTAACACACACAGACTAAACTATCTAGATGAGGCACCCCTCTCCTTGCAAAACTACATAGGCATCATTGTTGTTCTTTGTTCACAGAATACACGGGGCCTACCCACCCAAAGGTATTGCCTAAGTAAGCTTACTGGGCTACAGTAAAATTCCCTGAAGCATTGTAGACAAAGGAAGCAGGCTAAATGTCCATCAATATTGATACAGGCCAAGCCAGTGCTCTCAGAACCAGGACTGGGGTTATTTTCCATCGTCTCCCCACTTGCCAAAATAGAATAATCTTGTGATGAGAAAAAAGAAACGGTGAGAAAGAAGGCATCAAAGCAGTCCATCTGCTGATTTCAGGGGAGCATGAGTGGAGTTGTGTGACATTAAAAAGGAATACTTCTGGTTGCATTTGAATAAGAACTTTCCTTAGCCGGAGCTACTGTGAAAGAGTCCCTGCCTTTAGAGGGGATAAACGGTGCTTTATTAACTGTAGAGGCAAATGTGAAAACAAACATGTGGTCCAGATCAGTAAACCATAGCAGAATGGTTTCCTGTAGGTTTTCACAAGTCTGGTTGAAGGGAAAAATAGTTTAACTTCATCTTGTGATCACATTTGTAACAAAAAGCACGTTTGGTATCCCAGAAATGCTCAATTCAATTAGAGCAGGATTAAAGGATTTAGGGGTTTGCACTCTCAGGCAGCCCTTCCAGTTATACATCATTTTAGTTTATCCATTAGCTAAACCTGGTAGGTCTTATATGCAACCTATATTTACATATGGAGATGGTCTTGGAGATGTTTTAATTCAGTCGGAAATGCTCAAACTACCAAAAATACATGCAATCGATCGCCCACCCTCAAGACAGTGCAAACGTGGCCATTGTTAAGAAGAGGTGCAAGACGGAAATCTAAACAATGAATACAGTGTCCCAGTATACTTAGGGCTGTGCAATTAATCGTATTTTAATCTCGATTACGATTTTGGCTTGCAACGATTACGGAAACAACGTCATCGAAATAAAACAATTGTTTATTTATTTTGTATTATTATTTATTGTGTTTTCAGTTGAATTATACTTAAAGTTCAGGGTAATCAACTGTTAAAAACATACAACAAACAATAAATAAATTGATGTTTTCAAAGTAAATGAATAATCGTGATATCAATTATTGACCAAAATAATCGTAATTATGATTTTTGCCATAATCGAGCAGCCCTACTTATATTACAGAAAGGACTAAAACTAGTTATTTGCCATGGTATTAATATTCATCATACTTTTGACTCTAATATATAGAATACTGTCGATTCTGTTCATATGTATGATACTACGTGTTTATTTACAATGCCCTATCACTAAACTATGATTAGAGGACTGTCTTTTTAATTTGTAGCTGTAATACGAACAGTGACTGCAATATGAATAATGATATTAATATTTCCCAGGAACTTATAAAGTTATGAGTTCAGCATCTGTCTCTCAGCTGTTCAGAATATGGCTAGTGAGCATTGTTAGCAGTTATCAGTCAATGAGTCCAGTGGGTACCTCCCACAACAGGCTATGTGTCTCAATGGGCGATGAGGGTATGCTATGAATGCTAACGATTTCAACTTTTACCACTGAGAAGAATCCAAAAACCTACCATCAAGTTTGAGGTTCAACCAGATGTTGTGCAGGTTTGGTTGATAAAACAACAGAGAACACAGCACATTTCCACATGTGGTCCTACTCTGCAGTTTGAATGTGTGACAATGAAGCAGGGCCGTTTCAGCACAGCTGGCACTTTGACAGAGAGCAGGACTATCATTGTTGGGACAGTGAATCATGTCATGCTGGTGAACCGAAAAAGTCATGATATGGATTATTATACTAGGGGTATGCAAACAACATGTACAACAGCATGTCAATTATATATGTTTTGTATTAGCCATGTAGAAAAGCTTAAAAGAAAAGTTCCCTTTTTCCTGAATGTTGGCACAAATCTCAATATGTTGTGTATGTAGGTGACTTTTTGGCGCTAACATTAATGATACTGCACGGCATTTTGGACCCACCAAATGGCAAGCATTATGTCTTTGGGTGGGTCCAAAATACTACGATGAATGATATATTACAAAGCGCAAATCCTCCAACTTCGTTTCTAAGCTGGCATGAAGTGATGAAAGATGTTAATGACTAAATCATGTTTGCAATTTTTGAATGTTAGTAGCCACCAAACCCACACTGATATGATCATAGTCCTCATCAGAGGCCTCTTGTGCATGTTTGTACTGTGAGGTCATGGCAATGAAGCTGGGTCAAGTCTCCATCATCACCACTAACATGAGACACTGGTGTGGGTGAGAGGTCGTCCTTTCAGAGGATTGAGGTATGCGTGGCATGCCACTGGGGTGGGAAATCAACACCAACCACTAGGCAAACACGGGTGAAATGTGTCGTGCCTGGTAGGTCTACCCACTCAGTTGTTATGGAATAGACTTCCTTTCCTGCCTTGCATGGTACACTGGTCAAGGTTGGAGGTCATCTCTTTCAAAGAACTGAGGAATGTGAAGCATGTCACAAACATACAATTCCAAATCAAACACTATCCGGTATGATACAAGAGGGCAGCACTTTTGGCTAAGAGGGAGAAACGTTTAAACATGACTAATGAAGCTTTGATCAAGCTGGTGCAATGTAGTGGTCTCATGGTGTGTTGGAATATGGGACCTAAACTAACTAAGTACAGAACACTCTTGTGCTGAGTATATATATATCTGGTGCTTTTCATGGGAACTGGTGTGGTGTCCGACATGCCCACTCATGTTTTCAGTCCTAAAAAGGAATCTCTTCTTATCTCAAAATACTGAAAAACAAGCTGTGTATTCTTTGATGAAGAAATGTAGTTCTGGCCTTCAAAAAGATACCGCTACCAGTCTGTAAATTAAGCTACAGCTTCAATATATGGCAAAAAAAGGCTGTCCCATAAAGGAGATTTAGTGGAAGACTGTGAAATGCAGATACAGGGCTGCTTGGACTCTCGTGTCCTTCTTCAGTTTGTCTCTATTCAAAAAGCAACTAAGCATGACATGACGACATAGCACAGACCTCTGTTATCCACGTGGAAGAGAACATGGTGAGGCTCAACAGATGTTCTGAATGTGCCATGAGTGCTCCATGCTGCATCAATGGAGTGAGGTCAAAAAAAGCAACACCTGACTTTTCACTCAGCGCTCTGACTACTGGGACTGACGTGGCCCCTTTATACAACTGAAAGCATGTCTTTCTGCCAATTCTCTCCTCCCCCTCTGCCCTGTCAAAAGTCCATGGGAAATAAGAGAGCCAAAAGTGCAATCTATTCTCTGACACTATTGTGTAAGTGAATGCTAGGCTGAATAGTTAATGGATCAACCTTCTGCAAATCAAGAGACTATCATGCTCCAGCTTACCCCTTCAAATATAATAGTTTACCTTATTCTCTATTGAAATATTCTAATGAAAATTCCGATCGATATCTTCGTTACAGGAAAGTTACTATGACAAGTTATAACTTGCCAACAGCACATGGTGACATGGCATTTACTGGCCTTTATAGGATAAAATAGCAAAAGAAAATAGATTTTACCTCTGGAAACCGGAGAGTCTGGGGGACAGGAGGAGTCCTTATTTTCGGGGGAAAGTCTTTGCTTAGCATTTGCACTTCCCGAAATGAGTGAGGGACTGGAAGGGGGACTGGAGCCTCGGCTGTTCGTGGTTCCACCGTAAAGGGTCTGCGACCCCCGCGTGGGGCTGCTCGGACCCCCGCGCAGGAGCTGGTAGGGCACGGTGGCTCGGATGGGGTGCAAACGGCAGCTGCTGCTGTTGTTGTTGAAGGAGCCTGGGGAGCCCGCATTGCTGCGTCTTACCCTCGGCTGCTGGAGCGAGTTGCTGGGGGCTGACATCCTTCGAAACTGGCTGTAATTCCTATCACAGGAAGAAAGACGTACTGCCAAAGTTGCTGCTTCTCTGGAGGAGGAGGTGGTGGTGGGGGAACGGTAAGATAAACATTAGCTAGTTAGCAACAAAAAACGTTAGCTTCCTTTTTTTAAGTCAACTCATGCGCTCAAAATGACAAAAACTCGCAATTGTTGGTGATAACTTACCTGTAAGATACTAACACATGACGATGTAAGCTCTAACAACTACAATAGTAACTTTAAAAGTTGTTTATGATACTTCTTGAGACGTTTAATTCTTGTTTTCAAGCTCTCTTCCCCATCATGTCCACTCACTAAATGACAGTTGTTACGGCCAGACTACTGGCTGTTGCCTGTGGGCGGGCTACGCTACTCATTTCTGAGCTTCTCATTGGATAGTGACGATGTACAGTAACTTCGCTGATTGGTGCCAGTATGTCTATGGATCGTACTTTCATCCAATCAGGTAAGAAATGTCTTACTAGTGTGGAAAGTTTTTTTTGTCAAGGAAATTGAGATGTGAAAGATATCCTTTGATTTTACTCTTTACCATTGCACCAGTGTATTATTTGTTTTACAATGTACAGAAACGGCCTTATTTGAGACGTAGTATGTTGCTCGTCATTGTGAAAAATACAGTTGCAATATAATTATTCAGCAGATGGTATCACAAATGTAAATGTTCAAATTATTTTTGTTTTCTATTGAACACTACTAACTTCAGTGATTCACACTATATATGATAAATAAATATATGAATGATAAACATATATTTATTACAGCATTGTATACAGTGTACAGACATAGTTTGACCTGTAGAATCCACGCTGTACAAAGTTCTTTCATAACTACTTATATATGTATTTGCTTATCTTAGATAAGCCTGTGTAAGCTTGATCAAACAAGACTATGAAGGTAGATATGGTGCAAAATGCGAGAGCGTGTAAAACCTGATGTGAGCACTTGCAGAAAACAAATCTGAGCTTGTGTGCATACATTTACACTTGTATAAAATATCCACGTAACTGTGAACCAAATGTACACTTGTATAAAATATCCACGTAACTGTGAACCAAATTTGAAGTCACAGAAGAAGAAAAAAAGTGAACTTAGTTCACTTGCAGAAAAATACATATTTTTAAAATATATTTTCCATTACAACTGCAACTTGGTTATTACAACCTCTCAAATCAGTCATTACAACTTGACGAATCTGCTCTGTGGCAGTATAAATCGACGAATCTGCGGTCTTGACTTTTGCTACACTTCTTGCGATAAATGTGTCGCAAAAGTAATTTTCACCTGTAGATGTGGGGGGAGGGAGGGGGGTTGGAGCGAAGGGGCGGAGCCATCAGAACAACGAGGCTTGGGTCAGTCACACAGTCACAGCCAATATGCATAGCCAGGTCTAACCGGATGACTGCGAGGCTAACGGTTTGCTAACGGTTCGTGTCGCTACCGCTGACATGGCGCGTCAATCAACGGTAAATGTTGCCCATTACTTGCCCAGTATTACTTTGAATATTATTATTGTGATTGAGGATTAAATCCGCTTTGAAGACCACCGTTTTATATCGTGCAGTTTAGCGGCAAAATAACGTCAGTTAGCCAGCTAACGCTAGCTTTGTTGAGTTTATGCTAGCTAAACAAGTAGTGGTTGTAGTCTACAGCAGTAATTAATGTATTATAGCCTACTGCTTTGGCACTAACGGTTGATAACCGTTTATGAAAAATAAAAACAATTGAACTGTACTGAAATAATGACACGTTTTATAATTGTCTTGGGCTCCTGCTGTGTTTTTAAAGCCTTTGTAAATTATCCATGCTATTTTCTATTTAGAATGAAGACTTCAGAATCTTAAAATCCCTTCACGTTTGTATGCAATTGTGCTAAATTCAACTCTGGAATCAAGCAAATATTAATATGTTTGCATGACATTAGTTATTTATATTTTGATATCACTTAATTATACGTTTGATACATTTAAGTCAAGCTAAGGTACATGTGATGGTAGCAAGTTAGTACTCTTACCTGTGATGCCTCCTCCAAACAGAATAATAACCAGACTGTATCATTAAAACTAAGTACCAGTTCTAGATCCTTGACTTTAGACAAACAATTCAAAAGACAAAATGTATTTAAAGACCAATCTTTATTTGAATGTGCCTCTTAACCTGATATATTAGTTATACAGTAATAGTATTGATAATCTAAAAAAACTGAGTAACTCAACAGTTAACTTTATATTTCTTATTGTCCAAAGCATTTATTATTTTCATTTTTCCCCTCTCATATTCAGTGTGGACGGATTGAGACAGCGTGGTGTCCAGAGGGCTGCAGAGACTTCAGGGAGAAACCTCCGTGTGATGGACGTCCAGTCTGTTGGTTTGGAGAGGACTGAGGGTCTTTCCTCAGCGAGGAGGACCAGGCCTGATGGAGGAGGACCAGGCCTGATGGAGGAGCTGATACCACCTGGATCGGACATTATCCTTTAAAAAACACCTGGAAGAAGTCAAGGCCAAGGTGACGCCCAGGGTCGCGCTGATCCGCCGCCTCGCTGGAACAACCTGGGGAGCCTCCGCTAAGACACTGCGAATATCCACTCAAGCCCTGGTCTTCTCTGTAGCGGAATACTGCGCCCCAGTCTGGAGCAGAAGCCCTCATGCGAGAAAGGTCGACGTGGTTATCAATACCTCCCTCCGAATAATAACTGGATGCTTAAAGCCTACCCCTGTGTCCCTCTTGTAGTCCTCGCGGGAATAGCACCGGCCGGCCTCTGACGGGAGGCTGCCACCCTCGCCCTGGCCAGGAAGGCACAAAAGTATGACTGGCACATCCTGCACAACACCACAATAACACCAGCACCTCCAAGCAGACTCAAGTCCCGCCACCCCTACAACAAAGCAGCTCAAGAGATGCTCAACTCCACCTCTGAGGACATCTCCAGAGATGCATGGTTGGCAGCAGCTTGGAAGCAGGAGTGGGAGTCAGCCGGGCCCTCCCGAATCCACCGTTACATCTGGGACCCAGGAGATGGCGCCATTGGAGGAGACGACCTACCGCGCCGGCAGTGGACCACTCTGAACCGTCTACGAACTGGGGTCGGTCGCTTTAAAACATCGATGAAGACGTGGGGCTTGGCGGACAGTGCAGCATGCGAGTGCGGTGATCCTGAGCAGACCGCTGTCCATATAATCACCATCTGCCCCTTATATAGACCACCCTCGGAAGCCAGCCTCTTCGACCTAGGACCAGAGATGCGGGCAAGGCTACACGACACCGAGTTGGACCTCTAACGTTACACGAAAGAAGACCACCGCACAGGCCTAGTCTGTCACGTTATTTGACTAAATGTGTTTACTTATACATTTAATAGATTTACACCTTCTGTCCATATGTGCTTTTTATTTAAAACATGTTTGATTAACTTTTGGTTCACATTTCAATAAATTGTATTTGTATTTGCATTCCTTTTGTCCATTATTCTTATTGAAAATGTTAGATTACACATTCACATCTGACTGAAGATTGGCCCATTTATTTGTGATGTTGCAAACTCTGAGGTACAAGGCACAAGTGATGTGAAGCTCATAAAGCGAGGCAAATAGAAATAATCAGCTGATGAAGTGTAGATGTGGAAATAGATGCATCCCATCAGCAGACTGTGTTTTTCGCCACACTTTATAAGCCTGACTATAACCACCCCTTCTCTGAGGTGCAGGCAGCGTCACAAACAAATTATGGTCCTGACTACAAAAATATTCGGTGTGCAGATCTTTGTTTTCACAATATAAGTAGCTTCTTAGTGAATGTCCTGTACTGGTCTTAAAATCTCATAACATCAGCCTTTAATGTTCCTCTTGGATGTTCTTCTTGACCCTCAGAGAAAGAGGAGATGCTGAGTCGTGTCTTTCAGGCATGTCCTTTCCTAACAAAAATGACAGGAAACATAAAACATTATTGCAGAACAAGTGTGTTATTTATGAAAGAGGTGTGTTTAGGGGCTGTTGATATAATTATTTTGTAATTGTAATCAGATTATGAATGAACAGTATGAAATTCATCAACATTGAAATATATGCTATTATCAAAATAATATTTAACTGTTATCAAACCGTAGTGCAACTGTAGAAGCTTGCTCTGTTGTCTCACTGAAAGAATAACTTTTACCACGTTTTTAACAGACAATATTGAGAGATAAATAGTAACAGTTCTCACTATGTGTTAAATAGCTTTGCCTTCAATACATTAAATTAGAAAGCTGACAGTCATATTGCTTGTTAACATCTAAATGTAACCTTTTGCATGGAAAAAACCCTCAACTTCACTGATGTGTAGGTGATCTAGTATTTAGTATTGTTTAATGGAATGTATATCAGTGTATTCAAGTCAATACTTCATTTATTTAAACCAATATTCTTGATTCTTTGTACAGTATGAAAAAAAGAGTCTTTGTACCTGTGCTGAAGTTCACTGCTGTGAGTAGTCCAGTTCTGTCTCTCACTCTGGTCCAGCCTGTCTGCATCAACTGGACACCTTAAACAAACAGATATATATGTAAAGTACCATGTGTACAAACAATATAACTGATTATCTTCTGTTGAACATGTTGGATTGTGTATTGTCCGAGTCAGGGTCCTTTTTATTTTACTGTAACTTTGGAAGTTGGGTTACCAATGCTTACTGTTTATTTGATACCCATTTGGTAATACAATTAATAAAAACAACAAGGTTTGGGTTTGTTCTTCAGATGTCTGTGACGTTAACGTGTAAACTCAATAATGAACTCCAGCTCAACGAACCATATTGTAATATCTAAGTAATCATCTTGAAGTATGACATTAATAATTGTAATATACACACATCTTATTGTGAGGTTGATTTCACATACACTACTTCGACGTTAGCTAAATAGCATGGATAATTTACAAAGGCTTTAAAAACACAGCAGGAGCCCAAGACAATTATAAAACTTGTCATTATTTCAGTACAGTTCAATTGGTTTTATTTTCATAAACGGTTATCAACCGTTAGTGCCAAAGCAGTAGGCTATAATACATTAATTACTGCTGTAGACTACAACCACTACTTGTTTAGCTAGCATACACTCAACAAAGCTAGCGTTAGCTGGCTAACTGACGTTATTTTGCCGCTAAACTGCACGATATAAAACGGTGGTCTTCAAAGCGGATGTAATCCTCAATCACAATAATAATATTCAAAGTAATGGGCAAAACTTACCGTCGATTGACGCGCCATGTCAGCGGACTGGTAGCGACACGAACCGTTAGCCCCCCCGCAGACATCCGGTTCGACCTGACTGTGGCTGTGACTGTGACTGACCTGACCCAGCGCCATATAGACTGCGATTCTATCTATATGGCGCTGACCTGACCCAGCCCAAGCCTCGTCGTTCTGATAGCTCCGCCCCTTCGCTCCAACCCCCCTCCCTCCCCCACATCTACCATGGATGTATAATACAGGTGAAAATTACTTTTGAGACACATTTATCGCAAGTGTAGCAAAAATCAAGACCGCAGATTCGTCGATTTATACTGCCACAGAGCAGATTCGTCAAGTTGTAATGACTGATTTGAGAGGTTGTAATAACCAAGTTGCAGTTGTAATGGAAAATATATTTTAAAAATATGTATTTTTCTGCAAGTGAACATTTCATCACTAAGTTCATTTTTTTTCTACAAGCTACAAAACTTTTTTTTCTTCTGTGACTTCAAATGTGGTTCAGTTACGTGGATATTTTTTACAAGTGTAAATTTGGTTCACAGTCACGTGGATATTTTATACAAGTGTACATTTGGTTCACAGTTACGTGGATATTTTATACAAGTGTACATTTGGTTCACAGTTACGTGGATATTTTATACAAGTGTAAATGTATGCACACAAGCTCAGATTTTTTTTCTGCAAGTGCTCACATCAGGTTTTACACGCTCTCGCATTTTGCACCATATCTACCTTCATACAAGACCACCAAGGTTGATTTGAATTATATTGAGAATGTTGATCAACTTTGTTTTTTAAGGTCAAGAGTGAATTTCATTGTAATATCATCCAATATGGAGCATTTTTTCCGCATACGCCACCTGCTGAGAAACATAATGATGAGACTTAAAGCTCCGCAACATCTACTAATGAACCTTGAGGTAAGATTGCGTTGACACAAGCTGTTCAAACTCAAGAATGAATTTTCAATCTAATAAAATGTATTACTTGCCTAGTTCCGAGGTCCAAAATCTATTGTTATTCAATGCTGTCCTTCCTTCTGCCTGCACTGGTCTGTGATTCTGTGGGAGTTCCCATGGGAGAATAAGGTGACTCAATGCTTTGAAGCAAAGATAAAGAAAGCACATGATAGAAACCCCACGCCATCTGTCTGAAACTGATAATGTAAAAATAAACCATGGAAAACTTATGGAAAACAACCCATTCAGCAGTGCTCCAATTTGTCAGTCGGAATTTATTTAAAAGAAACACTGAAAGGGTGAAATTCCAGCCACCCTGTTTTTTGGGATGCAACACGGCTCGCCAATTTGTCAGCTACACTCCAAAATAGTTCACTAAAGGGCACGCAGGCCTATAAAACCTCCCACACCGGGAAGAGATCCTGGGGAAAGCAGTAGCTCCTGTGCACCCTCCTCCTCCTCCTCCATGACTAAGTGATTTAGCCAGGTCTGGTGCAGGCCGCCTCTCACTAACAATGCCTCCCTACGCTAGTGACAGAGCGGGGAGGGTGGCAGAGAAAGAGAGTAAACCCATTTACAATGCGGCTTACACACGGCCGTCCCCCCATAGACGGCACCCATCCTTGGATTGATGTGTGGTGTGCATAGTTTTTGGGTGCAATTTGGGCACCACAGAGGGAGAAAGAAAGAGAGGGCAAGTTTGTGTATGTCGAAGGCTGTACGAGGGGGGGGTCCAGGGCTCAGGCTGTCTGTTCCCTCGCCCTTTCTTTGAGTCAATAGTGTTCCGGCAGCTGAGGTTCTTTATGGGGGGAACAATCTGGAGGGTCTTGTTAGAGTGCCGAGCAGCTGCTGTTTTCTGGCGAGCTTCTTTCATGGACCACAGGCCTGGAGTCTGCTGATGAATACAGACGCACCCTCCCACCCTTCCTCCTCATCACCCTTCACCCCCTACCTTATCCCATTCCCCATCCTATACCCCATAACCACCCCTCACACTGGAAGCCATCCCGCACAATGCCAGATGAAGAGTGGCACAGAAGAACATAAAGAGAGTGTGGCCCCGGCCCCCGGGGGACCGCCCTTCACCCCGGACAATGCTTTCATGAGGTATGTGAAGATACTTTCTTAAGACAAACACAGACGTTAAAAAGTGTATTAAAACACGAGAAAATTAAATATATCTTGGACATCTTGGCACCTTTGAGCACATCTTTACAAGCTGAAATGTGATTTATTTTATTAGATGACATTAAACCATAACACACACACACACACACTGCCTCCCTTCTTCATATAGGGCTCAGTTACAACATTACATTCACTAGACTATAACTTAACAGCGTCCCATTCTATTTAAGCAGCTGCTGCAGAAGAGGACCCTGCTTGCACCCTTCGTCCCTTGCCCAGTTGTCGGTGTGGTGGGTGTAGCAGTAAACCCACGCTGGTTGGCTTGGGCGGGTGTTGGACTTCACTTTCCGACAAGCTTCTCCTGTTTAGCTGCTGTCTGAAGGCACCAGGTTCCCTGTGGTGTCCAGCTGCATGCATTTACACGTGCAACCAGACACTGGGCACTCTGTATGTTCTCTGTAAAAGACACATTAAGGTCAATAAAAAAAGTGTAAATACAGAAGATGGCCAAAAGAGTACAGAAGGGCCTGGCAGGTAAGTGTACCTTTCATTCATCCATTTATTTGAATTCTGATATGACCATTTAAAATAATAAATCAGGCAATCTTTTAATTTAACAGGATCCACACATGGACCTAACATTACAATTACTTTTAAAGTTAGGTGGTAATTTAGAACAGAAGTGATTTTATATCGAATTGCTTTGCCTTCCATAACAGTCACAGAGAGAATACATTATTTTAAAGAGAACGATGAAAGTGCTACACAACCGAAAGAGCAAAGACTAGCTTTTATTTATTTTTCTTTACAATGTAAGGGCTAATGGACAAAAGGTACACGGACCATAGCAGGAAACAAGTTCACAATCCTGTCTGAAAAAAGCCACACATCTGCAGCATGGAGAGAGAGCTTACTTGAACCAGCTGAGCATGTGTCCTGCGTGGCCGCCATGACGACAGTTGTGACACCAGGTGAACCAGTTGTTGAACTGAGCGAGTTTGTTTTCCCTTGTCAAGTCCAACCTCTCGTCTGACTTCCCTGTTCCTGCCAGAAAAAGATATTCATCTACAAGTCAGTATCAACAATCTATAAACTGTACTATCTATGTCAACGTAGTGTTCTGTCTGCTGCCGTCTGGCAGGCGGTACCGCAGCATCCGCACAAAAACCACCAGACTCAGGGACAGTTTCATCCCACAGGCCACAAGACTGTTAAATACCTGAGCTCTGTTAAGTGCTCTGATAAACATTTATGTTGTCATCTTGCAATATACTAATTTATATAAATAGTTATCACCGCAATGAACTATATTTAATTTAGTCTTAATTTACATTATTTAATTTCATATTCTGTTCTTGTACATATCCCATATTCTATTGACATGTATAAAAAAGTGTAAATACAGAAGATGGCCAAAAGAGTACAGAAGTATTTTGTATTTTATATTATATCTGTTGCATTGTTGGAAGAGCTCAGGTCAGAAGAATTGTTTTGCTATTTCTATACTGTAGCTATTTCTATGACAATGAAACCTTTGAATTTGGATTAGTATGTGTAAAAGCAAAGCAATAAATAAATAGGAACTGGATTGGCCACTGAACGTCCAGGTGCTACTGCCTCTTAATGCTGAACAAAGTCCACACAATCTCCCCTGCAAATGCTCAGTTAAGTATTATAAACACTTAAGCTGCTCCAAGAGGCCTGCCTGTAAGTATCAACGGAGCATCTGTCCACATAGGTCAGTTTACCTGGGCAGTTAGAGACAGGTGTGCCCATGTTCATGAGGCAGAGGGCACAGCGTGGCAGCGGTTTCCTGCAGCCGGGGCAACTGGTGACTTTTGACTTGGTGGGCGAGCCGCTGACCCCGTACTGGCTGAATCCGCGGCCCTGATGAGGCATCACCGAGCAGCTGTAGGAAATAGACTTGCCACAGAAGTTGCAGCTCACGAACACCTGTCGCACAAGAACAAACACAAAGGTCGGTTGATAAGGGACGGCGGACACAAAGGTAAAATCAACAAGCACACGCTCACCAGCTGTCTGATTTTCACTTTGAGGTGAGAGGAAGATAAGCATTAGATAATACTGCAATAATCTGAAAATGCTTAACTGTGAATATTGGAATGTCATAGTGTAGTTAGTAGGTCGTGCTAAGGTTCGCTTTGTACTCATAATCGCAAGTAGAAATATTTTGTGCAGTATGTGTATTAACTGGAACAGAGAGGATAACTAAGATTGTTGTGCTAAATAGAACAGGTTTTATGACAAGAATTGGAGAGGAGAGCAGTGGGTGTTACAAGCTTGGCACGACTTACCTTTGCTGTAATAAACAGTACAAGCGTCCTATTTCATCATGAGGGGAGTAATATCCAAGACAGTAAAAAAACAGGACAGACGGCTTGTGTTTGCCAGGGCCCTATCACATTAAAGTCAAACATGCATTTTCCAAAAAGTTATCAAATCTATCAAGTAACATATTATAATTGAAATGATCAAATACAAAAATATATTGCTGCATGTTTTGGTAAAAAAAAATTCTGATATTGTTTATCTTGAAACAGCCCGAAATAGTGAATATTGCTCTGGAAGAGTTTCAAGAGCCAAAGGAATGCTTTAAAAATTCCTTTCAACCTTCATTCACTTTCACTTAAAGGTAGGTAATTCACTTCAGAAACACTTGTTGTTATATTCCATGGAATGTTCTTAACATCCCGATAGCAATGAATATATTAAATGCTTTGACAATAAATACATTAAAAAATGTCATCTGTGGAAGCCGTAGTACTGTAAAAAACATATTTTCACCGGCCCGGCTAAAATAACTGGATGGCCTACCTATCTGTCAGCCTTCCATCTCGTGCACAAACTTATCTCGTGCCCTCATTGGTCATGTGTGCGTTCGTGTGTGTTGGAGGAGGGGCTCTGTAAGGAAGTCTGAAGGAAGGGGCAGATTTTTTTTCCGCTGCGTACTTTCAAATTCTAGCACACTCTAGCGGGTTTCTCCATTCTTACCTACCCTACCTTTAAATACATTCAACCAGCAATGATATAAAACATAGAGTAGAAGCAAATCCTCACACAATAGAAAGCCTTCTTGGTTGATACATTTCTTTAATGAATGATCCATTTTTTTTTAATTTGTTGTCAGTGGATTTCATATCAGCCCCACAGTTAATAAATATATATTTGTATTATACAATAATAAAGAAATCTTCCCCAGATGTGTGTTACCTGGGCCAGTGGTTTGGAGCTGGGGTCCAGTTTGCCTCTATGGATGTCAAACTCGGCCCGTTTGTGCCAGAATCGCCACGCATCCAACAGGTTGCGGTAGTTTTCGATCCAGCATTGGACTCGGGGGTCTTTCAACACTTCACCTGGGGAACCCTGTTGGAAGAAACCTTATCTCAGCCTTATTTCACATTCTCACCTCAGTTTACACAAGGCACAGCAAAGTACATCCCTAATACAAATAGACAATGTGTCCTGGGACAAAATAACTTCTAAGTTTACTCTTCCTGCACCCATCACTCTGGAGGAATGTGGACATGTATGTCAGGTAAATGCAATTACTAAAAAAGGTGCTGGTGGATGCCTTGTACACTGCCGTTTTCTTTTGGAGCAGGTTAGAACAAGAAAGTAAAGCAAACATTGAGTAGTTCCACCACTCCTTTTATTACGTTTTCTTTATAGAAACAAATGCAAGAGAGCTAACAACTCCAATGAGGCTTGCATAACATGTTATTAGTTTTGGCAATTGTGTTTAGAATAACAGCTGTGACCTTTTAGAGGCAAGTTTTAGCATATGCTTTGATTTTTCAAAGGGTGTGATCAGACAAAATCAGTTTGTGTTTGCAGTTTTGGGTTTAGTTCATTTAAGTTACTAATGATTAAACCATTTATTTGTGGGTCTCTTATTGTCGTGTGATGGGAATGTTCTGTGTGCTTAACCAATAAGAATCAAGTTTGCATGGCAATTAAAAAACTATAATTTAATCTAAAAGAACATCAGTGACAATTACAGACATTACTAAATGTATTAAAGTAAACATCAACCTGTGCAGGGATGATACACTCATTTAAATGTGAGATGGGAGGCAATATACTATACTACAGTTTATGTAGGAGAGTTTTATCAGTGTTGCTATAGGGGTTATTGCATTTATTTCAAGTGGATTATATTACATATCTGGAGGGTCTGTAAGATTTCCCCAGGCACAAAACAAGCCTGTTTAGCATCAGTATGCACCCTTCTCTTCACATGGGGGCATTCGTCATTATAAGCTAACACTAAGCAAATGTACATGAACTTCAATTTTAGATGATTATAGTAGTAGCGGGGAGACAGAGGGGAGCAGCACATGCTCATTATTAATGTGATCATTTTTAGTTGGAGGGCCAATCATACTTTATGTGAAAAGAGTGTGCTTCTCACAATGACACACTACTTTTCATAACTTCTGTGTGTACCTTCAGCATGGAGAAGCTGGCGGTCTGAACGTCTCCGGTGAGGTCCACGTAGCTCTCCATGAGGTCCACGCCATCTTTGGTCAGACCCGTCAGCAGGATGCCCTCCAGGTTGCCCGCCTCCTTCATCTCATTGGTTAATTTGTCAATGTATCGAGGCAGCTGCAGCCACAAATGTATCAAGTCAGAGAAGAATGCAACATAATCATGCACTTGTAAAGCAAGTCATCAGGAAATGGTGTAAAGGGATGTGACTTTACACAAAATATGCAGGATAACAGTGTGGAAATATGTGCTTTGTATTGTTTTACCTGTGCATCGCTGAGGAACATACAGGCAAAGGCTACTCGGTCCCGCACAGCAACACTGCTCTCATACTGAAATCAATCAAATACAAAATATACATTTCTAAATCACAATTGACAGTACATTGCATATGTGTCTCCATATTGGCACAAACAAATGCTCTGCTTGTTCATTTAAAACCTCTGCTCTGTGTCAAGGGATTGAAGGCAATTATTACACCCAATTATTCTAAAAGCCAAGATGGTCAAAGTGACTGTTGTTATCATCCCGGTGGGGTCTTCACTTCGGGCCGGGAGAGATCTAAAGAGAGAAATAAATGAGACAGCAGCTGGTGGCCAGAATCTGATGTAACTGAAGGAGCACAAACATACACCCTGTTCTCCAAGGACCGAGTGTATGTTTTCTACTTTTTGCTAGGTGTTTTATGACTCGAAACAAATGTCTTCCTGTACACCTGAGGATTTCCCAATAAAGACTGCTGGAATATTAACGACCTATTCATCACTGTGTTAAGAATATGACACTTTTTTGTATCAGATAGGAACAAAACAGGCACTGTTCCGTGAGAAATGAGTGCCAGCTTTAGCACTTTTTCTTTTCATTAACTTTCCTGTTTGCAATAGAGCTATGAAATTCCATGACAGTAAGAGATTTAATACCAGCACGCCATCATAGGCTCCAGGTTCGCTGGTGAGAAAGGCAAACATGACGCAGAGGTAGGGGTTCTTCAGCTGCAGCCTCAGAGAGCTGCACATCTCCCTCCACAGGGAGGACTTCTCGTCCGTGTAGCCGGACAGAGCCATGGCAACCACATTCAGGTTCAGGTCACCTGTGAATAAGTCAGACAGGCAGGTTTCTCCACCATGTGCAAAGTCTGTACTGTTTATGCTGGGCTTAGGACGGAAGGAAAGTTTGACTGAGCTTCTGAGACTATTGTTCAAGGTGAGCTAGCTTTGTGGTTCAATTCAAAATAACAATAAGACTTTTATGGTTAGGTCAAATTAATAACAAATACCACTTGTATGTCTGCAAGCCAAGTATATAGCTACAAATGCAGAAGCCAGGTAGCTTAGCTTAGCATAAAGACAAGACAAAAGGTTAAACAGAAAGCAAAGATCTGTCCAAAGGTTTAAAAATAATCATTTACCAGCACAATTACCACTCTCTTCTTTTTTTACAAATCAGCTTTGTACATATTTAACAAACAAGATATAACATGTCAATAGAGCACAAGAGGGTGTGTTAGGTGGATATATGTTCAACCCTTGGAACATGTCAGAATAAATGATGACTATATGCTTGTATATGTTTGCAGATGAGAATCAGTTCATTGAGCCAGAGCAGCTGACCCTAACAGATGAGATCTCTCCACTGACACTTCTTATCTAACGAGTCACCTCATCAGTCATGTGCAGGAAACCTTCATTAGAACAAACAGCAGAGAAACATTTGACCTACATTGGTGGAAATGTTCTTAGTAAGGCGTGTGTAAACAACAGCCTTCTCTCATTTTCATTAGACCTCAGTGTGAAAAGCACTGCAGGATAAGTGTTGTGTGAAAAACAAGGTTCTCCTGCTGTTACATTGTTGAAATTCCTCAAGACATTATTTACTGAAAGGCTCTGAAGAAAAACAGGCACTTTATGTTTATCCGGAATTATATATTAACTAGACTTTAATTTACTTAGTCGAACTAAGGCAACAAACCTTTATAAATGATGCTTACATAATAATTGTTGAAGCCTGTATATACAAGGTTAAGCATGACACTATAACACATAATAATGCAGAGGTAGATCACTGAAGAAAGAATGGCATTTCAATGAGAGAGAATTTAGGATATTATTGGGATATATATATTTTTTAAATCCTCTGGGGCAGAGAGAGGAGCTGTGGATTATTGTTATTGATTAATGCATCAGTGTTTCTTAGGGTCAAAAACACTAAACTCACAACTTAAAATGAAAGCGTTTAGTTCACAATGTGAAAAGTGATAGTAGATATAGATTATTTGCAATTTGGTGCTATATATTTAAAAATATATATTAATAAAAATAAAAAAATTATAATTTTGAATTTCAGGGGGGGCGCGGGGCTCCGTTGGTGGGTCGCAGCGCCCCTCAAAGACAATGGTAGGGGAAACACTGGAGTTAATATGAATGTATGCACATTTAAAAAGACCCAACATTTACATTAACATTTGAGTGTGTCAGACAGTCTTTCCCTGACACCTTCCTCCCCCTCCTCTCCCTCCTCCCCCTCCACAGGGCGGCAGCACTCACCCTTCTCGGCGGTGGCTCCCTTGTTGAGGATCTGGATGGCCCGGCGGATGTCCAGGTTGAACAGAGCCACGGCGGACGCCCGCTCCCACTCCCGCTCCTGCTCCAGGGATCGCAGGAATACCTCCACATCGATGTCGGGACCCCTGCTGATCCAGCCACAGAGCCTCAGTGAGAGGCAGCGCTCCTCGCTGTGGTACCGCGGGACGTCTGACTGCCGCTCTGAGCCGCTCCAGCACCTGCGACTCTCTGTCGTGCCTGGGGGAACCAGGAATACACAGAACATTCAATGAGTACATTGTCCCAGTCGTGCAAAGTACTATTCATTTAAGATAATACATCTTAATAAAACGTACAAATACTAATAAACCAAGGTCTGATTCTCCAACATTCAACATTTTGTGATTACATTTGTAAGAGGTTCAGAGGACTTACCTGAGGTGGTCTTAACAATGTTCTTGATCCCCGAGTAGACGACGGACTGTTTGTTCCCCTGCAGCTTCAGCTCAATGTCCTCTGCACACTGCTTCATATGTGATACTTATATAGGAATTGTAACTGATAATGCAGTTGAAAAACCATAATGAATTAACAACTACTGCAACACTTTATCACAACAATCAACAGTTGAACTGTGGCTAGAAATCATTAGACCATTTTACTTTCTACCATTATAAAAATAAGTCAAAAACCTACAGTAAGCCTTCATATATCCTACACCATGAAGATTGTCTTCTATAGTTAGTTAAGCACAACTGTTTAACATGTATTGAGCTGTGTTGCTATCAAACCCAGAAGTTCTGAATCCCAGGAGTTTGTCATTGACGTCAAAAAGGATATAAAACAGATCATACCAAAGTGACTTGAGCTGGGGGTCACTCCCTCCCGCCAACAAGTGGTTCTTCCACACCTGGACGGTGTCGTGCCCGTACCTGGATTGAGCCCTCTGCCTCATCTTAGTGGCGATGTCTTTCTCAATCACGCTGTCCACTCCTTCAGCTCCGTCCTCCACACAGTCGTACAGGTGTCTGCCACACGCCCACATGAGCGAGGTGGTGGAGCTCCAGGCCAGCGAGATACGTTCGAACACGGTGAAGTCAGTCATGACCCGGTTGGCTGCAGAGACCACCACCATGCGGTTTTGAGAGGACGGGTGCCAGGCGAAGCTGCCGATCTGGCTTTCATAGGGCTGCACGCTTCGCTCGATGATGGTGGGCTCCGTCTCGTCGCCGATGGGTGTAGGAGTGTGCTGCAT